>NC_083233.1:32519214-32819214 GCF_032191835.1 Heteronotia binoei
AAGGTTTCAGGAGTCAAGATGGTGGCATATCAGGTTGCTAAAAAGCAGTAAAAAAAAAAGAATTTTGAAAAACCATAATGTCCTCAAACTTGCTTAAGACTTTTTTTTCCCTTCAGGCCCTGGATTTAGAACATTTTTCTGCACAACTTTCAAATCTCCATGGCTATGCATTTTCCTTTGGCAGCTTTTTTCAACCTCTTTGAATCAGCGCAGAAAGAACCTTCAGAGCCTATGGTAGGTTTATTTTTCCCCCTCTCCCACTGAATAAATAAAAAATCATCTTTGGTTCTGATGAAAAAGGATTTTATTTGGGAAAGTAAGAAAAAGGGAGGGAGAACCGCAAGTCAGTCTCACAGAAATCATAATTGTATCCATACAGGAAGCTATGCGAGAGAGTATTTTTAGCAGTGGTGGGCCATCTGCAGCTCTTCAGTCTCAAGTAGCTAGCAGTCGCCAAGAATTGCTTTTGAATTTTAAGTAAAGGGAAATTTTAAGGTGAACATGAGCTTTCTACTTGTGTCAAAATCCAAGGGAAGCAAAAGTTTTCATAAGACTAGCAAAATCACTTGGTTGGACATGTGTTTGTGAACATCTCATTCCTCAATACCCGCTATATTCTCTTCATACCCAGTTTATCTGTCTGTCTTTTTGGCTTATATAACCCACTGTCCTGCTTTCTGTCATCCTGTTTGCTTCATGCTTACTTGATGTCTCTGCAGTTGCTTTATCCTTTGCTGTCTTGCAGTATTTCACACAGCACATGGCAAGAGGTGGTCCATGGTGTAAGGGTATAATTTAGTGGCAGAGGACTCAACTACTGGGCTAGTGATTCCCAGTAAATAATCTCAGTTATCCCTGTTAGTTCACATTCTTCACATAGAAGAAGGCAAAGATTTTTCATTTGGGGGGTTTGTTTGGAATTTTTGATGCTACAGAAAGGAAGATGTAATGCACTTAAGTTAGAGGAAAGAAAATTTCAGTTGAACATGAACCGGGCCGTAGCCAGGATTTTAAAAGTCAGGGGAATTTTAAAAAGTTGGGAGGCACCCTTTCCCATCCACTGCAGGGCTTGCCACTTCTCAGAAGCTTTCTGGGGTAGGGGCAAAAGCTGGAGGCTCTGAATGTGGTCAAGTCAAGGCAGCCAACGCTAAAGCTTTGGAGTCAAGAAGCGACTGCACCTTGTGTGCAGCAGGGGGGCTTCCTTCCATCTCCTTCTCCCTCATTCCCGCACTTTACAATCAGCAGCTCCATCCATCCCCCCCCCCTCCCCGGACCATTCCACATGGTTTCTTCCACCTCCTGCTCCTCTGCCTCCCTCCTCTCTGCTTGCTACTTCTGCTGCTGCAGTGCACTGTGCCCTGCTCAGCTCTCCTGGTTCTGGCTGCTGCTGCTTTGCCAGCTCAGCCATGACCCCCCCAAAAAGCAGACTGCACCCCAGAGGGCCCCTTGGAAGTCAAGGGCCTTCACCTGGAAGTCAGGGGGCAGTGCTCCCACAGGTCCCCCCATGGATATGGCTGAACATTAAGAGAATCTCCTCTGAGTGATAACAGCAATTTGACAATGGGACCAGTTGGAATGAATTCTTTCTTTGTGGAAGTCATTAGGCAGAATCTAGATAGTCATCTAGCCCTGTATTTCCTGTGCATATTGGGACAGATCATAGAAACACAGGGTTGAAAGGGACCTCCAGAGCCATCTAGTCCAACCCTCTGCACAATGCAGGAAACTCACAAATACCTCCCCCTAAATTCACAGGATCTTCATTGCCATCTAGATCATCTAGTTGGCCATCTAGCCTCTGTTTAAAAACCTCCAAGGAAGGAGAGCCCACTACCTTCTGAGGAAGCCTGTTCCACTGAGGAACCACTCTAATGGTCAGGAAGTTATTTCTAATGTTGAGCCAGAAACTCTTTTGATTTAATTTCAATCCATTGGTTCTGGGGCCACAGAAAACAATTCCTCAACATCCTCTAGATGACAGCCCTTCAAGTACTTGAAGATGTTGATCATATCACCTCTCAGCTGCCTCCTCTCCAGGCTAAACATGCCCAGCTCCTTCAACCTTTCTTCATAGGACTTGGTCTCCAGACCCCTCACCATTTTCATCACCCTCCTCTGGACCCATTCCAGCTTGTCTATATCCTTCTTAAAATGTGGTGCCCAAAACTGAACACAATACTCCAGGTGAGGTCTTACCAGAGCAGAGTAAGAGATGTGGACTTGATGGCCTATAGGAGTCCTCCCAATGATATCAAAGAAAAGAACTTGGCAACAAATGGAGCAGCAGCGTAAGGCTGGCCCAGAGCTATACCATTGGAGATAAACTGAATTATTGAGGGCAGTGGTTGAGAAAGGGCCTGGAAGACAACCATGCAGATAAAAGAGCATGTATACAACTTTTTTTTTCTCTCCTAGTAATTTCCCTCTTCAGTAGAATGTTCTGTTTCCAGACCAAGGTCCTATTTGCTATGAATTCAGTCCAGAGGAACAGACACATTTCCCAGGGCCTTGGGGTAGCACGTACATTGCAGATGGTTTCCCATGATGGTCTTGGCATAGCTCTCTGCTTTTTTAATGATGAACTAATCTGCACTGTCAGGTTGTCAATTTCATTGGTGTCACCACCAACACATTTCCAAGCATCGCCAATGGTGCTCGTCCTGCTTGTGGAGAACTGTGCATAAGATGGCCCAGATGTCTTGCTGTTTCCATAGACAGAGCTGGCACCTATAAGGGCAGCAGTGCATGACTGAGGGAAGTGAAAGCCTGTTTCAGGATATCACCATCATATTTCCGTATCTGTAGAAAGAGCATCAATCCACCAATTCCGAAAAACCTTTTAGGATTTTCGAAAGCCAGTTTGGAGTAGTGCAGGGATGACTAAACTGTGGCTCAGGAGCCACATGTAGCTCTTTCAGACATATTGTGTGGGTCTCAAAGCCCCCACCACGTCAGCCAGCTTGGAGAAGGCATTTTCTCTTTAAGTCACTTCTCCAAGCCAAGCCAACTGGCAACTTGGAGAATGCATTTAAAGTTAAAGTTGCTTTCTTTCCATCACTCCCTCCTCCCTCCCCCGTCTATTTGCCTTCCTGCCTTCTCTCCTTGCAATTGTCAAATATCTGATGTTCTTGTCTTGTGGCTCTCAAACTTCTGGCATTTATTCTATGTGGCTCTTATGTTTAGCAGGTTTGGCCATCCCTTGTGTAGGAGTTCGGAGCACAGAGTAATCTGGGATGACCAAGTTTGATTCCCTTCTCCACATACACCTGCTGGTGTGACCTTGAGTCAGTCACAAGTTCTTTCAGAGCTATTCTCTCAAGAGCAGTTCTCAAAGGAGCTCTCTCAACTCCACCTATCTCACAGGGTGTCTGTTGTGGGGAGGGGGGAAAGATATTGTAAGCCGCTCTGAGACTCAGAGTGACGGGTGGGGTATAAATCCAATCACTTCCACCTCCTCCACTGTGATGCTTATCTGGATGGAGTTGTTACTTTTAAGATTTGAGTTTCCCTCTTTTCATTTTATCTGTTATAGCCATCATCTTCAAATTATGTTCTGGGCTCATTTCCCACCTTTATTCCCACCCACCACCCACCCCTCCAGTTGATAGCCATAAGTAATCTTCCCCTTTAATGTTTTATTGCCCCCTATTATCTCAGGACAAATAAGGGAGAGGGGAGGGACGGTAGCTCAGTGGTAGAGCATCTGCTTGGGAAGCAGAAGGTCCCAGGTTCAATCCCTGGCATCTCCAAAAAAAAAAAGGGTCCAGGCAAATAGGTGTGGAAAACCTCAGCTTGAGACCCTAGAGAGCCGCTGCCAGTCTGAGAAGACAATACTGACTTGATGGACCAAGGGTCTGATTCAGTATAAGGCAGCTTCATATGTTCATATGTTAAAATAAGTTACATTCTCCACTCCTCCTCTGTTAATAAAGAAATACAAATCCCTGCTGAGTGCCAGCTCTTCTTTCTTGCAACCCAGTTCTTCATGCTCTTTCACAGCTCCAGTTCAAGGAAGTGGGACTCAAGAGTCAAAGAAGGCCTGAAATTTAAAGTGGACAGCTGTGATCTGATCAGTAGCCACTTCAGTATGCCAGGCAAAGCAGCCTGCATCCATAATCCTATCCCTTTTCCCGGGAACAACACTTCAGGAGAAAGGGTGAAAGAAATTATAATAATTATTATTATTATTATTATTATTATTATTATTATTATTATTATTATTATTATTAGTATGCATATATTGTTATTATCCCATTTATTTTCTTTGACAATTTTCCTGTTTTTGTTGCTTTCACTTAAACATTTCTGCCTTGTTTTTATATCACTTACACAAAAACGTGTCAGTTTTAACAACAGTGTTTCCTATTGAATTTCATTAATATAGCCAGGGCACAGCAGTTTCATTTCTACTGTGGAGAAGCGATAAAAGAAAATTCATCTTTTAAATTGACCAGAGTAGCCTCAAAATTCCATGACAGGTAAGGGGGAACAGATCAGGGGTAAAGCTTCTGGTATGCATTATGAAGATCCCAGGTTCAGTCTTCAACATCTATAATTAAAAAGATTTAGTAGCTGGAGATAGGAGTCTGAGACTTGGAAGAGTCTGAGATCTGGAAGAGCTGCGGCCAGTCAGAGTAGACAATACTGATCCTGATATATAACAGGACTCTGAGAAACTATGGCAGCTTCCTTTGTTACATCCCCAGTGTGGCCTTCTGTCTTTTCTGTGTAGTTTTGGAAATTATGTGCTAGTATTATCTGAGACCAACAGCAACAAAACAAATATTTAAAAACCCTTCAGTCATATTAGGGGCAGCAATAAAAAAAACCACCCCTGATTAAATTAGTTGCCCTTAAGATGTGTGCCTTGTCACTAGTGAGTAATTTTTTAAAAAAAGGGGGGGGGGTGAATTTTCCCCACCCTGTCCTCCAAGAAAACTACAGAAATGATTGGGATTTTTTTTTGGGGGGGGGGGGTAGGGGGGTGATCCCTGGTGACTGATCCAGGAGGGTATTCAGGGAGCTGGCTGAATAAAGTCTGCTCCTGTCCTCTGGCCTCTAGTATTCCAAGGAGGTCTCCCATCCAAGTACTTGCCACAGTCAACCCTAATAAGCTTCTGAGATCTTGCTTGGGCTATCTAGATCAGGGCACATCCAGGATTTTTTATGCTATTATTACATTTCAATCTTGCTTTCATTCCAAGACTCAAGATGACTTAAATAGAATACAAAAACATCCATAAACTACAAAAACACCAAATATTGAAATGAAATTGCTACAAAGACAAACTGGTCTGAATGCACACTTCTTTAACTTCTACAATGTCTTCAGATGACTTTACAAAGCCATGCCAAATGAAGTCCCTCTGAAATAATAATAATAATAAGAATTGCAGATTTATACCCCACCCTTCTCTCTGAATCAGAGCGGCTTACAATCTCCTTTATCTTCTCCCCTCACAACAGACACCCTGTGAAGTGGGTGGGGCTGAGAGGGCTTTCACAGCAGCTGTCCTTTCAAGGACAACTCCTATGAGAGCTATGGCTGACCCAAGGCCATTCCAGCAGGAGCAAGAAGGCATTCCTTTCTAACGATAGATTGATAGGTCGTGATAATGTCCTCCAAACTCTTTCCAGCAAAAGTGTCCCACAGCATTGGTTTAGAGACTGAGCTAAGGGGAGTTACACTGGTCTATGAGAAGGCACTGTAATTAACAATTGGCCAGAGGAGCACAGGTGGTGCATGCATTCATACATGTCCATTATGATTTAAAATATTTCTATCCTGTGCTCTGTAAAATACTTTCCAGGCGGCTTACAAAGTCAATTTAATCAACTAAAAAGAGAGGGTTTTTTAAAGTGTAAAAATCAGCCGGAATATCTACAAAGTCATTAAAAGCAGTAATAAAAGGAGAGGATGAGAATGGATAAAAAACAGCTATGCTTCTGATCTTAAAACTTGCTAGAAGTAGAAAAAGAGCCAGCTGTGAGAGGCGGGGAGCCCCCACATTAAAAACCAGAAATAAAAGTGACAAGGAATCAGACAAGAAATCAGATTCAGCATGTACCATGCTTTCACACACACCAAATAATGCAATCTCAATGCACTTTGCAACTGGATTTTACTATATGAAATGGCAATGTCCACTTGCAAATGGTCACTGAAATGGATCAAATTTGCATTATTTTGCTTGTATGAGTGCATATTGGTGCTAAATGCATTTCTGTGGGGAGTGAGTTTTGTGCCGCAACCTGAACCACCATTTCCCTGATGCTTAACCACCTTCTTCTGAAAGGAGGGCAATAAAGCACAGGGTCCCTGATGGTGGTATTAACCCTTGAGCAGATTTGTACAGAAAAACACAGTCTGTCAAATGCTCCAACCACATACCATTCAGGGCTTTATAGGTAATAACTAGCAATTTAAATTGTGTTCTAAAAGCCAGTTTGGTATAGTGGTTAAGTGCATGGACTCTTATCTGGGAGAACCGGATTTGATTCCCAACTCCTCCACTTGCACCTGCTGGAATGGCATTGGGTTAGCCATAGCTCTGGCAAAGATTGTCCTTGAAAGGGCGGCTGCTGTGAGAGCCTCTCAGTCTCACCCACCTCACAGGGTGTCTTTTGTGGGGGGAGAAGATTTTGGAGATTGTAAGCCGATCTGAGTCTCTGTTTCAGAGAGAAGGGTGGGGTATAAATTTGCAATTCTTCTTCTTCTAAAAAAGTTGTATTGTGTATCTGGGATGGACTCAGATGGTAAATTGGCTATGTCTAAATCTAGAACTTGGATACATTTTGAGTTTAGGGACTGCTGAAGTCAGTGGCATCACCACACTCCTGGCTGTGGTCTACAGGAGTGCTGAAGTGCACATCAAAGTAGGGTTGGGGGTGAAAAGGACATGTCAGAAATGGAGTGGAATGATCATACAACTCATGCATTTCCATGGTGCGTGTGGGCAATCAGATGCCTGGAAACCCACCACAGAAGCACTTTGCCAAGGTAGCCATTGGAATTTGCCAGTGGCTATTTAATCTGCATGGGGATCATTTTAGTGTGAGGTAGGGATGAGTGGGGCATGGGAGCCAGATGTGCATATTTGATTGTGCCCATTTGATCCGGAGGGGAGGAGTGGCTATGTCAGGCCATACTGCTCTTGTGATTGCACCCACTATCTTTGAGCCTAACCAGGTAGTTGTGAGGTTAACATGGAACAAATTCTGTGAACTTTTTGGTGGAAAAACAGAATAGAACTGTGAGTAATAGCATCATTAGGATCCTGCTCTGGACCACTGGATTAGTTTGGGCTAAAAGTTAGAAGCTGCTGAACCTTCGGTATCTATTTGCCCTGTGGCTCTGTAATTTTGAAAATGGGAATCAAAAATATATTTTTGATAATTTTTCTACATCCCCCCTTCTTTGTGCTTAAACAGTCAGATTTTCCTGGCACTCTAATTAAACTCAGTGAGGACTATTTTGTTTCTCCACTTTTGCTGAGGTCACCGATGCTGAAAAAGATGTCCTTTTGAACACCGGGACTGGCTACACTTCAGTAGTCTGGGTGCTCTTTAGTCCTGTGAACTGGAATTTTCGTGGATAAACTCCTCTCCATCAATGCAAATATCATGCACTCATCCATATTAATACTTTAGAGAACAAAGTGATTTCACATTAACTCTACCAGCACTGTGAAGTCAAAAATTCTTTACTTAGACAGAGTGGAGTTGGACTGTGAAAGTACAATATAGAACTTTTATGGTAAAGAAATGGCTAAAGTCAAGCCAGGTCCCTTCATCAGCCTGTCTTCTGATGCCTCCCATCAGTGTTCCCAGCCAGATCTGGAAGGGAGGGGATTCTCTGTACCCACACTCATGTCTTGTGGAGAGTAGCTGAATTGCCATCCTCATTGGCCATGCACATTCAGCTCCTCTAGAGTAGCAGAAAGTCAGTCATTCTTGAGCAACAGCAGGGACCCCTTCCTATTTGTACAGTTATCACTTAGTTGTAGCAGGGGCAGGTTTTTGTTTTTTATGGGCCAGGCTCCACAGTGGTTGCCCCATAGAATCTCCCCATCATGGGAGAGTCTCAACCTGGATAGCCCAGGCAAACCTGGTCTCATCAGATCTTGGAAGCTAAGCAGGGCCAACCCTGGAAAGTACTTGGATGTGAGACCTCCAAGAAATCCCAGGGGCAGGACACAGAGGCAAGCAAGCAAGTCACCTCTCTGAAATGTCTAAGTCCCACTTGGGGTCACCAGAAGACAGCCATGACTTCCAGGCACACATGCATCCACTCACACACACACAAATACTCACATGGTGGTGGTGGTGGTGATGATGATGATGATGGAGGAGGAGGATGACCAGGTTTTTATACATCTCTTTTCTGTACCCTAAGGAGTCTCAAAGTGGCTTACAATCACCTTTCCTTCCTTTACTGACAACAGACACCCTGTGAGGTGGATGGGGATGACAAAGTCCGTTTGAAAACTACAAGGGACAGGGCCTTCTCCATAAGGGCCCCTTCCTGGTGGAACCAGCTGCTGGAAGAGGTAAGGGCCCTGCGGGACCTTGCTCAATTCTGCAGGGCCTGTAAGACAGTCCTCTTCCGGCTGGCCCACAACTAACCGGCACTGAACTTGAACTGAGTGTAGCTGTAAGATCGCTGTATGGTTTTAATGTTTACGTATATAACTGTGACAAATGTCTAGATTTTAACTATGTAAATTATGAAATGTTAACCTTTTATGCTTAATTTTATATTCTATGTTAGTTTTTATATGTTAGTTTTTATATGTTGTAAGCCGCCCTGAGCCACCTGGTGGGAAGGGCGGGATATAAATTACAAATAAATAAAATAAAAATAAAATAAAAGCTCTGAGAGAACTGTGATTGGCCTAAGGTCACCCAGCAGTTGCATGTAGAGGAATGCAGAAGCAGGGAGAAACACCTGCTGCCCATGCCTCTTGGGGTTTCCAAGAGGCATGGGGAGAGATTCTTCCCCTGCTTTTGCACCCCAGGGATACAAAAGCAGGGAGAAAGCCCCACCTCCTGCACCTCTTGGAGACTCTGAGAAGCCCACATGGGGAGAGTTCAGAGAGGCAGCTGGGCTGGACAGCAGCGTGGTGTCACTGAGTCATGTGGGTGGCACCCATTTCAGCACCCCTAGAAGTCCAGTGCCCTAAGTGTGTGGACTCTTGTATGGGAGAACCGGGTTTGATTCTCTAGGCCATTTCAGCAGCTGCAAGTGGAGGAGTGGGGAATCAAATCTGGTTCTCCTCCACTTTCAGCTGCTGGAATGCCCTTGGGTCAGCCATAGCTCTCACAAGAGCTGTCCTTGAAAGGGCAGCTTCTGTGAGCACTCTCTCAGCCCCACCCACCTCACAGGGTGTCTGTTGTGGGGGAAGAAGATAAAGGAGATTGTAAGCCACTCTGAGACTCTGATTCAGGGTGAGGTATAAATCTAAGGTCTTCTTGTTGTTTGCCTAGTGGCAGGGCCAGCCCTGGTGGTGGGTTGCAGCAATCACTACTATTTTCCCTCTGGCTCTTTGGTAGAGAAGGTAGAAAGGAGACACCTTCAGCATCTGCGGTAATGACCTTCAGACCAAGAGAGGGTGGGAGGGATCATCAGTCCCAATCTTTTCAGAGAGGCCAAATACCAACACTAATATTAGTCAAGTGGAGAAAGGATGCTATACACACAACTGCAACACAATGGTAGGCCCTCCCAAGGTCACTGGGCCTCAGCAACTGTCCAATGATGCTTAATCCTGATGCCAGCCTCAATAGACTGTTTGTGTGGACTGCATAAATTGGCACTAAGGCAATGTACCCCTCAAGTTAAAAGTAGTCTGAATGTGTCCTTGGTATCCTATTCTTCCTTCATTCCTTTGGGCAAATACCAGAGGCTGAAGGGACAAACTGTCTTTTCCAATTAGTGTGATCTGTGGATTGACAATGGGGAATAGTTATACCTCCTGCTGCTGGGGGAATAAACCAAATGTGTCAATCTAGCTTCTTTTTAAAAAAAGAAGCAGTCTTCACAGATGAAATGTCTACACATACGTGTGCACACACACAAAAATAATGCTGGCATAATTAATGTTTAGATTTCAAAAATCACTTGAGGAACAAGGGGGCCCAGACAGAATTACAGTCTCGTCAGTGTTTCGGCAAGTGTTGAAATATCAAGAGCACTGTTACATGTTATTAAGTTAGCAAGCCGCCTGATTATCAGCTAAATGGAATGATTAATGGCTACACCCTGGTACGTTTCTTGGCAGTCATCTTTTTGAGATTGTAACGTCCTCGTTTTATAGAATCCCCGCACTGGATTGCCTGTTGCATTGCCTTTGCTTAACCTTGCTGCCTAAGCGTTTTCTCTGCCTTCCGACAGAAAATGAAAAGTGCAGCCTTTAAAATTTTAACTTTCAGCAGCAGAATGTGCAATGATGTTAATTAGTTTCTCCTGACTCTGAGGTGTGATGAAGCGAAAGTGTTTCATTCACTGTTGGGGGAGCTGTTCAGTCTCTTCCAGACCTTAAATGTCCTTCCAGGTACACGACTGGGCCTTTCAGGTACATTACCTCTCACTGGCCTTCTCTGCCACTGAATACAGTCCTGTTCCACAGTCCTTGTATGTGCAATCCCACCTCACCAATGGCAATAGATGAAGACAGGAAGAACTAGAGTTGCCAACCTCCAGTGGAGCCTGAAGCATTCCCAGAATTGCCATTGATCTCCAGACTACATGGATTAGTTCCCCTGGAAGAAATGGCAATTTCAGAGGGTGGCCCCACTGAGTTCATTTTCTTTTCAAACCTCACCCTCCCCAGGCACCCCTCCCAAACTTCAGGAATATTCAAAGCCAGAGTTGGCGACCCTGAGGGAAACCTTAAGTGTATCCTTGTCCCATTCCTGTGAAGATAGCCAGTGTGGAGATTAGAGTACAATCTGCAAGTGAGTCAGGGTAATTATCCTACAAGGTGAGGAACAAGATCCACAGCAACTCTGCTGTTACCATTGCCAGAGCATTTTACAGGTGTGCCTGTTTGGTCTTCTGAAAACTATCTGTTCTGTTTCTTTATCTTAAATGTCACTCATTAAGTTGAAGTGTCTGATGTTTCCTGGCTGTCAACTATGGATGTAGAGAAAGCAGGACTTTTTTGTAGAAAAAGCCCAGCAGGAACTCATTTGCATATTAGGCCACACTCCTGACATCACCATTGTTTCACACAGGGCTTATTGGGTAGAAAAAGCCCAGCAGGAATTAATTTGCATTTTAGGCCACGCCTCCTGGTACCAAGCCAGCCGGAACTGCATTCCTGTGAATTCCTGCTCAAAGAAAGCCCTGAGAGAAAGGCTTGAGAATCTCATTTGTTGGCGTAATTCAAATCCCCAACTTTTATTTTCACCTTTGTAAGTATAACCTGAGTTAAGGCTTTTGTCTGGGTGCTGAACACTATAATCCCAGTTTCATAAAGGGGCGGGGAATATAATTTTACGTGTATTTTCATTGGTTACAGAAAGAAAAAACATGTAGCTAAGTGAAGAAATTCTGATTAGTACTGAATTAATAAAAAATAAAAGGAATAATAAATACCCTCTTTAAGGCAGATGGGGCTTAGAGATCTCCCAGAATTACAACTGATCTCTAGATGCCAGTTCCCCTGGAGAAAATTTCTTCTTTGGAAGGTGGAGTCAATGAAATTGTACCCTGCTATGATCCCTCCCCAGGTTCCACCCCCAAATCTCCAGGAATTTGACGACCCAGATTTGGCAGCGCTAGGCAAGGGCCGTAGCTCAGTGGTACAATCATTCCCCAGGATCTCAGTTTAAAAGGACTGAGTATGCCCCATCCCTTGTATGAGTGGCTAAGAGGCCAGTTCAGAAAGGCACTTTGTCTCCTCCCTGTTGGGACAGGGGCTTACTTTGTCATTAGCAGGAGCTCCTTTGCATATTAGGCCACACACCCCTGATGTAGCCAATCCTCCTGGAGCTTACAGGGCTCTTCTTACAGGGCCTACTGTAAGCTCTTGGAGGATTGACTGCATTGGGTGTGTGGCCTAATATGCAAAGGAGCTCCTGTTACAAAGTGAGCCCTAGTCATTAGCAAGGCAGTGCCTCAGTCTCCATCTGTTTCTCATATGCATCTTCACAATATTACTTTATACTGTTAGATTGCGATGCCTTCAGCAGTGGTTCCACTCCCAACACTCTGGCTCCTCCTAAGTGTTCTCTGTGGCCTAGTGAGCTTCATGTTTGGACTATCCTCCAGGGTTTTGGAGACAAATGATTCTCATTGGGAGGATTGTCTTGTTCTTGCCACCACAGCTTTTGTCTAGAACCAACTACCCCATCAAGCTCTAGATAGCTCTCTACATTCATCTGGATAGCATGATGTCAATGTTCCTCCCCCTCCCCCCAGTGATATCACTTGAAGTATCTGATGAACCACTTTGGGTAGAGTTGCCCAAGTCTCAGGAAGAGCCTCCAGTTGGCTTCATCGTGCCCCCACACCACTACCCTATTTCCCTGATCTAAATCATCCTCCCTGAGCTGCCATTAGTGCTTCAGGTGAAAAAAGGCTGAAAATGATATTGTGTTTGCGATACTCAAAAACCATTTATGGAGGATATGACTGATATAGATTACCCTCCCCTGTCCCTCCCCTAATTCATTTGGGGGAGGGGGCTAAACTGAAACCCTTTGAATAAAAGACAGTGGGAAATCCAATCATGAATCTCTCAAGTCATGTCTACTCTGGGAAAAGATTCTTCCTCCTTCACACATTTGAAGTTGCTTTGCTATTAAACAAGGCCCTCAGATAATGAGTCTAAAAAGACAGAAGAAAACCCTAAGTTGCTGCTGTGGTGTGCGTGTGAGAAACTTTGTCATTTTAGTATCCTAGAATGATTTGAAATCATGCTTATTCAGAGTTAAAGACAAATAATGTCTGTGGTTGGCAGGTCTAGAAAATCAGGAAGAAGGCATACCAAGCAAATTACTGTGTGCCTCACTGATTATTTTCAGTGATCCTTGTTAGTGGTGACCTTTTGCATTTGTTCTTTATAGAGTAGAAGATGCTGCATGGAACATGTATACACGGGTGGGGGACTGAAGCTCTTTATGAATATTTGAAGCAGCGCCTGTGGGTGTCAAGAGACTACACTTTTTTTCAGACTGATGTATAAGCTTTCCATATGCTGGGAGATTTTGCTCTTTTGAATAGTGATTTCCACCCCCTGCCAGATGTGTGTCATGAGTACAAGTATATGGAATACTGCATTGTTTTTATTTTAGGTATTTTTATGCCACCTTTTGACAAATTTCCAAAATGATGAACACATTAAAATATTAAAACTGTTTTGTTGGAGTATTTTTAAACCACTCTTGACCTTTCTTTATGAGACATTTTTTTCCTGACCCCATGGAAGTGCATAGAGTTTTAGAGCAGGATTGTATTTGCCTATATTTTGCTTGTTGTGAAGTAATTTTGTTCTTGCTTTGTGACTGAGTGTCTTTTTTATATGGCTTTTTTATATGTTGAGTTTTTACATGGCTGTATAAAAGTTGTGCCCAACTTTAGGCTTGTTTGCTTGTTTCTTACTTCCAAAGCTTACATAATGAGCTGGCTTGGATTGTTGTTCCTGGAAGGTGATCCATGGGGGAAATTATGGCTGTGGAGAGAATATCACTTCTTTTCACAGTCAAATAGCTGGCCCATGTTATGATCATAAAAGCAAGAAAACCTGTCTACCCACACAAATGCAGAACAAATAATACTTTGCAAATTAAGACAAAGCAGGAGCTTCCTCCTTGCCCCCCCCAAAAAAAACCCTGATGAGGACTGAAGAGACTCCGAGAATCATGAAATGATGAGAACAGCTGAATGTCAGTTAAGGGAGGGGGAAAGTACCTGCTGAAATCCCTCAGAAATTATAGAATCCTGGACAGGAAAACACTTCTGCAGTTCCTATGGATCTCCAGGGTTTTTTTGTCCTCTTGGATAAAGATATGTACATTGCAGTCCATAGTGTCCAGTTCTCTTCAACTTTCTTCAGCTGATCCACTCAGCAGTGCAGCCTTCAGCTCTTCGTGTGGGATTCTCTGGTTGCATCTGATATTCATTTGCTTGCGTGCAGACTAATGCTTTGTAGATCCAGAAACAATATATAGCCAAGGAATCTTGACATTCCAGCATAACTATTATATAGTTTAATTTTGCTGGAGCGCAGCTGCTTTACGATGACATTTTAAGATTTTCAAAAGTTGTTAAATCATTAGGGTTTTTTTTTTTAAGTGTCTGTAAGTTATTTTTATAGTCTGGCACTCTGAGGATGCTTGCTTGTTTGTATTCCCCCCCTACCCCACCCCCCACCATCACCAATTAGCAGCAAAGGGAAAGTGCCTTGTAACATTGTGCCGTTTCAATTATCATTCAGTTCAATTAAGAGGATCAAGCAAAGCAAAGTTAATTCTGAGCTCGTTTAGAACACATGCAACCTCTCGAGGTAAGCATAGCCAAAGAGATACTGGTGCTGCAGCTGAATCTTGTAAAAAAATAAAATTTATGACTGAATGTCAAATGTTATGCATAGCTCACTGAAGCAAATTAAGATAAATACAGTTCAGTTGTGCTGGCTTTCGACTCTGGCTCCGCTGTCAGAGTGTTGTCTCTGTTTTGTTATGATAAAAAATTGCTGTACGGGGCAACTCCCCCCCTCCAACCCGCTGCATCTCAGCAGATTTTTTTCCATAGGATTTCAGTGATACCTTCTTCTTCCTTTATAATTTATCTGTAAAAATAATGTATGTGATTTGTGAAGGCTAGATTGGAAGGTGTGAGGGCTGATCCATCATTCCCAGTTTCCTTGGGTTATCACTAACTGCACCTATTGTGGGCTGAATTTAGTATCATCGCTCTCTGTACCTGATTTAAATAATGGTGGGATAGCCAAACTAGCTGTGTAGTCTAACAAAAAAATGTTGTAAATGGGCCAGTGTTCTGACATTATGTGCTCTTTATACTAGTTTGCATTAACATATTTAAATGTTCAGCTTCAACTTTCTCGATGGCTTACAATGTGCTTGAAAAGATACATCCAGGTGGGCAGCTATGTTGGTCTGAAGAAGTAGAATGAAGTTTGAATGCTGTGGCACCTTTAAGACCAATAATGTTTTATTCAAGGTATAAACTTTTGTGTGCAAGCATACCTCTTCAGATAATGAAACAGAATTGCCTCAACCATTACATATAGAGGATGGAGGGTGTTTGCTTGCCTGGAAGGGCCAATTAGAGTAAAGCTACTGCTATCCTCTGTAAGGAATAGCCCCCTACTTTTCATACACATGGACATTGTGATCACCAGTATGGTTGCCAGGGTGCCTGGAGTTTGACTTGCACACATCTGCTCTAAGAAGTGGACTTTGCCCACGGTTGCTAATGCTTATGTGGATACTATAAGCCTCAGCTTTGCAGCAGCATTCTACATCTCTGGATGGGTGCTAGCCAGAACTACAGATGAGCTTCCAGCTGCTCCTTGTGTGCCCAGTCTTGGCCGCTGCTTGGAAGAAGCCACGCCACCATGAACTGTACAGGCAAACAGTTTCCATCCTGTTTCCGTGAACCAAAGGCTAACACCACCAGAATCCATCTTGTTTTCCTGACTCCATATCCAATAGCTTCTTCAACTTCTGCATAAGGCAATCAAGCATATCTTAGGCGTGGATTCTGCCAGACCACTCAAGCCTTTGTCCAACAGTACTCAGGACAAAGACTGGTGCCAGGAAGAAGAATAAAGAAGAGGAAGACCATCTTCAGCCAGAGCCAAGTTCCTTTGTGTAAACTGGGTGTTACCTAGGCAATGATTTGGCTCTCTATTGTCACCCTTTTAGATAAGTTTAATAGTCTTAAGCATCTCCCCACCCAGTAATCTCTCCCATTCTTCTCCCCAACTGCCATTTTGGAGCCTCACCCTAGTCCATTGCAACCTGAAAGTTTAACCAGGTATCCATGGACCATGCTTGTTTATTGGTCAGTCATGGGCACCCAATTAGGTGCCACCAATTGACTTGCTTTGGCTACTGCAGAAGTCCAGCCCTTATGGTCACTGCAGAGCCTCCCCTTTTCTGAGGTCATGTACCAGCTGACCACCTGTCATCCACCCCTGTGCCTCCCATCCCCTAAGGGCTCAAGGTAGTCTATATAACCTGTAACACAGCTCCCCACATGTGTGCTTCTACCAGTATCCCAACTTCTGCTGCATAGATCCATCCCCGATTCCTGATCAGTTTCGGGTCCCTCCTCCCACTTCCTCGCTTGTTGTTACTGGAGCCTTCCTCGAAGACTACGATAGGTAAATATCACCCTGTTTGTCTACCTATGTGTTCCTCTATCTATCTATCTATCTATCTATCTATCTATCTATCTATCTATCTATCTATCTATCTATCTATCTATCTATCTATCTATCTATCTATCTATCTATCTATATTTCCTAGGACTGTATGAATGATTTATGAATATTGTATCTTGTATGGAAGCCTATATTTTTCTTAATAAATTTTAATTGCTTTTATTTAATTAGAGTCCCTAATATTTTTAAGCATTACTTTCTGGACATGGAATCCTGTATACACAGGTAAAAAGATCCTGACTAAGCCAGGTGCCCACCTGACAATTCCCCAACCTCGTTTTGAGGGCATTTTGGCTTACACCTCCATCTATATGGTTAATTTCAACTGGTTAATTTCAATTTTTGTTTCTGTCTCTGTGTTGACTCTAAACGGCCCTTCCTGGCAACTAAACACCCCTATACCCTCTCTCTTCCTATATGTAATGGTCGAGGAAATTGTTTCACGATCTGAAGTGTGCTTGCACACAAAACTTATATCTTGAATAAAATTTTGTTGGTTTTGAAGATGCCACTGAATTCAAACTTTGAAAAGATATGACAGAGATGAAACAGAGGTGAAACAGGATTAAACAACCATCAAATCCATCACATCAGAGACCACTAAAAGTACAAGCCAAAAAAATTTGTCTTCCTCAAAAATCATCAATGCAGGTGAAAAGTCAGATAGGTATAGAGAGGATTAAGTAGAAATGTCCACAGAGAAGGTGTCGCCAGGGGAAAGGCCCTGGGCAGGGTCATCAGATGGAAATATAGACTTTCAGATCCCTTGGTGCCAGACATTTAAGACTTTGTCAGTCAAAGATAGCATGTGTGTTTACTACAAAGCAGCTTTCTTAAACATTTTGTTTCAGTCCAAAATTAGTTGGATGCAACATTGTGAAAGCATTTGAAGAAATGTTTCTCATCTCTATTGCAAATGAAATGCATAGTCCTTTCCTTCCTTTTCAATGCAAATACAGGTTGAATCATACACCTCCTCCTGTATGCACATGTACATTCTGTGCTCATGTGGAAGCTGGTTCTCTCACTTGGTTCTGTAGCATGTATCACTAGATGAATCTAACATCAAGTGCTAATATGTGAATGGACTGCTACCAGGCCTGCTAGGCCCTGTGTTGTGGTGGAGCATTCTCCACCTCAAGTTCCCATTGCCCAGTCTGTAGTGAGGGGGAATAATGAACCCATTGATATCATAAGCATGGGGATATAACTTCTGGGGAAAACTGGAAGTAATGGCAGTAGCTCTAGATTTTATTATATCATTTTACCATAGAGTTTCTGGCAGTTTTTAGAGCTACCACTGCTGCTTCTTGGTTTCCCCCAGAAATGACATTATCACACTCACAATGGTGCCCTTCACCTATAAAGTTTCTAAGCCTGGCAGCTCTAGCTGCCACAGATGCAGCACCCCAGATAAAGCATTCATGTCACTTTCAGAATAATGCTTTCCAGTACAATCTACTCACACATTCAATGGTCAGTCATCAGATGTTCTCTTCAGATGAAATATGTTTTTTTAAAAAATATAGCATAGAGGGTATGAGCACCCTGGTCCTTCCCCTTCCTCTTAAAATTTGGACAAAATGCCTACACATGTACATCCTCATAGTTGGCAGTACTGATTTTTCAGATGTTTTCAGTCCTTTGGGTTTGGAGCCTAATGGGAATACATTTTGTATACATGCATTGTATACATGCATGTATGACTCGGCTGTTCCGCTTGGCAGCTGAAGATAGGACCTGAAGCAATGGGCTCAAATTACAAGCAGAAAAGTACTGGCTGAATATTAGGGGGGCGGGAATTTACAGTAAGAGTAATTTAGAGGTGGAACCAGCTGCCTAGGAAGGTGGTGAACTCCCCTTCATTGGCAGTCTTCAAAATGTGGCTGGATGATTATTTGTTGGATATGCTTTAGGCTGATCCTTCATGGAGCAGGGAGTTGGACTAGATGGTCTTTATGGCCCCTTCCAACTCTATGATTCTATGATTCTAGTATTCTGTTTCTGCTCTCTCTCTACCCATGTCCACTGAAGAATGCTACACTGTGGAGAGATCGAGGAATATGCTTCCATGTATGAGTTGACTCTTTGTGGAAAGGCTATAAAGTGGTAGCCTTCATCTCCAATGGACAGGGCAATGAGTTATAGATTCTACAAATGCTTAAACCTTTCAGAGTAATGAAAACACTTAAAATAGTCTGTCATATTATAGCCTTTTTCAATATTAACCTGAGAGGGAAATGCATCTACACAGAGAATTATTATGCAGTGCCTACTTCTTCATTTATTTTTAATCTCTTAACAATATGTCCAATCAACAGTTTGCATTCATAACATCTAATTATGCAAGGACATTATTAGATTAGCAACAGATTAAGGGTGTTATCAATTCATTTTTAAATAAGCACATACTGAGGGTTTCTATTTGCCTTGTAGCGATGAACATGATGATATTAAATTTAGCTATCTAGGAAGAGGCTAGAAGGGGCTAGCTGATACATACAGGTGTTTCCCAGTTCTCTTGGGGGGAAATGGAGAAACATTCATATGCAGACATTTTCTTTAATACTGAACTGTCATGAATGGCAGAATAAGAGCAAAAATTAGGTGAGATGGCGGGGGGGGGGGGGGCGGAAATCAGTGGTAGCAATGGCTACCTTATGGTCTGGTGCATGGTCTGAAGTAGGGGTGAGCACAAACTGCAAAAATGCAGTTCAGTTCATGGGTCATGGCCATACATTAACTGAACCATGAAGCAAACCGGCTCGCTCTCTGAGAAACCAGTTCAGATTATGGTTTGTGGGCCCAGCAAACCTCATTTAAATTGGGTTTTCAGAAAGCAGCAAAAACAGCTGAGCAGTGGGAATGCTTCCAGCTGGTCATGTTTGAGGTTTTTTTGTGCAGGGTTTTTAACATTTAAAGGGACTGCACAAGAAAGCCAGGAAATGGGGAGCAGCCTGTCCAGGGGCGGGCACCACTTCAATAGGGGAAGCCCCCGTCCATTGCCCAGTAGTCCAGGAAAGCCTGGGCACTCACCCACCTCCCCCATCATGTGAGGATGCACCCTCAGACCTCCTATCAGGAACTCATCCAGGAGGCCAGTAGATGAGAGGCTGGCAGCAGAGAAGAAGCAGCCAGCTGAGGCAGTTGGTGGAGGAGATGGCTGAGGCGAGCTGTACAGTGGCAGAAAGGCTGTGACCACATGCCATGGTGGTATGCTTTGGTTAACCAAGGGTTATATATCTACCATCTGGATTCCCTTATGGGATTATTCACTCTCTGTTTGCAATTGTTTATACTGAGACACCATAGAAATAGTTGAAATAGTCTGAACGCCATCATTTTAAGGTTATGGATGGTAGTTTTTAAAGTTTGATTTTGTTGTTTTTATACTCAATGCTGTAACCTACCCTGAGGCCATTTACAGGAAGGGTGGGATAAAAACTGAATCAAATAAATAAATCCCTGCTTTCTGCTCTGACCAGGAACTGGCACAAACATCACAAAGTGCCAAAAAAGTTTGTGGAAGTCCATGACCATGGACCCATCATGGATTCAGTTCCTGAACCACAAACAGGGTGAAATTCATCATGAATTTTGCTTTGTGGTTTGGTTCATGTCCATCCCTAGTATGAAGCCATATTATCTATCAGAGTTGCAGCTAGGGTGGCCAGATCGTCCCGGTTGCCCGGGAAAGTCCCGATTCTGGCGCCCAAATCCCGCCTCCCGGCCTAGCTATACCGGGACCATTACAGGTCCCGGTTTAGCCAGCGGGCCGCGTGTGCGGTCGGGGAAGGCAGCGAGTGAGGGACCGAGCGTCCCTGCGCTTGCGCATGGTGGTGTGGCGGGCTCTGCGCATGCACGGGGCCAGGAGAGTGGGCGGCGTAGGGCCTGCCACACCGCCGTGCACATGCGCAGCGACGCTCGGTTCCTCACTTGCCGCCTTCCCCGACCGCGTGCGGGGCTTAGGGCCCCGGCGGCGGCAGAGGGGGAGGTGGCGGCAGCGGAAGCGGCAGAGAGGGAGGCGGCAGCAGAGGCCGCGGAGGAGGCGGCGGAGGAGGTGACGGAGGCCGCGGAAGGCCGCGGGAGCCAGTCTCCCCAAGGTAGAGCAGTCCCGGTGCTCCTTAAGGGCCTCCGTGGGTCAGCGCTGGCGAGGGAGGGTGGCGGGGTGTGTGCCTGTGTGTGTGTTTGTGTGCCTGTGTGTCTTGGGGGCTGGAGGGAAGGCCGCAGGGGCCGGTCTCCCCACGGTAGAGCAGTCCCGGTGCTCCTTAAGGGCTTCCCTGGGTCAGCGCTGGCGAGGGAAGGCGTCTGTGTGTGTGTTTGTGTGCCTGTGTGTCTTGGGGGCTGGAGGGAAGGCCGCGGGGGCCGGTCTCCCCACGGTAGAGCAGTCCCGGTGCTCCTTAAGGGCTTCCCTGGGTCAGCGCAGGCGAGGGAGGGTGGCGGGGTGTGTGCCTGTGTGTGTGTTTGTGTGCCTGTGTGTCTTGGGGGCTGGAGGGAAGGCCGCAGGGGCCGGTCTCCCCACGGTAGAGCAGTCCCGGTGCTCCTTAAGGGCTTCCCTGGGTCAGCGCTGGCGAGGGAAGGCGTCTGTGTGTGTGTTTGTGTGCCTGTGTGTGTGTTTGTGTGCCTGTGTGTCTTGGGGGCTGGAGGGAAGGCCGCAGGGGCCGGTCTCCCCACGGCAGAGCAGTCCCGGTGCTCCTTAAGGGCTTCCCTGGGTCAGCGCTGGCGAGGGAAGGCGTCTGTGTGTGTGTTTGTGTGCCTGTGTGTGTGTTTGTGTGCCTGTGTGTCTTGGGGGCTGGAGGGAAGGCCGCAGGGGCCGGTCTCCCCACGGCAGAGCAGTCCCGGTGCTCCTTAAGGGCTTCCCTGGGTCAGCGCAGGCGAGGGAGGGTGGCGGGGTGTGTGCCTGTGTGTGTGTTTGTGTGCCTGTGTGTCTTGGGGGCTGGAGGGAAGGCCGCGGGGGCCGGTCTCCCACGGTAGAGCAGTCCCGGTGCTCCTTAACGGCTTCCCTGGGTCAGCGCTGGCGAGGGAAGGCGTCTCTGGGTGTGTTTGTGTGCCTGTGTGTGTGTTTGTGTGCCTCTTCCCCTCCCCACTAAACAGGTTTGCAGAGGTTGCAGCTCAGTTGACTGAGCTGGCTAGCCCTGCGTTCTTCCGGTGCCTCTTTGATCTCAGGGCTGTTCAAGTAGAGCAGCCTCCCTGGCCTCTTCCCCTTCCCACCAATCAAATTTGCAAAGGCAGGGGCTCAGTCCACGGAGCCCACGGCATCCTGACGCCTCTTTGAATTGCTGAGGTAAAGCAGCTTCCTGGTCTCTTCCCCTCCTCACCAAGCAGGTTTGGAAAAGCTGGAACTCAGCTAGCTAGCCCCGTTTCGTTCTGATGCCGCTTTGAATTGTGTGCTTGTTGGGATAGAGCAGCCATCCTGTTCTCCTCCCCTCCCCACCAAGCAGATTTGCAAAGACACGAGTTCAATCGGCAGAACTAACTTGCATCGTTCCGGTGCCTTTTTGAATCACCCGCCTGTTCAAGTAAAGCAGCCTCTTTCCCTCCCCAGTGGCTTCCCTGGGTCAGCGCAGGCGAGGGAGGGTGGCGGGGTGTGTGCCTGTGTGTGTGTTTGTGTGCCTGTGTGTCTTGGGGGCTGGAGGGAAGGCCGCGGGAGCCCGTCTCCCCAAGGTAGAGCAGTCCCGGTGCTCCTTAAGGGCTTCCCTGGGTCAGCGCCGGCGAGGGAGGGTGGCGGGGTGTGTGCCTGTGTGTGTGTTTGTGTGCCTGTGTGTCTTGGGGTCTGGAGGGAAGGCCGCAGGAGCTGGTCTCCCTGCGGCAGAGGTCATTGTAGTACCATCATTGCTTGTGCCGCGCGTTGCTGCAAGTAGATGTGGTCGAAGCTTCCACCTCTCCCTGGAGTGCTGTGGGTTCTCCCCGTGACTCTGAGGCTTCTCCTTGCAACATTGGGGATCATTGGCGGTAAGAGCAGGGCCCAGCTGGGAGAGGTTGAAGTGGGTATTCTGGGGCTTGTGCACTTTAAAATGCTCCTACCAGGCCTCAGTTAGAGAGAGGGGAAGCTCTCGAGTGGCTGTGCGAGTAAGTAGGGAAGTTAAGAAGCAGCGAGGAAAGTTTGTTTGGGATCCTCATCTTCCGTTTTTGCCAGCTGGGGAGAGAGAGAGGGCTGGGAGAGGTTGAAGTGGGTATTCTGGGGCTTGTGCACTTTAAAATGCTCGGAGTGGCTGTGTGAGGAAGTAGGGAAGTTAAGAAGCAGTGAGGAAAGTTTGTTTGGGATCTTCATCTTCCGTTTTTGCCAGCTGGGGAGGGAGAGAGGGCAGAGAGGATGGACCGAAGGAGCAGGACATGCTGCACTAGCAAATGCTAGGAAGTGGACTGAGGGAATTTGCCTCAGCACGCAGCCCCCTTCAGCAATCAAAGTTGCCACTGAGTGCTGTGGTTCTCAAACGCATAGCATAAAATGCTCAGGAGCTGGTGACCTCTCTCCACATGATCCCTCCCTTCACTTCTCTGCCTGCATCACTCATTCCTTCCCCCTTTCTCCCCACTCACTCTTCGTCCTCTCCTTCCTAGGGTGGCCAGACCGTCCCGGTCTCCCGGGACATTCCCGGATCTGGCCACCCAATCCCGGATCCCGGGCTGCCTATACCGGGACCATTAAAGGTCCCGGTTTAGGCAGCCCCGGAGCCGGTGGGCCGCGGGCGCCAGCGGGGAAGGCGGCGAGGGAGGGAGGGAGCGTCCCTGCGCCTGCGCAGGGCCCCTGCGCAGGCGCAGGGACGCTCCCTCCCTCCCTCACCGCCTTCCCCGCCCGCGCGCGGGGCCCGGCGGCAGTGGTGGAGGCGTCTCCGTGGCCTCCGCTGGTCGCTGGAAGCCCTCCAGAGACTCTGGAGGGCCTCCAGCGACCACCGGAGGCCGCGGAGAGGCCGCGGGGCACCCGGCGCTGGTCCCGGAAGGCCTTCCAGAGCCTCTGGAAGGCCTTCGGGGACCAGCGCCGGCCAGCGAAGGCTTCCCCGCGGCCTCCGCTGGTCCCTGGAGGCCCTCCAGAGTCTCTGGAGGGCCTCCAGGGACCAGCGGAGGCTGCGGGGAGGCCGCGGGGCACCCGGCGCTGGTCCCGGAAGGCCTTCCAGAGGCTCTGGAAGGCCTTCCGGGACCAGCGCCGGCCAGCGAAGGCTTCCCCGCGGCCTCCGCTGGTCCCTGGAGGCCCTCCAGAGTCTCTGGAGGGCCTCCAGAGACCAGCGGAGGCCGCGGGGAGGCCGCGGGGCACCCGGCGCTGGTCCCGGAAGGCCTTCCAGAGGCTCTGGAAGGCCTTCCGGGACCAGCGCCGGCCAGCGAAGGCTTCCCCGCGGCCTCCGCTGGTCCCTGGAGGCCCTCCAGAGTCTCTGGAGGGCCTCCAGGGACCAGCGGAGGCCGCGGGGAGGCCGCGGGGCACCCGGCGCTGGTCCCGGAAGGCCTTCCAGAGGCTCTGGAAGGCCTTCCGGGACCAGCGCCGGCCAGCGAAGGCTTCCCCGCGGCCTCCGCTGGTCCCTGGAGGCCCTCCAGAGTCTCTGGAGGGCCTCCAGAGTCTCTGGAGGGCCTCCAGAGTCTCTGGAGGGCCTCCAGGGACCAGCGGAGGCCGCGGGGAAGCCGCGGGGCACCCGGCGCTGGTCCCGGAAGGCCTTCCAGAGCCTCTGGAAGGCCTTCGGGGACCAGCGCCGGCCAGCGAAGGCTTCCCCGCGGCCTCCGCTGGTCCCTGGAGGCCCTCCAGAGTCTCTGGAGGGCCTCCAGGGACCAGCGGAGGCCGCGGGGAAGCCGCGGGGCACCCGGCGCTGGTCCCTGGAGGCCTCCAGAGGCCAGCGCCGGCAGCTCCCTCCCTCCCTCGCCGCGAGGCCGCCGCCGGAGGACTCCCCGCCGCCGCCGCCGCTGGACTCCGCCGCCCTGGAATAAGGTAAGGGGGCCGAAAGCGGGGGGGGGCGGGGGGCGGCCTTCCTTTCTTCCCTCCCTCCTCCCTCCCTCCCTTCCTTCCTTTCTTCCTTCCTTCCTTCCTTCCTTCCTTCCTTCCTTCCTTCCCTCACTCCCTTCCCTTCCTTCCCTCCCTCCCTCCTCCCTTCCTTCCTTCCTTCCCTCCCTCCCTCCTCCCTTCCTTCCTTCCTTCCCTCCCTCCCTCCCCCCTTCCTTCCTTCCTTCCTTCCCTCCCTCCCTCCCCCTTCCTTCCTTCCTTCCCTCCTTCCTTCCTTCCCTCCCTTCCTTCCTCCCTCCCTTCCCTCCCTTCCTTCCTTCCCTCCCTCCCTTCTTCCTTTCTTCCCTTCTTCCCTCCCTCCCTTTCTCCCTTCCTTCCTTCCTTCCCTCCCTCCCTCCTTATGTTCTTATGTGACAGGGCTTCTCTTATGTTGTTATGTGACGCAGAGTGTTGGACTGGATGGGCCACTGGCCTGATCCAACAGGGCTTCTCTTATGTTGTTATGTGACGCAGAGTGTTGGACTGGATGGGCCACTGGCCTGATCCAACAGGGCTTCTCTTATGTTCTTATGTGACGCAGAGTGTTGGACTGGATGGGCCACTGGCCTGATCCAACAGGGCTTCTCTTATGTTCTTATGTGACACAGAGTGTTGGACTGGATGGGCCACTGGCCTGATCCAACAGGGCTTCTCTTATGTTCTTATGTGACGCAGAGTGTTGGACTGGATGGGCCACTGGCCTGATCCAACAGGGCTTCTCTTATGTGACAATACTGACTTTGGTGGACCCAAGCACTGATTCAGTGTAAGGGAGCTTTGTGTTTGTGTCTTCTAGTGCAATTTTGTTCTCAGATCCTGTATTTACTTCATCACTATATGGGATAAGGCACTTTCTCAACTGTGCTGCATAATGCAGCCTATTTATTTTGTCCTGTTGGCTCTGTTGGCTCTATCTGCGCCACCTTCATCACTTTCGGGGTGTGGATCCCCCAGTGGAGTGGTCTCCCGACTCCCTCCGCCGGCTGTTTCTGATAGCCCTGCGCCCCCTCTTTCATTTGATATGTGTCCCGTGCGGGTGCCACCCTCCCGCCGGGAGATGCCGCAAAATGAGCCCCCTTGAGGCTTATAGCGGCAGGGCTCGGGGGAAGTGAGCTAGACTGCTGTTCTTTTGAGGGGTTATAGAGTGTTTCGAGCCCGTCCCTGTGGCATCGGTCCCATCATTGTGGGGCCCAGGGGGCCGGCGCAGCGGCACGCTGAAGCAGCCTGTCGGTCACTTCCAGGTTCCTGTCCTGCATCTTGACCGGTGTTATTAGTGACAGGCTGCTTCGGCGTGCCGCTGTGCCGGCCCCCTGTGTCCCACAACGATGGGACCGATGCCACAGGGACGGGCTCGAAACACTCTATAACCCCTCAAAAGAACAGCAGTCTAGCTCGCTTCCCCCGAGCCCTGCCGCCATAAGCCTCAAGGGGGCTCATTTTGCGGCATCTCCCGGCGGGAGGGTGGCACCCGCACGGGACACATATCAAATGAAAGAGGGGGCGCAGGGCTATCAGAAACAGCCGGCGGAGGGAGTCGGGAGACCACCCCACTGGGGGATCCACACCCCGAAAGTGATGAAGGTGGCGCAGATAGAGCCAACAGAGCCAACAGGACAAAATAAATAGGCTGCATTATGCAGCACAGTTGAGAAAGTGCCTTATCCCATATACTGATGAAGTATATACAGGATTTGAGAACAAAATTGTTTCCGGCGGTGATATTTGGGGGATTTTTGGGGACGTCACAGGAAGTGCTGTGAAGTCACTTCCTGTTTCCGGCAGGTGACGCGGGGGAAATGATGTCACAGGAAGTGATGCCACTTCCTGTTTCCGGTGGTGGCATGACATCACCGGAAGTGACGTCACCGGAAGTGACGTCACTTCCTGTTTCCGGCACACCCCCCCCCCCACAGTGTCCCTGGCTGGCCTTCAGACATTATGGTCACCCTACTCCTTCCCCCTCTCTCTTTTCTGTCTCACTTCCCCTATTTTCCTCCCTAGCACTCTCTTTCTCCTCTTATTTTCTTTCTTTCCTCCCCATCTATCCCACCGCACTTTCCCCTTCCCCCTTTTTTATTTTTTACTCAGCTTCTGCTGGCACTACATTGCTGCTGCTTCCACCGGACTTCTCTTTCTCCTCCCGCCCCTCTCTTCGCTTTCACCAGTGCCAGATAAATAATTCTCTTGTGTCCCCTCCCCCTCTCCAAAAGCCGCATCCTTTGGGGTTTTCATTTCCCATATTAGCTTAGAGGGTAAGAAAAAATGGGATGAGTCCCCTTTTCACCTCCCCCTCCCTGTCCCCCCCACCCCTGAAGGGAGAAGCCAGTTATTCTTCCAGTAGCAGCTGCTGCAGCAGCCCCCTTTGCTTATGATTGTTTTCTTTTGTGAGTTGCCAGATAGACTTTATAAAATCTTGTCCATTTTCTGACACCACTTTCTGTTTCAGTGGAAAATGTTACATAGACTTGTTCTTACTGGGGCTGGGTCATGGTGATGGAGTGTGTGTGTCAGCGAAAGGTTTGCAAAGGCAGGGTGGGAGTTACCTGACTTAGTGTGGTGACTTGTTACTTAGCATTGTGCTCTTCCAGGATGAGATGAGTTATAAAGGGACCAGCATCTCCTCTATTCATTTGCACTGGAGTTTTCATAACAATGCATCAAGACAGACGTGAATTTATTTATCCAGCATAAGCAAACCACAGAGCTAGATAGCTGATGTATTTAACTGTTTTATAGTATATCATGTATTCAGGGTCACAGCTGTACTAGCTGGTACACTGACTCTCAGATAAAGTGATATGGCTCTGAACCTGTTCCTTTAAAATGCAAACTTTGCTAAAAATGCTAGTTTAATCTAAACGATGATATCCAAAGTGAGGGTTGTTTTTATTAAGGAGGGCTTAATATGTTTCTGAGATTTTTCCGTCTTTACATAAAGACCTTTCAGAGCTTGTTCCTCAAAGGTCCACATCACTGATGGCAGTAGACCTGTTCTGGTGAAGGGAGTACAGCTGCCTGATAGTTTAAGAAATTTCTTTGTGCTTTTGAAGCAGTTTTTCTCCAGGTAGGCTTGCCAGCTCTGAATTGGGAAATACCTGGAGATTGGGCTGGAGCCTGAATGGTGGATGTTGCCTTCTGACACACTTCCAGTGATGTTAGTGGTGTGAGGCATGTGCAGATGAGTTATGCTAAAAAGTTCCAGTACCTCTTTTTCTACAGCTATTACACATGATGTCCTTCACAGTTAGGGGTAACTTTGAACATTGCAAAATTCTTATGTAAAAAGCAGTGTGTACAATTTCTGCATAAAAGTGGAAATGTACATTTATACATACACAGGATTTGTACTAATTCCTGTGTGGTGCTGTCTTCTTTGTAGGAACTCTGTGCTGTGTGAGATCACCCCAAATTGGAATCTCACCTTTGCTGTCAGAGTTCCAGCACTGCAGTTATCTGCTGCATTGCTCTTCTAACGACATAAAGTTTCCATGAGCACCTTTTGTAACTGAGATAAGAAAAACATGGTATACCCATGAGCATTATTAAATGGGTGTGTGTGTGTGTGTGTTTTAGCACATCTGCCTGCTTTGGGATTTCCCATGGATAGAGAATGGCCTTAGAAGTAGAGATATTGCTTTAAATCCCTCATGCAAGGAAGGGCACATGTGATCCTTAAGTGAGTCACCCTCCTCCATCATTATGATTATGCTGGGAAAAAACAGTAAATTACAACTGCTTTTCTCATTCCCTGTTTGTGAGCTTTCAGAGGCACCTAATTGGCCACTCTTGCACACAAAAAGTTTAGGTAGACGGATCCTTGGTCTGAATCTAGAATGTCATTTCTTATATTCTATGCCTATGGAGTGGGATCCCATTGGGATATCAGTTCTATTACTGATGTAAAGACGGAAAATGGCTGCTTTATGTGAGCAAAATATATTCTGACCTGTGCACAATCTCTGGGCTTTAAAAAGACCTTTAAAAAATCATTTGTTCCACATCTAGGCAGTATCATTGGCTCTCTTCTGTGTAGCATCATTGCCTTCCATGCAATGTAGTGGAAGTGTCACTTCTCCTATCCTGTCTCTATTCATACTTGCTTTCTCATGAGGCTTGAGGTCTTGCTGCCTCCAAGGAATGCTGAAGGATGTGAATGATAGTACCACTCTTGAGTATGGATCACAAGCAGACTGGGAAGTTAAAAGACTGCTTCTGAGCAAGGAGGCTCTCCTCTTAGCCCTCCCCTTCCGGGCTTTGGCCCACCAGATTTTGCCCTCAGAATCTGGCTTCGGGGACTGCCAGATGTTTCCAGGAAGTGAAGGAGAACAGGCGGTTTAATGATTTTGGGACCCTGGAACCACTAACATCCCACCACCGCAGTCCGAGAAAGAGATGGCCTAGCGTTGCCAGGTTCCCCTAGGTGCCTGCAGGGAGATGGAAGAGTAGGGTTTCCAGCTGCAGGTTGGGAAACTCCTGGAGATTTGGGGACGGAGTACAGGGAGGGCAGGGACCTCAGTGGGGTACAAGACCATCCTGTCCACCCTTCAAAGCATCCATTTTCTCCAAGGAAGTGATGTCACTTCCTGTTTCCGGTAGTGGCATTTGGGGGAAAATGATGTCACAGGAAGTGATGTCACTCCCTGCTTCCGGCAGGTGGCGCAGGGGAAACGATGTCACAGGAAGTGATGTCACTTCCTGGTTCCGGCGGTGGCATGACGTCACCGGAAGTGACGTCACCGGAAGTGATGTCACTTCCTGTTTCCGGTAGTGGCATTTGGGGGAAAATGATGTCACAGGAAGTGATGTCACTCCCTGCTTCCGGCAGGTGGCGCAGGGGAAACGATGTCACAGGAAGTGATGTCACTTCCTGGTTCCGGCGGTGGCATGACGTCACCGGAAGTGACGTCACCGGAAGTGATGTCACTTCCTGTTTCCGGCGGCGCGCGCTTCGCGCGCGCGCAAACACTGGCTGGCCTGCAGATATTATGGCCACCCTAGTTGCAGCACAATTCTAATCCCAGTGGGTTTAGCCTGGACTCTGCATGGGATTGCTGTGTTAGCCTACCCAGTGATTGGACAGGAGATTGCCTGGTACACTATTTATGGCTCCTTGTACTGTGTAAGAGAGAGCTGGATCATGTGTAAGCAATATGAATAAATCAGTCTAGTCTAGGGATGCCAGCCACCTGGTAGATCTGGGAATCCCTTGGAATCATAGCTCAGCTCCAGACTACAGAGAAAAATGGATGCTTTGGAGGATGGACTGTATGGCATTGTACCCCACTGAGGTCCTTGTCCTCCCCAGGCTCCACTCCCAAATCTCCAGGAGTTTCTTAACCTGGATCTGGCAACCCTACCTCCCCCCCCATCTGTGTCAGGACAGACCTGGTGACCTTAGTCTAGTCGGATAGTGTTGATATACCTGCACTGAATCTGAGAAGATAGGGCAGAGCTATTCATGATATAGCCCACCATCCCTATGAAAAGAGATAAGAATTCAGAGTACATGACTGCTTGATGTGATCCATTCAGTTGTCCCTTGAAATCATTACTGCAGCCTCAAAAAGTTGAAGTTTGAAGGGCAAAGCAATTAAGGGTTTCTGTTTTGCCAATAACTGACAGGGGGGACTGCCCATTTAACTTGCAGGGAAATTCCCCAGTGGGTCGCTGCCCAAGTGGTTCACTGGTGGCTAGAAGAAAGCTAAGCCAAGCCTCAGCAACTTTGCCAGTGCCTCAGAGGTCACTTTGGCTCAGACCTTTCAATGTCTGTGACGGCGTCTTAGTTTAGCTTGTTCCATGTTTGTTTTAACTTCCCACTCCAGTCCTTGTTATAGATGAGGTTGTCAGTCAACCTGCTTTTATAGTACTAGATGAGAGCTGACATGACTGAATCATTCCCTCCCCCACCCCCTAAAAAAACCCCACTTGTCTATAGAGATAGCATGTGAAGGAGGAGGCTAACCCAGAATTATTTAAAGTTATCTGGATATTTCATTAGACACATTAAAAAAAAAAATCCTTGCGACCAAACCAACTTTTTCCATCAATGTAGTTTTGGCTTCGCCTTCCCCTGCAATGAAACAAAACATCATTCCAGATGGCCATTAAGTAAGGTAGACTGCTCCCAACACACCAGACACCAATTTTATTATTCTAATAACACCTTGAAATTAAAAAGATAAAGTCGTGTTAAATAAGTTGTTACCTTTACGACTTTAAAAGGAATAAAATTACAGAGTGCGAAACTATTTGGAGAAATAGTTAATAGGCGAAAACTATTTGCTGTCCAACAACTGGGGATAATTTTCTCTCAGGAGATTTCCATTCAAGTTCAGGAGCATTCTAGGAAAATATTCTATCTTCTTTTTTCCCCAGTCATATTTAAACAGACATAGCATCTGCAATATATCTGTATTTATTAAAGATAAAGGTAATCCCTTGTGCAAGCACCAGTCATTTCTGACTCTGGGGTGACAGTGCTTTCAAGTTTTCATGGCAGACTTTTTACAGGGCGGTTTGCCATTGCCTTCCCCAGTCATTTACACTTTACCCCCAGCAAGCTGGGTACTCATTTTACCAACCTCAGAAGGTTGGAAGGCTGAGTCCACCATGAGCCGGTTACCTGAACCCAGCTTCCGCCAGGATCAAACTCAGGTCGTGAGCAGAGCTTGGACTGCAATACTGCAGCTTTACCCAGCTGCAAATGTACTTTTGTGAAACTTAGGATCCCACAAGATCAGTGTGGCATGTGTCCACAAAGGGTATGCCATGTTAGTCCATTGGAGCAAAATAAGACAACAGTTCAGAGGCAACTTAGTGACTAACATTTATTGCAACATGAGCTTTTATGAGTCACAGATCATCTTTGACAGTCCTCTGCTGAGACACCTTGCCTCCATCTCAAGTGAGGAACATCAAAGGGGAGTCCCCTGCTAGGGTTGGAATGGCAGTGCTCTCCTCACAAGTGAGCGGGGGGGGGGGACACTTGTCTCATGCTTTGAGTGCTGCAGCTGTTTCCCATGTGCTGTGCCTGTAAGAAACCTTCCGCCTTAACAATTGCTAGCTATAAGTACATACACTAGAGAAAGGTGCTCCCCCTACACAGGTAGAAAGGGAATCAGAAGAATAAAAAGTTAAAATAAGCAAAATTATATATTCTCATCTTTAAGGTAAAGATTATCTTAAACTGGAAAAAGAAACACATATCCAGCTAAGCAAATTGTTGATGTTCAGCCATATTGACTAAAGGGAGACAGAAATTAACTGGTATTTGTGTTAAAAACTTTAAACTGAGATGGAATCAATTTGTCCTAGTTTCATAAGCTCTTGACAACAATTAAACGCTTCCAGTTTGGGGAAAGTAGTCGAAAAAGTTTCATTATAAAGCACAACACCCATTATTCAACAGAAAATGAGCACAGCAGGTGATCAAGATACGTTATTTGGATATGGGGACTGCTGTCATGACAGTTGCAAAAATGATTATATTCAGCAAAAAAAAGCTTTTAAATAAAGATATTGCTTAGGTGAAGTGTATTCTTATTGCTATTCTACACAGTTGGAGCATACTGAAAAAGAGATTGGAACAAATTAGAAATTTCCCAGAGTTCTTTGGGGAAAGAGAAGGAAACAGAGTAATTTATTTTAACTTTTCTTCCAGTGAAACCAGATAATCTGTTGAGAGCTTTTATCTCCTCACGGATCATTCTTAACTTTATTCTCTTTTATTTAGCACCAGCACCAAAAAAATGACCTTACTAGTCATGTATTGGTTTGGTTAGGGGTAGCTTTGTAGAAAAATAGGTGGTGGAGCTCGTCCAAAGATTGTTATGCAGCTGTACCTACTATTCAATGGACAAGGTGGGGAGGAGGGGGAACCCTCAGAAAGGTTCAGGAGCTGCACTCCTGTGAGCTCATGCTGAATCTGAGACCTGGGTTTGGTTCCTGTTTTCCTCTTAAGGCTTTCCATATGCTATTTATTTGCTCATTTGAGATATTCTCTGTCTGCCCTTCTATCATGCAAGGCAGGCTACAGTTATATTCAATCTGTGTATGAGTGTGTAAAGGGTTGAAGCCAATCAAAATTTCTGCTGATGAAAAAAGAGGAGAAGAGGGGGACTCCTTTGACCATGAAAAGGGCTATGCTAGGGCCTACATGGACAAAAGGCATGTGAGGCAAGGGCTGCAGGAAGGAGGTGATTTGGGTGACACTGACTGAAAAATATGGCTAGATCCAGTCCCAAAGCCATTAAAGCAGAACACAATCCAAGCTCATCTGAAAATTCCCCTCATCATCTTTTCTTTTGGGCTTTCTAAGTACACAGATGAAATAATTAAAAAGTAGATCCAAGGTTGCACAACGGAATGAAGGAGTAGAAAGGTCAACAAGGTGTGTAGCAGTTAATAGGCAGAAAAGGAGAATGTCAGCTAGTCTGAATCTATGAGTGAAATAAGCACTTCATGGCATCAGCCGTCATAAAAGAGAAATATAAAATGCTTCTTGATATTCTCATAAGAACGATTTAATATGATAATACACCCCTCCACTGCTCAGTGCAACCCTCTTCTTAGAAAATTTCAGCAAATATGAACACATCCTTTTATTATCTCTGTTAAAATGATTTATTGAAAACTGTAATGTAAATGATTGATATAAAGATGCAATTTTATGCAATTATACAACAGTGTAGTGCAGATAACACGAAATGTCAACTGAGAGCAAGAAAGTAGGTTATTTATATACATGATTTTAAGTAAGTCTAACTATGGTGGTGATGGTTGTTTTTCCTCCTATTTTCATGTTAGCTGTCATGGCAAGTGCAATTTTAAAATTTGTTGTTTAAATATTCTGTGTTGTTTAAATATTCTTTGTGGCTTCAGGGTGATGGCTGGTTGATGAAAGACGGGTACCAGTTTTATTCAGTAAATCTGAGCTTCTCTGGTAACCTTTTTGCTGGGCCCTTTGCATCGCTCTCTATTAAATGTGATGCTTGGTTTCAAGGGTTGTGCTCTTGAGAGGGGCCTTTGTGCCCTCATTCCCTAAGGTGTGAGGAAAAACCCCCTACAGAACATCATAGTCACCAACTTGGTTGCCAGAGCATCTGGAGAAGTGACTCGCACACGTCTGGCCAGAAAGTGTGGGTAAACTTATCCAGGGGCGAAAGGGACTTATGTAGTACTAGCAGCCATTATGCTACAAAGGCACTCAAGACCAGTACAAGAGTGCCCACCAGGAGAACAGACAACTGCCTGTCATTTTGTATGACGTCCATCCTGGCCATGGAACAGAGGAAACTGTGCCGCCAGGAGCTATCCAGGCGAACAGTTTTGAAGCGCTGACCATAGAATCCACTGTGGAGGGCTAACACCACACGCAGTCATCTTCCTACCAGGCCTGACTCCATTCCAGCGAAGCGGATGGCTCACGTACTTGCCAGATGTCACCTGTGCCTGCAAGCAATCTACCCACCCCAGGAGTGGCTAATAGTCCAACCGCCACTGCCTTTGTCTAACAAAACTCAAGACAAAGACTGGTGCCAAGGAGAAGGCAGAAGAAGAGGAAGACCATCTTCAGCCTGAGCCAAGTTCTTTTGTGTAAACTGGGTGTCACCTAGGCAATGATTTGACCCTCTATTGTCACCCTTTTAGATAAGTTTGATAGTCTTAAGTATCTCCCCACCCAGTAATCTCCTCTATTCTTCTCCCCAACTGTAATTTTGGAGCCTCACCCTGGTCCATTTCAACCTGAAAGTTCACTCAGGTATCCAGGATCCAAGCAAGTCCATTGGTCAGGAATGGGCACCCAATTAGGTGCCACCAATGAACTTTCTATTGGTTGTCGCAGTAGTCCAGCCCTTATGGTCACTGCGAAACCTCCCCTTTTTAGGAGGTCATACATCAGCTGACCACATTCCTCCTCCCTCATACCTCCCATCCCCTAAGGGCTCAAGAGAGTCCTTATAATCTGTGGACTAGCTACCCACAGGTTTGCATCTAGCAGTATCCCAATTCCGCTGCATAGATCCATCCCCGATTCTAAGGCCAAGTCTCGGGTCCCCTCTCCCACTTCCTCAATGGTCGCCATTGGATCCTTCCTTGAAGACTACAATTGGTAAATATCACCCTGTTCGTCTACCCATGTGTTCCCCTATCTCTCTATCTATTTTTCTTAGGACTGTGTGTATGATTTTATGAGTATTTTATCTTGTATGAAAGCCTATATTTTTCTGAATAAATTTTAATTGTTTTATTTAATTAAAGTCCCTAATATTTTTAAGCATTAATTTCTGGACGTGGAATCCTGTATACACAGGTAAAAGATCCTGACTAAGCCAGGTGCCCACCTGACAATTCCCCATCCTCGTTTTGAGGGCATTTTGGCTTACAAAGGGGTCAGGAATTTTTCATGATAAGGTCTTTCTGGTAAGGAAGCCTAAATCAGCGAACAGATTAGAGAAATGTTAGGTCAACTCCAGAAATATAGTCCAGGAAGAGGAGATGGTTGCAGAGAGGGGGGGACAGGGGGTGGGATGAGCAGAAACCAGGGGACCAAGTCAAGAAGGTATATTTGTGAGCTTCTTGTTGGAGATCCAAAGTTGGCAATAAGTTCTTTGTGGGACATATTTTCATTTAAGAGGACTGAAGGGTCACCAATGTTGGTTCTGCCAATTGATTTTCTCCTGCATGGGATGAGATGAATGCCAAGGGCTCATTAAACCCTTTTTCCCCAGAGTGAAGAACAGAGGAGGCTGTGGACAGAGCCTTTGTTTACTGCCATTTCCTCTTGTCTTCATACAGAATTGGGTGGCTGAAGGGTATAAGGTATCAGGGGTTACTATGATGGCCAACTAGAAAAAGTTTGGAGACAGATTTGGCTCCTCGACCTCCAGATGCCTCTCCCTGCATTAGGCACATTGTTATTACTAACAGTGTGATCCTAACTATGTAAACTCAGAAATAACTCCCACTGAATTCAAGTGTGCTTAGAGCTGCAGCCCAAACCTGCTAATAGATGGTTGTGTTTGTTACATATAAGCTGAAAAAAGAAATGATAATCCCTGAGGGGCAGAGTGGAGCAAGAAAGGAAAATATACTTGAGTTCCAGGAGGCTTATGATTTTGAACAACAATGCAGTGCCTCCAGCAGCAGAGAGGCAGCCCACCACCAGAAAAGCCAGTGATACTTGTGCCCAACAAAAATGAATGTCCCTTTATAATGTGGGAGGCAAGAGCTGGAATATGTAAACAATAAGTATCCAGAATGTTGATGTAGAGATGGGAGCTGGGAACAATCTGGCATCTTCCAAAGCAGCTATAGGTAGGCACAACTCAGTAGGGATGTTAATCTAGAAACAAGAACTTCTGTTTGGATAGAGAAGCTAAGTGATTTTTTTTCAGGTCCTCAACCTGCTGAGTTGCTAATGAAAAAAGTACCAGGTTAATTTTGTATCTGTGTATTTATTATTTATTGTGTAAGCATAATGATCTCCCTAACCGTATCATTAGATAACTGCGGGTGGGAAAATGTTGCTGGACAAGGACCACAATAGAAACAAAGCCCAGGTTCTTCTGTGAGAGCCCATGCATCAATGAGGTTCTCACAAAAGGCCCTGTTGACTGTGGCTGCCATCTGTCAGGCTGATATTCTGTTGGCAAAGTCTCCTACTTCCTCCATGGTTGTACTGGTATTTTGGAAGGGATCATTGGTTGAAGTCCACTGGTCACCTTTCTCAGCAGCCTTCTGGAAACTCTGGCCTTTTTCTTTGTCCAGTGGTTGTCATTTGATGCTTGTTATTGTTGCAGATATGGTTTCATGCTGATAATATATGCATAAAAATTGTTCTAATATTTATTTAGGTATATATACCTCAGTTTTCTTCCGAACAGGGACCCGAAGTGCCTCTACACCACTGTTCTCCCTTCTCTATTTTATCATTACAACAGCAATCCTTTAGGGTAGGTTAGGCTCAGACAAAGAGAGAGAGTTACCCAGAAAGATTCCATGGCAGATATGGGGACGCCGTGTTTCCCACAACTTATACTAACTACTACACCATGCTGGTTCGAGAAGCTATCTCTATGACTTTTTAAAAAATCCCAAAAGGGATTTTTTTATATAGGAAAGGATGTAAAATCATTTTTCTTTGTTTCCTTTCCCCCCCCCCCTCTCGGGGTAGCATTGGTTCTCCCTCTGCTTAGTAACTATCATGAGAGGATGGCTTTCAGAGTGCGAGTCTCGAGAAGTGTATTGTGTTTGTCAGTGTTTGGAGAGCAAAAGATTAGTAAGAAAAAGTAGCTCATGCCGGTGCAGCACTTGAGGAAACATTGGAGAGCACTTGTTCGCAAAGACTGAGGTCATGGTCAGCATTTCCAAGAAACGAATTAAACAGCTTGGAGTGCAAACATCACTTTGTAGAGGTGGGCTAAGCATTTCCTCTCCATTGCTTGCATTACCTAGGACACCAAGTGCAGAGTGTTCATGAGCACAATCCATTAGTCTGCATATGTAGGAAATTCAGATGGAACACCATTCAGAGAGGACCTGCGTAAGTGGATGCAGGGCACAAAACAACATAGCAGCTGTAGTGTCTGCTGGATGAAGTGTGACAGTGCTACATCACACAATTAATACAGTGCTTTTTAGCCCATAACTCTTTAGCACCATTAAAGTTTATTTCAGTAATGGAATTTGTAATGTGGATTCTGAAAGTGGTGACGATATAGGCAACATTCCATTTCCAAGAAGAGCATCAATTTTAAAACAGACAATAAGTTTAAGATGGGTGAGAACTGGTAAATTAGTGGAGCTGAATTTCTTTAAACTTTGCAAGATGGTTCTATAAGTCTGTATTTTTGTGGCATGATAAAGTTGAATACATCAAGGCCATAATAATCAATGTACTTAGTAGATTGTGTTTCATGTACATGATTTCAGCCATCCTTGCAGTAGCCCTGGAAGGTATCGTCCTCTCCATGTTGCAGATGGGAGTGGTGCTGAATATGGGCATATAATAGGTCACATTAAGGCCATCTGGTGTGTTGCTGTTTATGTTGAACATCAGGGTTCCTCTGCTCACAGCTTTTGTTTATGCTTCATCCACAGATCTGTTGGAAAAGGCAGTGTATGGTGTACGAAGAAGAAAAGAGGACCTTTAAGGGGGCAGCAAGAAGATAATTAGATAGGATACTGTGGTCAGCACCTTCTCTTCTGTTAAGTGTCACTCCTTGTCTGTATCCAGACTGCTACTTTTAGGGCAATTTTCCTCTTTTTCTCAGAAGTGCCGCATTCAATCTTACCCTCTCTCCCAGCTAGAGATGTAGTTAGGAACCTATCCCTGCCTCTCCTCTTTCCTATCAAGTATATTAATTCCTAAATAAACATATATCTAATCAGGTTGTGCACTGTTGCTTTGTTAATTACTCTGCCAGCAAGATCAGAGGGTCCCATAGTCAGAAAACTGATACTTGCTTCTACAGAATAGTCTAGTGTTTGACTCCAACCAGTCATAAACAAGATTTTTTTTGTCTGTGAAGCCAGGGTCAGATGTTGGGGAGAATGGGTATACTTTACCAGGGTCCAGGCTGGGCTGCAAGCCCACTGCTGTGATATACTGAAGTCTAACTATTTTCAGAAATAAATTCCAACTTTTTCTTTCATGACTCAAGAAATTGTATGTATGGGCCATGGGGTGATGGGGAGATATATTACACATTTGTGCTGGACCCAGAGAAACAATGCTTCTGTCATGCACAAAATAAGAGGACCTGAACAGGGAGGGTGATGGAAAGTACACATATGTCTTCCATCCATGGGCTTCTGATGTATGATGTGTTCTTATAACGTCCTAGGAACACAGGAGCTCCTTATTTGTAAGGGCTTCTCAATCTGGGAAGTAGGAGGTGGTGAACACATGCCGTCATAAGGATTGAAATAATAGAAAAAATGCCCTGACCTGAATAGGCCAGGCAAGTCCAATACTGTCAGACCTTGGAAGCTAAGCAGAGACAGCCCTGGCAAGTACTTGGATGGGAGACCTCAAAGGAATACCACTTCTGGGAGACAGAAGCGGGTAAGCAAGTCACCTCTCTGAAACATCCAAGCCCCACTAGTTGTTGCCAGAAGTCAGCTGTGTACTGAACTTCAGTGCAAAGAGGACCACTAGGATTCAGGAGGAGTCAGCATATGATTTCCTCTCCAGGACTGTTGTGGGATGATATTTGTGAGAACATGCACTTCGGAAAAGATGCCAGAACTAAAAATCAGGCTTAGTGACAGGTTTTGGAAGGTCCTGGATGTTGGGATGTCCCGTTGCTCCCCATCTAAGTATATAATGTTGCCTCCTTGAGCCTATTGAGTGTGCACTGTTCTATTCCTTCTTTTGCTGTCTGGCAGGAGAAGAAAAGAAGAATAGATTATGCATCCAAGGGAGAAGGGTCCAATTCTGTTAGGCATGTCAATTCCACTCAGTGGCCTAGTCCCTGCACTATTGTTAATTAGTCCTCAAGCACATTGGAGCAACACAATAAATCAGAAGGGATCTGGTATGGGGAAGGGAGGACAAGTGGAAGCAAGAATAAGGAGATCAGTCCCTATTTACCTGCAATTATTGTTTTAGTTTAAAGGGAGAAACTTACCTAACTTATGTGATATAATATAGAGAGTGTTAGACCAAGGAAACCAGGTTGGGTGGCCAGGTCCCTCCAGCAACCAGCAGGGGGCAGGGGGATAGGACTGCCAGCTGCAAGCTGGGAAATTCCTGAAGATTTGGGGGTGGAGCCTGAGGAGGACAAGGACTTCAGTGGAATACATTACCATACAGTCCATCCTCAAAAGCATCCATTTTCTTCAGAGGAACTGATCTCTGTGGTTTGGAGATGTGTTTTAATTCTGGGAGCTCCCCAGGTCCCACCTGGAGGCTGGCATCTCTATCAGGGTTTAAATTCCTATTCAGGAAATACTGCTTCACCTAAAGAGTAATTAACATGTGGAATTCACTGCCACAGGAAGTGGTGCCAGCTACAAGCAAAGACACCTTCAAGAGAGGATCAGATAAACCTACGAAGCAGGGGTCCATCAGTAACTATTAGCTACAATGTACAGTTGGAACACTATGTCTGGGCAGTGATGCTTCTTGGCACTTGGGGAGCAACAGTGGGAGAGTTTCTGGAGGTCTGGCCCCACTGTTGGACCTCCTGATGGCACCTGGGTTTGGCCACTGTGTCACAGTGTTGAACTGGATGAATCATTGGAATGATCCAATGTGGCTTCTCTTCTGTTCTTATGAAACTCACACAGTGGTTTTGAGTCAGACAGACACATTTAAATTAACCCATCCATGTTACTCGAGGAACTGTGATGGGGTACAAATGTGACAGCTAACTAGATTAAAAGCCCATTTCCTCACTGTTCTTTTCCTTTTTTCTTTTATTTTCTTTTTTTGCTAAGCATAAAACTAGGGGGAGAAACTTATATTTTCATGAGGGCAGTCAGATTTTATATCAGCGTTGTGGTGGTGAGACCTGCAAATAGATTCCTTCCTGCATTCGAAGTAAAGGATTTGCAGCATTAGTTATAATAGGTGGTAGTGGGGAAAACACTCTTTGTTGTTCGTATGAAGAAAGGGGGAGGAATAGAAAATGAAGGGCAATCATTTAAATAAATCTAGTTAATTTCCCCTCTAGCATTAGACACAGTTGACAGCCCTCAGCCCTTCCAGTTCATTCTCTTTTGGGATGGCTTATGAGGACTCAGCGCTAGAATAGTGGATTGTATGCTGTGATTTATTTGTGTAGTCATTTCTTAGAGTCAGAGGCTGAAAGCTGTCTGATGTAATGTTTACTGTAGCCCTCAGTTCCCAGTCCCTAGCAATGAATGTACTGATTCGTTACAGATAGAAATGCACACTCTATCTGTGGTGATGTAGCAAGGATATGTGTTCATATGGGCCTGCCTTGTTATGAGTCAAACCACTGGACCATGGAGGCCAGGAATGTCTCTTCTGATTGGTAGTGGCTCTCCAAGGACTCAGACAAAGATTGCTTCTGGTTCTGTTTAACTGGCTGAACCTAGGACTTGCTGCACTCAAAAATGATGGACTTTGTACCTTCCACTCTTGCCTAATCTCCCAACTCATTGTTTTGAACTAGGACAATCGATGTGTGTGCAATGCCTTGGATCACTTAACCATGAATTCCTCTTCCTTTCCAAGGGGAATCCCTCTGAGAGGCTTTAACTGTGACTAAATAAGCACTCTAGTGTTTAAAAGAATGTGCAGGAATCCACAAGGTCCCTCGATCAAAACTTGCATCTCCTTGAACTCTCCAGGTGACCTTGAACAAGGTGTGCTTTCTCAGCAACCCTCCTCATGATCCACAATATGAGAATGACAATACTGGCCTACCCAGAGAACTGTTGTGAGGGTTAAAATAGAACAGTGTACCTGAAGTATTTTGAACACTTAAAGTGTTGTGTAAATACAAATAACAATACAAATAATAATAATTAGTGATGATGATGATGATGATGATGATGATGATGGTGATGATGATATTTGATTTATATTCCGCCCTCCATTCCGAATCTCAGAGTCCCAGTGCGGCTCACAATTTCCTTTATCTTTCTCCCAAACAACAGACACCCTGTGAGGTGGATGGGGTGAGAGAGCTCTTACAGCAGCTGCCCTTTCAAGGACAACCTCTGTCAGAGCTATGGATAACCCAAGGCCATTCCAGCAGGTGAAACTGGAGGAGTGGAGAATCAAACCCAGTTCTCCCAGATAAGAGTCCGTACACTTAACCACTACACCAAACTGACTCTTGATCCCCATTTTAAAGCCTTGATTAATGCTGTGTGGAGTTCTCTGCTAATCAAGATAGAAACATATATTTGTACAAACAATCAGTGAGAACTGCCCACAAATGAATTCAGTCTGTTTGTGAAAGAAGGTAATTCCCCACCATTTCAATGCCTACTTATGGATAAAGTAATAATATTTAGTGCTTGTAAATAGGAAAGTGTTCCCAGAATTCATTCACATCAATGCATAAAGAGTGCAAGGTTTTAATGAAAAAGAAGAAGGGTTGGTTTTTATATCCTGCTTTCTTCTATCTTAAGGAGTCTTAAAGCACCTTACAACCCCTTTCCCATCCCCTCCCCACAACAGGCACCTTATTAGGTAGGTCTGGCTGAGATTGGGTTGCCAGATCAACTTATTGATGTATTGGTTTGGGCTCTGCTTCCAGTTGCAGGACTACTTCTGCTTGGGGGTGGCACTCTGGTTTTTGAGCAAAACTCTATGGTAAATTTGGCTTTAAACTCCATGGTAAATTTAGCTTCAGAGCATTGCACCCAGCTGGAAGTAGATCTGAAACTGGAAGTAGGCCTGCGGTAGGCCCAAAACCAGAAGTAGGCCCCAAAAGGTCAGTTGGAAGCAGGATTCCCCCTGCCTGCTGGCTAGCTGACTAGCAGCAAGAAAGAGCCTGTGAAAGTGGGGGTTCCCCTTGCTCCCACTGGGATCTGGTAACCCTGGGCTGAGAGAGAACTATGATTGGCCCAAGGTCACCCAGCTGGCTTCATGTGGAGGAGTGGGGAGCCAAACTCAGTTCTCCAGATTAAAGTCATCTACTCTTAACTACTCCACCATGCTGAGTCATTAATTGCTTGTCCCTGATCAAGTTTGTGAACTTTACTCTTGAAGTATGGAATCTCAGGCCTATGCACACAATACAGTGACATGGTAGAATCTTCAGGAGATAGAATAAACTACAATGTGAAATCAGGGAACTGAATTTTGTAATGCTTTCCTACATTTAAAAAAGGAAAGAAATTCCCTGCATGCAGGCAACTAGTAAAACAGAGATAAGCTAAGCTCCCCTTTGAAAAAAAATGGCAGGGCATTTGGAACTGGCATCCTCCAATGGCAGCCTGAAGGAATACAGTGCAATATAGGCCCATGCTCTTTAAAATGGGGATCAAGAGTGATCTTCAGTAAGCTGCTCTACAAATTCAGTTCAATGACAGAAAAGACCCTTGAGCAGGCAGAATGTGTAGAAACTGTCTCAGACACTCCAATGTACCTCTTTCTTTTGGGCATGGAGTTGGCATGTTGCGTGGCTTATTTATTTGGGGCATTTATAGGCCATCTCTCCAGAGACCTGTTTGAATAACTTCTAACAAAAAGGGGGTGGTGTTTCCCAGAGGCCAAGTTGTGTGTCATTTCTTACCTTCTGAAACAAAATTTTCTTGCATTACAAAGGTTTATTCAACGTTATATCGCTACTCCACTGCAAACAGGTGAGGATTGCATTATAATATACAGCATCCAATCATATCAGCGAATCTGGGCAGTAAAACCCAGGGCTCATAAACTGTCTCAGGCTGAGCACCTGTGCTGCATGTTAATACCTTCTCTCCATTTTCCTCTATCATTAAATCTGACAGACCAAATTTTATTCCCTTGTGCTGGGGCGTTAGGATGACTGCCCGCTAAATATGAACCTTAAGTGAAGATGACTTCACCTTGGTACTGTACTTTCTTTGCTTCAATTAACTTTAGCACTTTACCCTGCTTCAATTAACTTGGCACTGTCTGGCCTCTTATTAACGTGAGCTATTCTATTGAAGGCGGGAGATACATATTGGCAATGGCGGCTGCACAATGGGACAGAAATGAGTTCAGCAAAATGTCCTGACGACTGAAGTGTCCAATTAAATGATCATTAAGCTATATATTGCATAAAAGGTAAGAGCCTTTATCTCAAGTATAACACTCCTTGGCTAGACTGCCAGTATTCAATAGCACTTCTTGTCTCTTGGCTGTGTTTTGATTTTCTAATGTATATAGATATTTGGAAATTAACTGTGTGTTTCTGCAGGTGGAACCTGAGAGGGCTTGTTGAGGGGAAAACGTGGCGGCATTCATGATCATCCCCTAAAACGAGCCTCTGTGCACCCAGTGAAGGAGCTTTTATTACAGTTTCTTAAATAAGCTTCCATTTTTGAAATTGGGGAAGGAGGGTGTTTGGTTGCTTGCCTGTTCTGCCTTTTCAAGTACCATTCAAAATGCTGTGCCAGGCCAAGAACAGTAATGAAACAACAATATAATACAAACAGTAGCACAGTCACTAAATACTAAGCAACATGACCATGTAGAGGAATCCACAGGCCAGAACTAGAATAGGTCTGATTGAATATTAATCAAGGGAATGTGTGTCAGGGAAATGCCAAGTTTTGCACAAAAGGGCCAACAGTATAAGGATGTTTCACATTGTGGGTACATCAAGGAAGTGACAGTCTGGCTATACCATTTATTTGTTTGTCTGTTTGCTTGCTTGTTTGTTTGATGGGATTTCTATCCCATCCATCCCACTGAGGCAGGCTCAGGATGGGTACCTTCACAGGGTAATGGGCTAGCAAGAGAGGACAAAATATTAGGCTACCCTTGCACTACCTACATGTACCTCAGTATGTCCTACTACTTTGACCATGATGACGTGGCTCTGAAGAACTTTGCAAAGAACTTCTTGCATCAGTCGCATGAGGAATGAGAGCATGCAGAGAAACTGAAGAAGCTGCAAAACCAGAGGGGTCATATTTTCCTACAAGACATCAAGAAACCAGATTGTGATGACTGGGAGAACGGTCTGATAGCAATGGAGTGTGCTTTGCACTCGGAGAAGAATGTGAACCAGTCTCTGTTGGAACTGCATAAACTGGCAACTGACAAAAATGATCCCTGTTTATGTGACTTCATTGAAACACACTATCTGGATGAGCAGGTCAGATTTATTAAGGAGTTAGGTGATCATGTGACCAATCTGTGCAAGATCGGGGCACCAAAATCTGGAATGGTGGAGTAACTATTTGACAAGCACATCTTGGGAAAATTGACAGTGAGAACCAGAAGCCTGCCATCAATGCCTCACTAGGACTTGGGCTTTTTGTTTGACCATGCATGTGTCTTTGGTTAATCCCTAATACTGTCCAAGACTGGTTTTTTTTAAAAAAATCATTTTTGTGTGTGTGTGTCGTATCTCATGCCTATTGAACGGACTTGGTTCCAGTAGGCTTCAGCTGTGCTGTCATGTGTGGGGAGTCTATATGCCAGTGAAGTATATTGTGCAGTAAAGTATTTTTCCTGAAGTTTTAAAAAAGTTTGTATTGGAATATTATCACAGTATCATCTGAATAGTATACCTATACTATGTCCCGGTGCAATCTTTTTCACAATATTTTCTGTTTCCCTGCACCAAATTTTGCCATAAAATATACATATTGTCAGTGTTCCCTCTAAGCTGAGTTAGTGTGAACTAGCTCAGGTTTTTAGCCTCCAGCTCACACATTTTTGTCTTAGCTCAGGAAGAATGGCCCCAGAGCAAACTAATTTATGCAGTAGCTCACAACTTTAATGCCAGTAGCTCACAAAGTAGGCTTTTTGCTCATAAGACTCCATAGCTTAGAGGGAACATCAGATGTTGTTCAAAGTAACTTACATATATCAATAAATCAGCATTATTCCAGAGAAGAAAAAATACAGCCAATGACAAAGACTGGTGAGGAAGTAAGCAGGGAAAGAATTGGAAGAGGTGCACACTCTACCTTGGAGATGCTTTCTGCTTAGCTGACCCACCAGATGGAACAGGGGTCCTGAGTCCCATTACATACCCCTGTACAAAGAGGGGCAACAAGGTTACCCTGACCATGGAGTGTTGGTTTGCCCAGGAAAGAAGCCAAACCAGATCTAAAAAAAGCTAACCTAGTCAGAGCAGTTTGCAATCTCCTTTCCCTTCCCATCTCCACAATAGGTACCCTGTGAGGTAGGTGGATCTGAAAGAGCTCTGACAGAAACTGCTCTTGAGAGAAAGAGCTCTACGAGAACTTCTGACTGACTCAAGGTTACATCAACAGGTGCATGTGGAGGAGTGGGGAATCAAACCTGGTTCCCCCAAATAAGAATCTGCACACTTAACCACTACACCAAATGTTGCATGAATTCTGCATAGAGACAACATGCATGCAGAAACTAAACACATCTCCAGTTAACCTATAGAAAAAACTGGAGGAATTAAAACTTTTTCAAAAATCTAAACAAGCATTTTTTTAAAATGAAGTAAGGAACATTTATTCACCTTTTTTCAGTATTCCAAAACTATCACACTGAAAATGGGTTTTTTAAGCCTGCTACACTTAATGGTGTGTGTGTGTTTAGCAGTGGGAGAGACAGAATAATTTTAGCTGTACATATCCATCCATTGGTCTTTTATTAAGCAGTGAAATATGAGATCTTATTTAAGTTCTATGGAACTCATTATCTTTAGCTAGCAATGTAACGTCCTGGAGGAAAAAAAGAGAGAGAAAGAGAGATGTGATTTACTATCTGCATACCTTTCAGTTTCACATCAAGTTGTCTGTGTCTACTTCTGAAATATGAAAATGAATTTCTCCAGGAAGATGAGATGTCTCATAGGGAACTGTTAGGCATGTCATGCTATCAGGGGTGACTTCTACTTCAGTGGTAATTAGCTCTTAAAGACATGCTACTGAGTGCTCAGATCACAGGAATGGAAACTAGTGGAAGTGTTCAGGTCTTGTGGCTCTCATTTTAAGTACTCAGGAAAAGAAACTACATCATTAACGAACCATCTCAGGCTGGAATTAGACATCACAGCAAACACAAGGCTGCCATCAAAATTGGTAGCCTCATGTCTCATTGTTTCGATCTCTAGGGAAATGTTCAGAGTTACTCAGTGTGAGGTGTGATGTCATTGTGAAGATGACCAAGGAAACATCATGTAATGACTTCACTGCATAGGTTAAATAGAGAGATTAAATATTCTTTGAGCTTGTTGATTTCAGTGGTAGCCTTGTGTTTGCACTGGATTCTGCTTTCAGCCTCAAAAGCAATTGTGCTGTCAAGGTGGAGTGTCCCCCTGCATTCAGCTTGGCTGTTGTCATGCTGGGTAATAAGTTATATGAAAGGCTGAACGTTCAAACAAGAAATGTTTTGTCATTAACACAATATTCACAAGAAACAAAAATAAGTAATCTTTAATTGCATTAGCACCCCAACTTCCTTCCACAATCTCAGGTTAATATATTAGTGCTGTGATCCATACTTTAACCATTTAAAAGTGTTGTCATCATTGTATCCTTGCATGCATTATAGAGATCACCTCCATAATTGACGCTGATCTGGCAAACATGGAGATGTACCAGGAGCAAAATTAGTTAGCAGGCAACAGGGGCATCTGCCCTGGGCCACATACCTGGTGACCTCTCAAGAGCCAGTGGCCCCATTCCCACCCCAAAGAAGTGAGGGAAGGCTGCAGAGGCTAGAACTTTTTAGTTTAGAAAACAGACAGCTAAGAGGGGACATGATAAAGGCTTATATGTGATACGGTAGACTGACAGAACTTTCCCCCCCTCTCCTCAAATACTAAAACTTAAGGGCATCCAATGAAGCCGGTGGGCAGTAAATTCACAACAGACAAAAGAAAATACTTCTTTTTTCAATGAGTGGTTAAAATGCATAATTCACTGCTGGAGGACATTGTGACGGTCTCAGGCATAGACAGCTTCAAAGGAGGATAAGACAACTTCATGGAGTCTTTCAGTGACTATCAGCCATGGTGACTAAAAGGAACCTCAAAATTCAGAGGCAGTAAAGCTTTAAATACCACTGCAATGGATTTCAGAGGAAGGCCTTGGCCTCTTTACCCATCCATCCATATACCTTTATTGGCATAATAGAACACAGAACATCATATCAATCAATAAAATATAAATTCTTACATAGATACAGAAGACATAATCCTAAAATTAACTTAAATAACATTTTACAACAGAGCCTCATTGGATCTGACTTTAAGGCCTCTTTACCCTGTTGTTGTCTCCCAGAGCATCTGTTTCAGATCTCTTTAACTGGCAGTGCCATAGACTGAACGTGGGATATTCTGCATTCCAAGCTACAGCCCCTTCTTAATAATTTCCTATGATACCAACTTTCTGCCCCAACATAGCCAAAAAAAACACCAGGATTGGAACCCACAGCATTCACAAATGAACATGTTTTGCTGTGTTCAGATGTACTGAATTCAGATCACATGGATCTCTTCTTGTTCTTCTTCATCTTTTTCTTCTTCAAGATAGAATAATGCCAGTGCAAGAGGAAATGCTTTTAAGGCAATTGCAACTGCAGGAAGAAGCCCAGCTGTTTTAAAGTTTTTAAACAACTGCTACTGAGCCAAGACTTTTTTATTATTATTTTCCATCATCAAGAAAACCCCTGCAACTCTCTGTTGTTGAACAAAATGTGTTCATTATGAGTTTTGTGTGTTGGTATAATCACAAGTGAAACAGAGAGTGCTTCCTCTAGGGAATTAAATCAGCTAATGTATAGCATTAAAAAAGAACTGCTCTGTTTTTCACTTAATACTTTTCATAGTAAAAGGTGATGAAAACAACGGATGTTCCAATGCAAACACCAGTTCCTGCCAGCATCTATATACACTTTTGTTTCCATGCCTGCAGTCTCATCCTAGGCACAGTTCTGGCTGCTGCAACAAATGCTGTTAGTGGAAGAACACAGATATACTCAAATAGCACAGAGAAGCTAAATGGAAGAAGAAAACCACCACTGAGGGCTCCAGAACTTGGGAACCTGGAATTTGTATCTCGTGATAAAGGCACATGAATGTATGTCAGCCATCTTCCCTGTTTAACCCCCAACTATGAATGTTTTTCCACCCAAACCCTCAGGGTTGTTATACTTACACTGTATCCCTCTTTCTTGCTTCTGTGCCAGACTGACATCTGAAAAGGGGGGGCCTTGACCATGTTAGTGCCACATGACTCTTTGGTTCATGCCTCCTCCTTCTTGCCACCATTGGTCCCCAAATGATACTAGAGAGGAAGGTAAGGTGGGGTTATCAGCAATTTCATCCTCCTTCCACCCCATCTACTGGAGCAGAAGGCTGTCTGCCTCCTCACTGGCCTCTTTCTGCCTTTTCTGAAGAGGTAGCAAAATATGTGTGCTCCCTTGTCTGTCTCCACCACCCAGGAAACCACATGGCCACTAAGGTCTCTATGATCAGGTCTTGCAGGCTGACCAACCTCACCCATGTGCTGACTCACAGCTGATGTGGCAGCTCTTTCAAAGCCCGAGATGCCACAGCTGCCACCCAAATGGACAGTGGCCCCTGACCACACCCAGAGCAGCTGCCACTTGGGGGAATAGTTCCTCACCCTGGACAGCATCTGGGCCATGCCTTGCTTTTGTTGCAAATGCAATTTTTGTTCAAGGAAAGTGAGCTGAGACTAGGTCAGATTCTGAGTAAATACTGAGCAGCCCAGACAGCCCAATTTTGTCCAATCTTGGAAGCTAAGCAGAGCTAGCCCTGCTTAGTATTTAGATGGGAGACAACCAAGGAAGTCCAGGGTCATGACACAGAGGTAGGAAATGACAAACCACCTCTGAAATCTTTTGTCTTGAAGCCCTACGGGGCATCTCCGTCAGCTGGCTGCAATTTGACAGTATTTTCCACCACCACCAAGATTTCTCAGGGCTGGATTAAGAATGGCTGCTATTGGAAGATAGCTAATTAAAGCTTTACTACCTAGATTGGAGGAGTAAATTTGTCCAAACAAAATTAAAACTTGAAAAAGCTAAAAGCCTTGGACCAGTACCTTCAAAATCTTTAGCAACCACAAAAACAAACAAGATGAAATGAGATCTATTGGAAGAAGACAGCACAAGGGACTGGCATTGACAATTTGACCCTCTCTGCCCCCCTGGGAAAGGCCTTTGTGTTTTCTTCCCATGAATTTTCCCCATACCAGTACTAGGAGCATATCTCTGCTCTCTGATTCTAATGTAAGCAAAGGCTGGTGCCTGGCCTTGAGGCAGTCATATCAATATGGGACATGGGGGTTTGCTTAGATTGTATCCCTCACTTGAGATGTAATAGTACCTATGCAGCCCTCTCTTTCAGAAGTATAATGCATCCTGAGCAGAGTTACACCCTTCTAAACCCATTGACCTCAGAGGTCATAGAGGTGTAACTCTGTTGAGGAATTCATTTTCAGTTTCTTGGATCTGCTACTCAGGTAGCTGAAAATCTAGTTTGTGTTGTCAGCTCTCCTCTGCTCTCCCAGTCTCAAAATGTTATTACCCAAAGAAGCAGTCTCCTATTTAATTGGGGATTAGCTTAAGGAGACAGAGCAAGTAACTGGGATCCCCTATAAGAGAATTCTCAAATAAACCAGGCAGATGTTCAACCAGAAAGGTTTTTTTTAAATATTAAAAGAGAAATAAAAGAGCAACACACACTCTCTCTCTTAAATATATAGAAGGGTAGCTAAGAGAAAATCAAGGATGAGCAGGAATAGTTGAGGGGGAAAGGGCTATAATTACAAGATCTTATAGAGGTCCACAGAAGCAGCAGCAAAACAGCCAGCATTTCATGGGGAAAAGAGAAGAGAAAAAACCCACAAAGTTTGGGTGCATGGTGTTGGTTTCAGGACACACATGCTCATACATTAGGTACTCTTGATATAGGGCAAAATGCTCTGTTATTTTATTTATTTATTTGGCGTATTTATATTCCAGCCTTTCCCATATGGGCTCGGGGTGGATTACAGTCATAATAAAACAGTTAAAATACAACAATAACTTAATAAAATACAATTAAAGGAACATAATAAGATATACACAGGTGGAGCTTGCACAATTTACAGATTGAGACATAATTTCTGGCCCATTGTGGGGGAGGACAATTGATGGTATAAACAGTAGGATGACTTGATGGTTTGTTTGGAGATAGACAATAACTTGATGGTTTGTTTGGAGACAGACAGTGTTTTGGACTATAGGTGTTAAATGGTGCTTGATGACCCTGCAAGTAGCAGATGGGAAAACCTACCCATTTTGGTGAATAGTGTTAAGTGTTCTTTACTTGGGATAAATGGGTGAAGGGAAAGTGAAGCTGAGATCCTTGATGAGATTGAGGTAGATGCTATTAATCTAATGTGAGGCAATCTTTTTTGGAAGATCCATCGACCTGAACTATGCTTCTCTTTAGGGTGGGGAGGGGTTCATTAGTGGATCAGCCACTCTTGCCCACACACTTCTAAATTATATGCCCAGACATGTCCTGACTGGCATCCATTTTGTGTCCCTTTAGGGCAGGCAGTGCATTGCTGTTTATGATATCTGTGTTGATATATATGTATTAGTACAGTTGTTTATGGGCTTTCTGTCTATAAACTGCCCCTCAGCAAGAGGAGGGGTCTGACTGCTAACAATTTGTGCGCTCACACTACACTAAATAATGTGTTTTGCAACTGGATTTTTACTGTGTAAGAATAGAAAAAATCTAGTTGCGAAATGTATTATTTAGTGCAGTGTGAATGAACCCATAGTATGATAGCTGAATGTAATCCAGATGTCATCCACCTGGGCAGTTCTTCAGCAATTGTTCCAACCATAACTCTTTGCAGGAAACAAAGGCTAGATCTGAAATGAGCCCTTTCTTTCCTTTCTCTGATCCCATCAAACTGCTCAACTGGAATGTTTGGTTTTAAGCCTCTCTGAGGAATGACACAATGAAGAATCTTGGGTGTCTCCCTCATAATCGGTTTGTCTGCCTTTTGAGTTCATGCAAATTGGATTGTGTCACCCAGAGCAATTGTCGAGTTCAGTGACTTTTTCATTAAGTGCAAGGGACCTTAGCATGTTAACCTTCCTTAAATTCCCTTTGTGCTGGGCTAATGATCGTGCTTGTAAAGGCTTTCGTTGTGTCCGCGTTTCATCAATGTTAACATGCTCAACTCATAAGCTATCAACACTTTTAAAAGTGCTCAACGATGGGGCTTTGGAGCTTGAATGTTATCTGCATGGCTGCTGAGCTATGAAGGACTTTCTTCACTGGATAATTAGGTTGGATCAGGTCAAGAGTTTAGCTTTTGCCTTAAACCCTGAAGTCTGTAGAAAAGATTCTCCCCAAAACATTTACCAGTTATAGATGTTTCTGAGTCAGACCTTGCCCTTTTGCAGAAGCAACAGTTAGATTCTGGCATTTCTAAGTCTCTCCAAGTGCATTCTTAGTTCCTGCACTTGCCAGCTTTATTGTATGTTCCCCAAATTGTCTGTATCTTGCCTAGGCATTATGAGTAACTGAGTCAGTGTGGTGACCTGGCCCAAATCCCTACTGAGCCAAGAAGATTACTAGGCAATCTTAAACTGATCACACTAATTTACTTCCCACTGTGGTGGGAAATGAAAGAGTAGCAGTGTCCTAGATGGACAGCCTTTGCCTAACATCCCCCTCAGCCTATGCCTAACATCCCCCTCAGAGCTCTTATTGAAGCTGCCATAGTCTATCAAGGTCAGTACTGTCTACTCTGACTGGCAGCAAGTCTCAGGAGTCTCAGGTCAAAGTCTTTAACATTACCTGCTACCTGTGCTTAAAAAAGAAAAACAAAGCAGATGCCAGGGATTGAACCTGAGACTTTCTACATGCATAAAACCCGCTTTACCACTGAGCTATGGTCTCTTCTGTTCCATGGTAACTCATTGTTATTGATTTCTTTCCTACCTTTCTAACTGGCTAAAGTCCTCAGAGTTTCTTAAGGAAAGCGGTGGCATGGGTCTCTCAAACCTCATTGCAGTAATTCTAAAAATGCCACCCTTAGCACATTTCTAACTAGGATACAGAATAATGCAGTTCCCATAAGAATGTTCAAAGTCCTCTGGACTATGATCATGAGGCTAAGCTTGAGACTCAGTCATAGCATGGGAAGCTTTGGATCAGATATATCCATAATCTGGTTGCCCATCAATTGATGGGTTCCATTCAAGGTATTGACTATCCCATACAAGGCCTTTCATGACTTATTTACAGCAGGGTTTACCAAACTTCCGCCCCCCCCCCACCACCACCACCTGGCCCAGTTCCTTCCCTGTGGTCTGGACAGAGGACGATCAGGGAGGGATACAGACACTGTGCGCCAGCCAGGAGCTTTCTCCATCCTTATCTGATGTTTCTGAACATCAGAGATGAACAGGGGAGGGCTTCTGGCTAGCATGCAGTCTCAGTATCGCTCCCTAATCATCCTCCAGGTGGAGGATGATCAAAGAGTGCTACAGACACTGTGTGCCGGCCAGGAGCTTTCCCTGTCCTCTCTGATATTTCTGAACATCAGAGAGGGAGGGGGGAGGACTTCTGGCCAGCGCACAGTCTTAGTATCACTCCTTGATCGTCCTCTAAGCAGAGGACGATCAGAGAGCGCTACAGACACTGCATGCGTGCAGTGCCGAAGATAAATAGAGAGGGGAAGGGATAGGGACTTTTGGGCCACCCCTAGTGACCTGGTATTGAGGCTTCCATGGCCTGGTGCCAGGTCGCAACCCTGCAAATGGGAAATGCTGATCTCCTCGACCATCTCTCTCCCTATGCTTCACTCATCCCAGCAGGGTACCATCCTATAAATGGGTGAAATTGATAACCAGCCATACTCATGCATTCTCTGTCCACCTTATGCCCTCCCTGAGGGCATTCTATACAAAATGGAATTTTTCAAGAGGGCTTTTTGCACACATAAATGGAACTGTCTTGCATTGAAATGGTGAGAAGTTGTATTGGTAAAGGAATAGGGACTGTGGCCTACACTACTGTATCACTACCTATCTCTATAAGTATGTTCCAGGCTAGGTAGTGTCTATACCCCTTGTTTATAAGCTCAAGCTTTCAGCTCTGAGAGTTTGGTTTGTTTCAGCTTTCTGTAGTCCAAACTCCATTGTATTGTTTTTTTATGTCTTGACCTCTTGATTTTACTTGACTTACACTACATAATCCGCCTTGAGTCTCAGTAAGAAAGGTGAACTATAAATAACCAAATAATAGCAGTAATAAAATAATAACTTCAGCCTTCTCATATTCCCCCTGATTAATCATACCTGTGTTTGAAAACGGGGATAATTCATAGCAATGCAAAAAGCAATTTAATCCAAACGCATCCCAAAACACTGGTCAGGAATTCTGATCAAATGAATTGGGTATGATGCTCTCATATTCATGTATATCCTTTCCAGCAGTTCTCCTCAGCCCCATCTCTACATTGTTTAAGCTGTCCCAAAGTTGTTGGGAACACATTTGAGAGGAACAGTGCGGTAATAAATTCTAAGTAGTTCAAGGTCAAAGTTCTGTTTTTAGCCGAATTTGGAATAATTTGCTTCATAAAAAGTTAATGTGTTTCAAACTAAGCCACTGTTAATATATATGGGGGGGGGGGAGCTTTTTAACACTTAAAAACTAAAGTGTGCAGTATTGAGATAAATGGCCGGACAGCACCACCTTCTGACAAGCTGTAGTTTTGGAGGTAACCTTGGCAGGGGGGTGGGTTAAAGCCTTGCTGTACATATTTTTGAGAGCTGTCTAGATGAATGATAGCCTCCTTCCTATAAACAAAACCACAGGTTGTTGGAGAGGGCAGTTCTCTGACATCAATAAAGCATGCCAATGCATCCTGATGTGAGGTAATTGACTGGAGATCAAAAGAACAGGGGCTTCGTATTTTGTTTTCTAATTTCTAAGAAGCAACAGGGAACACAATTGATCTATGGATTTACATGCCACATAAGGAGAAAAAAAAAACCTTGGAAATCATGCTAATGAAGAGAAGCTTCACAAAGAATTGGATATATACGTGGGGGTGAACAGGACCCTTTCTTTTGATCTGTCAGTTCAATGAGTAAAAAAGACCAGCAAAGTATGACTCGTGTTGAAGCAGGCAAGAGACAAGCTGTAGTTTGCTGGTGGAGCACATGTTTTGCATGCCAAAGGTCCCAACTTCAATTCTCGCAATCTCCAGTTTCAAGTGGGCTTGGGTGGCAGATGTTTGAAAAGACTGTTCTTTGCTTCAAGCCTTGGAGAGTTACTGCCAGTCACAGTGGACAAGAATAGCCTAGAGGGACCAGTGTGCTGACTCAGAATAAGGCACTGCCACAGAACCTAGAAATCCTGTCTGAACAATTCATAACAATAACACCAAGTTAATTGCTATTCTGAGAGGACAATTCATATGCCAGGAAGACTCATGGAAGTGTGAGTGGCAATGGATCCCTTGTAGGTAACTTGGTCTTGACTGTTGTGAGGTGTCTTCTTGGTCTTGACTGTTGTGAGGTGTTATAAATGGGGCTACTCCTAGGGAACATCCTTCCTTATTCACCTCTAGGCTGCAATTTATTACATGATGACAATGCCCATTTGAAGGTTTAATAACTTAATGATTCATTGCATGATACTCTTAATCTGCAACTGGGTCTTTCAGATAACACAACCGAAGAAGCTGCTTTCACATAAATGCCATTGTCTTCTTTAGGTTCCCTCTCAGGAATACATGCTCCATGTCCCATTCTTTTCCAGAACAGGTCACAGAATAAGGATTCCTCAGCACAATCTGTGTTTCCTCCAGGGAAGTCCACAAGGCTGTTGCTGTTGAGGTAAGACTTTTTGGTTTACCAAGGCTTTTTAGTGAACGGGGTGGGGGGCGGGGACCCTGCATTCTCTCACCGTCTGTTACTATTTCTGGGTTGGATCCAAAGGCACTACTTTGCTTCTGGAAATATTCCATCTGCTACTCCTGGAAGGACTATGAGCTGAATGACATTTTGGGGTAAAATTCAGAAGTTTAGTGGCGTGGTTGTATTTGTTGTTGTTAAATTGTGAATATGCTTGCATTGGTCTAAAGGGGAAATTGGAGAGTGGTTGCATTTGCTGCTTGAGGCAATTTGTGGAAAAAGTAACACACACACACACACACAGGCATTTCAATACATAATTGTGTTCTCCAGGTGGTTTTGACAGTGTCTCAGGATTAAAACTCTAATGAACCATTGCCATCTAAGTAAATGCCTCGTTCTACAAGTGCTTCGGTATAATTTTGCAAGGTTGTTTACCTGTTGGCTAACTTCAGGGCTTTTAATTTACCTCAGCAAAAGTGTTCTGATTATAAATGCCATTTAGAAATATTACAGCCTTTTCTTTTTATTATTGAGCCTTGCGGTGGTAATGAATGTTCTTTGACATGTTTTGATAATCATACAGTCTTGTTAGGAAAAATGGATGGTGGAGATGGAGCCAAAGCCATTTATGAAATGAAAGGTTCTGGTCGGGTTGTGGGGAGGGGGGAGAAAAGGTAATAGTTCTCTACTGAGTTATCATCTGTTTATGACTCACACAGTTTATTTTAAGTGTAATACGTTTTAGCAGCAATAGAGTATCTCTAATATATGGTCTTTGTGCATTTTCCTTTGCTGAGGTTCCTTGGATTTGCACACCTCCCTTTCTTTTCTCCTCAGCCACCTCCCTCTGCTTCCCTTTCCTCCTGAGGCTTGCAGCTCTGTTTCCTGCACTGCTCCTCTCCAAGGTCCCAAGTGGCTTTGCGAAACCATGACCATGGTAGCTCCTAAAAATTGTCTCGAATGGTTCCCTTCAGTGAAGTGAAAAATCTTCCATTGGAGGAAAATTCCTTTCAGTGAATGATTTCTGACTTAGTAGAAGGGAACTATTGTTTCTGTTTCTGCAATTTGAAAGTTATTTTGAATCAATAAGATCTAGACAATTGAGAAAACTGTATTAAAGGGTGGGTTTGCCCAGTTCCATTCCTTCTGTGTTCCAGGAATTTATTCAGCACTGCTTCACACTCCTGAATTTTCACTCATCTTGGAGAAATTCTACAATTAATTCTAATGAAGGGACTAACACTTGCCCTGACCTGGATAGCGCAGGCTAGCCCGATCTTGTTAGATCTCAGAAGCTAAGCAGAACAAGTTTGGGTTATTACTTGGATGGGAAACCCCCAGTTTGGTGCAGTGGTTAAGAGTGGCAGAGTCTAAGCTGGAGAACCAGGTTTGATTCCCTACAAGCAGGGGTGGCACTGGGGGTTTTGCCACCCCAGGCCGCCCCCAGGCCTGTGCCCCCGCATGGGGGTTGGAGTGAAGCTGTGCCACATCTTTTGTCCACCCGGGTCCCAAGCGAGTGAAAGGGGCAACGGGGCTGTTCTGCCTTGCTCCAAGGGCTGTCTCCCCTGCAAGAGGAGGCAGACTTGGAATGAAGCCACTAGGAAGCCAGGCTTGGAGGAGAGCACACACTAGCACACTGTCTGCGACCTGGGAAGCTGAGAGTGGCAGGGCATGTGGAGGGGGTGCCCAGTGCTACCCTGTAGGTGAGGTGGCACCCCAGGCAGCCACCTATCTCACCTACTCCCACACACTGGCCATGCCCACAAGCAGCCAGCTGGATGACCTTGGGTCAGTCACAGTTCTCTCAAAGCTGTTCTCTCAAGAGCATTTCTCTCAGAGCTCTCTCAGCCCCACCTACTTCACAGGGTGTCTGTTGTGGGGAGGGGAAGAAAAGGAGATTGTAAGCTGCTCTAAGACTACAAGTGGATGGAAGGGAATAAATCCAACACTACTACTACTACTTCTTTGCAAAAAAAGGTCATGAAAATAGTCTTTATATCCTTATTCAATGCTTTTTATTGGGTTTGTTTGCTGTTTTTTTAAAAAAAAAATTGAGTGTGAGTGACTTGTGGAGAAAATCATGCTAGAAATGGTTTTCTCAGCTGTTGACTGCTGATGCAGTTTTCACAATACAAACGATCAATACAACAACGTTATTGGTATAAACCCAGTCCTTACAAAAATGCTTTAAAAATAAAAACCCTGATATGTGCACAGCAATAAAAAAAACCTGCACATGTAATCAATCCCAGTGAATTAATTTCCAGTTCTCTGCAGTTTATTTTGCACTTTGCTGTCATTTTAGTTTCCAAGATACCAGTACACATTGATAAAATGCTGCAAAAATTAATCTTGATTGTGCATAGGATTGTGCATAGGCTTTCATCAAGTTTTTTTGTGATTTGTTTTACTGAACATCAATAAAATGTCATACAAAAAGTTTTTTGATAATGTAAATTATAATCATGATTGCTTATGTCCAATGTTTTTTTCAGTGTCCATACGTGCATTGGTAACATTGGAGGGGTGGATACAGGAGAAGATACAAATGAATTAATGAGACTGAAACTTATGTCAAAACCTGGAGGAACAGTACTCTATACAAAATTTAGATTTTTTTAAATGTAGCCATTTCTCTATTCCATTGGTTTTGCTTTGGAAACCAAAATAATACAATTTGGCACTCCAAAATTCAGGAGAAGTGAAAACATCCTGATTCATGAATAAGTTGATATGCTAATCAAGGCAAAGCACACAGCCATGCTGGAAGGATGTAGTTTATTCACTTCAGTACCATGGTTAGTTCTATGCATGAATCCCTAATGTGTATAGTAAGAGTGTGCATTCGATTTGACCGAACCAAATACAACCTCAAATTTCAGTTTATGTGGAAGTATTCAGGGCATGCTGGAGCCAAATCGGATTCTCTGGTTTGATTTAATTTGCCAAATACAGCATAGCCTGAATACCTCTGAAGCAATTTGGCAGCTATTGGGGGCCATTATGCCCCATAGGCCATTGAAGTCAATGGCAACAATTTATAGGGTATAATCTGGGGACTAAGGGGAGGGGGTTTGAGGAAAAGGCACCAAATTTACAGCTGCAGGAGCTTCTTCACCCCAAAACCCCCAAGTTCCAAAAAGATTGGACCAGAGGGTCCAATTCTATGGGCTCCCAAAGAGGTTACCCCATTCCCCATTGTTTCCTATGATTAGGGTGGCCAGACCGTCCCGGTCTCCCGGGACATTCCCGGATCTGGCCACCCAATCCCGGATCCCGGGCTCCCTATACCGGGACCATTAAAGGTCCCGGTTTAGGCAGCCCAGGAGCCGGTGGGCCGCGGGCGCGGGCGGGGAAGGCGGGGAGTGAGGGAGGGAGCGTCCCTGCGCCTGCGCAGGGCCCCTGCGCACGCGCAGGGACGCTCCCTCCCTCACTCCCCGCCTTCCCCGCCCGCGCGCGGGGCCGGCAGCGGTGGGGGAGGCCTCTCCGCGGCCTCCGCTGGTCGCTGGGGGCCTTCCAGAGTGTCTGGAAGGCCCCCAGCGACCAGCGGAGGCCGCGGGGAGGCCGCGGAGCACCCGGCGCTGGTCCGGGAAGGCCTTCCAGAGCCTCTGGAAGGCCTTCCCGGACCAGCGCCGGCCAGCGAAGGCCTCCCCGCGGCCTCCGCTGGTCGCTGGGGGCCTTCCAGAGTGTCTGGAAGGCCCCCAGCGACCAGCGGAGGCCGCGGGGAGGCCGCGGAGCACCCGGCGCTGGTCCGGGAAGGCCTTCCAGAGCCTCTGGAAGGCCTTCCCGGGCCAGCGCCGGCCAGCGAAGGCCTCCCCGCGGCCTCCGCTGGTCGCTGGGGGCCTTCCAGAGTGTCTGGAAGGCCCCCAGCGACCAGCGGAGGCCGCGGGGAGGCCGCGGAGCACCCGGCGCTGGTCCGGGAAGGCCTTCCAGAGCCTCTGGAAGGCCTTCCCGGGCCAGCGCCGGCCAGCGAAGGCCTCCCCGCGGCCTCCGCTGGTCGCTGGGGGCCTTCCAGAGTGTCTGGAAGGCCCCCAGCGACCAGCGGAGGCCGCGGGGAGGCCGCGGAGCACCCGGCGCTGGTCCGGGAAGGCCTTCCAGAGCCTCTGGAAGGCCTTCCCGGGCCAGCGCCGGCCAGCGAAGGCCTCCCCGCGGCCTCCGCTGGTCGCTGGGGGCCTTCCAGAGTGTCTGGAAGGCCCCCAGCGACCAGCGGAGGCCGCGGGGAGGCCGCGGAGCACCCGGCGCTGGTCCGGGAAGGCCTTCCAGAGCCTCTGGAAGGCCTTCCCGGGCCAGCGCCGGCCAGCGAAGGCCTCCCCGCGGCCTCCGCTGGTCGCTGGGGGCCTTCCAGAGTGTCTGGAAGGCCCCCAGCGACCAGCGGAGGCCGCGGGGAGGCCGCGGAGCACCCGGCGCTGGTCCGGGAAGGCCTTCCAGAGCCTCTGGAAGGCCTTCCCGGGCCAGCGCCGGCCAGCGAAGGCCTCCCCGCGGCCTCCGCTGGTCGCTGGGGGCCTTCCAGAGTGTCTGGAAGGCCCCCAGCGACCAGCGGAGGCCGCGGGGAGGCCGCGGAGCACCCGGCGCTGGTCCGGGAAGGCCTTCCAGAGCCTCTGGAAGGCCTTCCCGGGCCAGCGCCGGCCAGCGAAGGCCTCCCCGCGGCCTCCGCTGGTCGCTGGGGGCCTTCCAGAGTGTCTGGAAGGCCCCCAGCGACCAGCGGAGGCCGCGGGGAGGCCGCGGAGCACCCGGCGCTGGTCCGGGAAGGCCTTCCAGAGCCTCTGGAAGGCCTTCCCGGGCCAGCGCCGGCCAGCGAAGGCCTCCCCGCGGCCTCCGCTGGTCGCTGGGGGCCTTCCAGAGTGTCTGGAAGGCCCCCAGCGACCAGCGGAGGCCGCGGGGAGGCCGCGGAGCACCCGGCGCTGGTCCGGGAAGGCCTTCCAGAGCCTCTGGAAGGCCTTCCCGGACCAGCGCCGGCCAGCGAAGGCCTCCCCGCGGCCTCCGCTGGTCGCTGGGGGCCTTCCAGAGTGTCTGGAAGGCCCCCAGCGACCAGCGGAGGCCGCGGGGAGGCCGCGGAGCACCCGGCGCTGGTCCGGGAAGGCCTTCCAGAGCCTCTGGAAGGCCTTCCCGGGCCAGCGCCGGCCAGCGAAGGCCTCCCCGCGGCCTCCGCTGGTCGCTGGGGGCCTTCCAGAGTGTCTGGAAGGCCCCCAGCGACCAGCGGAGGCCGCGGGGAGGCCGCGGAGCACCCGGCGCTGGTCCGGGAAGGCCTTCCAGAGGCTCTGGAAGGCCTTCCCGGGCCAGCGCCGGCCAAGGAAGGCCTCTCCGACGCCTCCCTGGCCTCGCCGCCGCCCCCGCCGCTGGACTCGCCGCCGCCGGACCCGCCGCCGCCGCCCGACCCGCCGCCGCCGCCCGACTCGCCGCCGACCGCCACCGCAGGTAAGGGGGCCGAAAGCGGGGGGGGGGCGGCCTTCCTTTCTTCCCTCCCTCTTCCCTTCTTTCCTTTCTTCCTCCCTTCCTTCCCTCCCTTCCTTCCCTCCCTCCCTTCCCTTCCTTCCTTCCCTCCCTCCCTCCTCCCTTCCTTCCTTTCTTTCTTCCTTCCCTCCCTCCCTTCCTTCCTTCCTTCCTTCCTTCCTTCCTTCCTCCCTTCCCTTCCCTTCCCTCCTCCCTTCCCTCCTCCCTTCCCTCCTCCCTTCCCTCCTCCCTTCCTTCCCTCCCTCCTCCCTCCCTTCCTTTCTTTCTTCCTTCCCTCCCTTCCCTCCCTCCCTTCCTTCCTTCCTTCCTTCCTTCCTTCCTTCCTTCCTTCCTTCCTTCCTTCCTTCCTTCCTTCCTTCCTCCCTTCCCTTCCCTTCCCTTCCCTTCCCTTCCCTTCCCTTCCCTCCTCCCTTCCCTCCTCCCTTCCCTCCTCCCTTCCTTCCCTCCTTATGTTCTTATGTGGCGCAGAGTGTTGGACTGGAGGGGCCACTGGCCTGATGCAACAGGGCTTCTCTTATGTGACACAGAGTGTTGGACTGGATGGGCCACTGGCCTGATCCAACAGGGCTTCTGTTATGTTCTTATGTGACGCAGAGTGTTGGACTGGATGGGCGCAGAGTGTTGGACTGGCCTGATCCAACAGGTCTTCTGTTATGTTCTTATGTGACGCAGAGTGTTGGACTGGATGGGCCACTGGCCTGATCCAACAGGGCTTCTGTTATGTTCTTATGTGACGCAGAGTGTTGGACTGGATGGGCCACTGGCCTGATCCAACAGGGCTTCTCTTATGTTCTTATGTGACGCAGAGTGTTGGACTGGATGGGCCACTGGCCTGATCCAACAGGGCTTCTGTTATGTTCTTATGTGACGCAGAGTGTTGGACTGGATGGGCCACTGGCCTGATCCAACAGGGCTTCTGTTATGTTCTTATGTGACGCAGAGTGTTGGACTGGATGGGCCACTGGCCTGATCCAACAGGGCTTCTCTTATGTTCTTATGTGACGCAGAGTGTTGGACTGGATGGGCCACTGGCCTGATCCAACAGGGCTTCTCTTATGTTCTTATGTGACAATACTGACTTTGGTGGACCCAAGCACTGATTCAGTGTAAGGGAGCTTTGTGTTTGTGACTGGAGTGGACAATACTGACTTTGGTGGACCCAAGCACTGATTCAGTGTAAGGGAGCTTTGTGTTTGTGTCTTCTGGTGCAATTTTGTTCTCAGATCCTGTATTTACTTCATCAGTATATGGGATAAGGCACTTTCTCAACTGTGCTGCATAATGCAGCCTATTTATTTTGTCCTGTTGGCTCTGTTGGCTCTATCTGCGCCACCTTCATCACTTTTGGGGTGTGGATCCCCCAGTGGGGTGGGCTCCCGACTCCCTCTGCCGGCTGTTTCTGATAGCCCTGCGCCCCCTCTTTCATTTGATATGTGTCCCGTGCGGGTGCCACCCTCCTGCCGGGAGATGCCGCAAAATGAGCCCCCTTGAGGCTTATGGCGGCAGGGCTCGGGGGAAGCAAGCTAGACTGCTGTTCTTTTGAGGGGTTATAGAGTGTTTCGAGCCCCTCCCTGTGGCATCGGTCCCATCGTTGTGGGACCCAGGGGGCCGGCGCAGCGGCCCGCTGAAGCAGCCTGTCAGTCACTTCCGCATCTCGACCTGTGTTATTAGTGACAGGCTGCTTCGGCAGGCTGCTGCGCCGGCCCCCTGGGTCCCACGACGATGGGACCAATGCCACAGGGAGGGGCTCGAAACACTCTATAACCCCTCAAAAGAACAGCAGTCTAGCTTGCTTCCCCCGAGCCCTGCCGCCATAAGCCTCAAGGGGGCTCATTTTGCGGCATCTCCCGGCAGGAGGGTGGCACCCGCACGGGACACATATCAAATGAAAGAGGGGGCGCAGGGCTATCAGAAACAGCCGGCGGAGGGAGTCGGGAGCCCACCCCACTGGGGGATCCACACCCCGAAAGTGATGAAGGTGGCGCAGATAGAGCCAACAGAGCCAACAGGACAAAATAAATAGGCTGCATTATGCAGCACAGTTGAGAAAGTGCCTTATCCCATATACTGATGAAGTATATACAGGATTTGAGAACAAAATTGTTTCCGGCGGTGATATTTGGGGGATTTTTGGGGACGTCACAGGAAGTGCTGTGAAGTCACTTCCTGTTTCCGGCAGTGGCATTTGGGGGAAATGATGCCATTTGGGGGAAATGATGTCACAGGAAGTGATGTCACTTCCTGCTTCCGGCAGGTGGCGCGGGGGAAATGATGTCACAGGAAGTGATGTCACTTCCCGTTTCCGGCAGGTGGCGCGGGGGAAATGATGTCACAGGAAGTGATGTCACTTCCTGTTTCCGGCGGTGGTATGACGTCGCCGGAAGTGACGTCGCCGGAAGTGACGTCACTTCCTGTTTCCGGCGGCGCGCGCGCTTCGCGCGCGCGCACTCCTGCCTTCCCCCCCCCCCAAGGTGTCCCTGGCTGGCCTTCAGACATTATGGCCACCCTACCTATGATGGAGGTGAAAGTGCATTCAGTGGACTGGTTCTGTGCTGCAGTCCTTGAAAAAAGCACTCCTCCTCAGTTTGTGGCACTTGTTTTGTTGGGCACATAGCACTGTTATGCTCCTTTGCAAACAAGCACCCTCATCACAGTTGACTTTCCACTGCAGAAATTCTCTAGGAGACTCTCACTGCTGCCTGTGTTTGCCAGTTTTCCCCATCATAGAAAACAATGGGGGCAACCACTTTGGTGGCCCACAGAGTTGGACCCATAGGTCCAATCTTTTTGGAACTTGGGGGTGCTCTGGGGGAGAGGCTCCTGCAGCTACAGTATAAATTTGGCCCCCTTCCCTCAAATCACCTCCCCTCAGCACACTGTAAATACCATGGGGGAATTACCAGAAGTAACTGCCTCTCCCTTTCAGGTATTCCATTCAGATTCATCCATAGAAGGAAGTGGTTACACTCAGCCTGTATTGCATATTCTATCCTTTTCATTACTTTTGCAACAGCTTTGCATTTACATGGCACTCATTTCCTGCATCCCCTCCCCTTACTACCTATAAATTCCTGGCCAGTTTCCATGTACCCTCCATGCATCTGATGAAGAGAGCTGTGTTTCTCAAAAGCTTATTCTACAATAAAATTTGTTAGTCTTATAGCTGCTACTGATTTCTTTAATATCATGGGGAAAATTCACACTCACCCCCCATCATAGGAAACAAATGAATGGGGCAGCTTCTTTGGGGGTCCATAGAATTGGACCCCCTAGTCCAATCTTTTTTGAAACTTGGCAGTTTTTTGCAGAAGAGGCTCCTGCAGCTACACTACACTCAAACTCCCTTGCCCCTAGTCCTACACTACACTCCCTTGCCCCTTGCCCCTAGTCCTACACTACACTCAAACTCCCTTGCCCCTAGTTCTACACTACACTCCCTTGCCCCTTGCCCCTAGTCCTACACTACACTCAAACTCCCTTGCCCCTAGTCCTCAGATTATACCCTATGAGATTTTGCCATTGACTTTAATGGCCCATAGGGTATAATGCAGCTGTATATTAGGGATTCCTGAATATCTCCCAAGCCAGCTTGCTTTACCAATCCTGGTATTTGGGGATATGTGGCAACCCCAAATACTTTTATCCCTAAATAACCCTAAATCTGAATAGCAACTTTTTTTCCTGTGCACATGCATATTATCCCTGGCAATCAGGGAGACTCAGTTCAGTTTGCATACAGTCTATCCACAACATGCAATCAGCACTTACAAGCACTCAGTAAATTGTTTATATATATTTGATCATGCAAAAAAAAAAATCCAACATATGCAAGTTCTTATACTGCTTTTTTCATAGCCTCTCCCCACATTCACTACCAGCACCCCCATCATTTGCCTTTTACCACAATCTTTAACTGCTCAGAACTTTTTTCACAGTCTCACTCTTCTTTTCTATTGCTTGGCCTGGTGTTCATTAATGACTAGAGGCAGGCATGCTTTCCAGATCTGGAACAACTGGGACTCAATGTTCTTGCACTACCTCATGCAGGGCTTTTTATTTTATTTTATTTTTTAGAAAAAAGCCCAACAGTAACTAATTTGTATATTAGGCCACACTCCCTGATGTTACCATTGTTTCATGCAGGGCTTTTCTGCAGAAAAGGCCCAGCAGGAACTCATTTGCATATTAGGCCACACTCCCTGACACCAAGCCAGCCAGAACTGCATTCCTTTGTGTTCCTGCTCAAAAAGAGCCCTGACCTCATGGGAAGTAAAGTTATGATGCAGGAGAGAGAACATTCCCTAGATTCTTCACCAGTTTCATGACATCTTCTTTGCCTGAAACATATATTTAGAATGTAGTTTATTTGCAATCTATCCATGAACAGTAGCATATAAACCAGCACAGGCGAGAAAGCCTGTGAAGGTGGCTATACAGACTGAATGTTGCAAACTGCACAAGCACAAAACGAACATGTTATCCACTGAACTTCCGAGAAACTCATCTGATCAATTCCCATGTAAATGAGCAATTCTGCCATCATATGTTCCCCCATTGATTATATGACATGCAAATTTCCCTGCTGATGAACCGAATGAGGTTCACCTGCTTATATGTTGCTTGGTGTGTTGGGTAGACCTCTCCTATTCATGCACACATGAAAATTCCTTGATTAGGGTAATAGTGGTACACAGAATATATTTGTAAGATGCCCAGACAGGCTACATTCTGGCAGCTGAGAAATCACTTGAAATCTTGGACAATGTTGCTGCCATAAAGACTGTCCAAAAAGCATCATTAGACAAAACAGAGCATTATTCTGCATGATTGGATGCCCAAAAACCATGGCTAGAATAACTTCTGATTGCCTTTTTGTGTTAAAAGATAAAGCTGTGTGTATGACTTGGATGTGCTCTTTCCATCCTTCCTGGAGGTCTAACTCCTTGAAGTGAGATAAATGGATCCCATTCACATTCTAAAACTTGCCCATCTCAGCAGAGAGGACATGCATGACTTCCCTGGTACAATACATTGTACAACATTACAATGGCCGTTTTCCCACTCACGTTTTACTGGCGCCACGACCATCCTGACGCCGGCGAATCTGCCTGGATTTCGCATCAGAAGCTCCGGCGCTCCCAGAAGCGCCGGCTACTTCCGTCGCTAAGCCAGTGCAAACGGAAATCGCAAAGATGCAGGAAAACGTTTGCGCTGGCTTAGCGACGGAAAGCGCCGGCGCTTCTGGGAGCGCCGGCGCTTCTGTTGCGAAATCCAGGCAGATTCGCCGGCGTCAGGATGGTCGTGGCGCCAGTAAAACGTGAGTGGGAAAACGGCCAATGGGAGTTTAAAAATGGCATGGCATCTGCAAGTCACTCCCAATTCCAATAGTATAGTAAGCTGCCTTGAAAGAGCTAGTTCTGTGTCTGATATTTCAATTCCAGCTTGAGCACAGAGTGGGTACAAGTAGTCCACATGGGAGCATCTTCAGGGAGCTGCTTGCCTTGCACAGACACACACTCAAAATCTATATCTTCCCCCCCCACCCCTTCCAGGGGTAGCAATAAACTATCCAGTCATAAATGATTTAATGGAGCATGAAATAACACATAGTGGCTTCGAGCCAGAAGACAGGATATTTTACTGGCGAGAAGTGGTTATTAGGAAGGTCGAAAGCTATCACACCTCTGGTGTTTAACATAATAGGGTGATCACTGTTACAGTCTAATGTAGTAAAAAAAAAGAGGGAACATGAAAATCCTTCTCTCTTTTCTGTCAGCAGCAGGAAGCTTGCTAGTTTCAATACCTTTCATTATAGCTCATTTTACACCCCAAAAGATTGCAGAGCCCTAGCAGGGCTCCAATGTACCTTTCGAAAGCATCGGCATTTGACGGCAGGGTTGCACTTCTGAGAGAGAGACGATCTCCGATTCTGTTTGACGTACACCTAAGGAAGATGTATCTCTCTCTACTCTGAGGGAATCACGAATCAAAGTGTTCCTTTCAATTGTCACTCATTTGTCATTCCGGAAAGGAAAACTAAAACAAAAGAAAAACCTTGTAAATATTTCTGGGAAACAGAAAGGAGAATGCGAGGAGTTTAATTCTAAGAGCATGGAGCAGAACGGCATCTTTGTGACTGAAAATATGCATGAGGAAAGTCAGATTTATCAAAGACTCAAAAACTGGGAGGGAGGTGAAGAGCTCTGATAGGCATAGGAGGAAATGCAAGGTTGCCTTCATTTTCAAGTGGCTAAGAAAAACTTACTGAGGAACAAGATCTCCCACAGTTCAGCAGGTTTCTCTGGCTAGTATGTTCCTTGTTTCTTCTCTTTGTGCAAACTTTCTTGATGCAAAAGCAGAAGATATTGCAACTGTGCTCCACTTTGGTTTCCTTTTTTACATATGTGAAAGGTCTGACAGATGGGTTAAGAACATATTTTGAGGTACCCTGCTTTAGCCATAATGATTGCAGATTCTTTCTGGCCCTATTCATCATTCCAGAATTTGTTTGGTATGTTTCAAACTGCTTATTCATGTCCATTTTTCACTTTTTTGGCAGTTTTTGTAATTTTTTGGTGTGTTTTTGTCTGAAAATCATGGTGACTTCTGGCAACAACTACTGGGACATGGGGGATATTTAGAGAAGTTGTATGATACATCCTGCCTCTAGTTATTGCCTTCCAGTCCTGGTATTCCAAGGAGGTCTTCTATCCAAGTACTTGCCAGGACTACTTGGCTTCTGAGATCTGATAAGATCAGGCTTGCCTGGGCTATCCGGGTCAGAGCTATTTTTCACTTTTGCAACGGCACAATGTATATGCCCCTCAACTCAACTTTAGCACTTTTCTTCCAAATGCTTATTGGGGATCCACAGAAATGTGTATGAAATTCCTTTACGGTTTGTTCCAGCTTGGTTACCAATTTATTGGGGATGCCCAAACTAATGTGGATTTGGTTCACATTGTAATTGTCAGTTGTGAATATCCCCCATGACTGATAATCAGATCAAGAGATTGCTGAGACATTTATCAGTTTTGCTAGGCAGCAGAACAGCGCAGATGGATGCATTTGTGGTTTTCATGCATGCATTACATGGTGACATGTTAAGCATGGGCAATTTTCTTTCAATATCTTCAACACTGATCAAGGCAGTGTCCCCTCCATATATCCCATTTTTTGGGGGGGAGCATTGTCTCTCCTTCCCATTGTGCTATATAAATATGCAGAGTGATTCTAAAAAGGTTGTGATATTATGTCAGGAAGCAAACAAAAACACATGCCACCCAATAATGTGGCCTCCTCTAGGTCTCCACTCCACACAAGCTCCCTCTCAGATCCTGAATAACTTGGTTCACCCATGAATGGCTCTGGATAGCTTCACTCCATTGAATACATTAAGTTCTATTGGCAAAGTCATTTGTAGCATAGTTCACAACATTCACACATTCTACTTGATTAATGTCATGATGTCTACAGTAACCAACTTTTTTTTTGCATTTGGTTGCAGCTGACTTATGGCAACCCCACAGGGTTTTCAAAGTAAGAAACCAACAGAGGTGTTTTGCATCTGCATACCAACCCTTGTCTTCCTTGTTGGTCTCCCATCCAAACACCAACCAGAGCGGACCCTACTTAGCCTCCAAGATCTGACAAGATTGGGCTAGCCTGTAATGTCCAGGTCAGAGCAACCAACAGTGGTTAAAGGCAATGTAAAAACTGGTGATAGAAGTGGGAGTGGAGACAGTGCATTATACTTTAATCATAGTTGAAGCTTATATCCGCATTGGCGACAAGAGATGTATAAGTTCAGTCCTCAATTTGAGCTGGAGCACAGTCCTGCAATGTGGTTCTTTTAGAACATGAACTTGCAAAATAATATAGAAATGAGTCTCTATGTCCTAAGTCTAATCAGTCATCATTGTCTATCTGCACCCTTTCCTTAGCCACCTTGGATTTATTTATTTATTTATTTAGGATTTATATTCCGCCCTTCCAACAAGTGGCTCAGGGCGGCTATTTCAGGTCAGCCATTGAAATAGTCATCTCTGCATTATTAATTACAGGAACTGACTAGTGTATTTGGGGCAAATGCTTATATTCTCTCTCTTTCTCTCTCTCTCTCTCTCTCTCTCTCTCTCTCTCTCATACCAGAAATTTTTTCATCACTATCCATCAAAATGGCAGAGAGATCCTCACAGCCGCATGCACAAAACCCTCTTGCATTGGGTAGCTGGATCACACCGTCAGTTTAACCACAACACAGGAAATACCTGAAGTGTGTCCCACTCCCAGCCTTTTTAATAAAAAAAAATGTACTGCACTATGGCAGGTGCTTAAGCTTTTCCTCGTGGGGAGCCAGTTTGGTGTAGTGGTTAAGTGTGTGGACTCTTATCTGGGAGAACCGGGTTCGATTCCCCACTCCTCCACTTGCACCTGCTGGCATGGCCTTGGGTCAGTCATAACTATCAAAGGAGTTGTCCTTGAAAAGGCAGCTGCTGTGAGAGCCCTCTCAGCCCCACCCACCTCACAGGTTGCCTGCTGTGGGGGAAGGAGATAAAGAAGATTGTAAGCCACTCTGAATCTCTCTGATTCAGAGAGAAGGGTGGGGTATAAATCTGCAATTCTTCTTCTTCTTCAGATTTCCCCCCATCTTCTGCCTTGCCTGTTGGGTAATAATAATAATGTCTAGGGGCATAGCCAGAAAGTGTTAGTTGATGGGGCATTATGAAAACCTGTGGGGCAGGGCAGATGGGAGAGTTGAGAAATGGGTCTTCAGGAGCTGGAGGTAGTGGTGCATCTGAGAGAGGCAGCAGGAGTGGGCATCTGGGTGGGAGCCCAGTGGAGCAGACCTGCTGCCTGAGTTTGACCTGGCAGCCCACAGTGGCAGCTTGTTGCTCAGCCTGAGCCCCCCAGAGGGCCATCTGCAAGGCAGCAGCTGAAGTAATTGCAGAGGAATTAAAACCGCTGGTGATGAAGTGCAGCAACAGATTCCACCACCACCCCAGGGAAGTCAGCCATGCCTGGCTAGCATTCCCCCAGCCTCTCAGCCACCCTTGGCAGAGGCAGAATTATTCAACTTAACCCCACCTCTCCTGTGCCTTCCCAGCTTCAAGGGCTGGAAAACAAGGCATAAGAGGAGAAACAGCCATCTGCTGCCACCACTGCAAGCCCAGTCCCCATTGGCCTAGGCACCAGGAGGCCATGGCAAGTGTCTCAAATGGTGGGACTGCCAGTCTTGATCTGTGACCTCCTCCCATGGAGTTCTGTAGAGCACAAAATCCTTCTGGAAAAGGGTTAAGCTAGCACATCCTTCACTCACCACTTCAGTCAGATTTACCCACATACTTATACACCTGTTGCATTGAAATAGGACACTCCAATGTTGTCAATGCTGACCCTACCTTAGTGCTGTCATGTAACCAAGCTGTATTGGGTTTGGTCTTAGAAACTATCTGAGTGACTCACATACAATATAAAAAGGGAAAAATGGTTTTACTGGAGAAATTCAAGGAAAAGGTTTAAAAACAAGGCATGTCATTCAGTGGCAGTAAAAATGCACAGAGAACAAGAAAGCTACCCAGCTTCCTCTTACTGGAATCCCAATACAGCACAGTTAGTTTTTGAAGCAAGGAGTCCTAGAGCATAATACAGATATCTTCTTGGCAGCACAAAGTAATGGAGAGGAAAAAGTAAAAGCAAGAAGAGTAATAACACCTCTTTTCACTAACTATATTTATAACAAACTGTGGGCCATAACCTCCTGACCTCCTCAACGAATCACAAGACAGTATCCATGGAATCTTCCAGGTGAGAGCAAATTCTACCTTCTCATACCAGATCCATGTCGTTTTATTGTTATTATTAGCCCTGGTAAGTGAGTCAGTATAGCAAGCAACAGTCCAACGACACTCTGTGCTTAACTATATACAATTTATTTACATAATTTACATCCACCAGCAACGTGCTTCATCAAGCAAACCATCTAGAGTAGAAGGATACAGTGAACAGTACATCACTGCTTATATACATATTTTACATAGGATATGCACCAATGGGTTACAAATGCTGAGTCACTGTGCACTGGACACTCAACCTTTGCACTCGTTATCAAATGCCAGTCAGAACTGGTTTCACCTTGTTGAGACCTGATAAGCACTGAAGTCATTTTGACACTGACTGTCAGATCAGCATAATCTCAGGAGTCACTAGTCTAATGCTTTATTGAGCGTTTATACATGCTGACAATCCACAGCTGAACTAAGTGAGCCTAAATAACAGGCCTGGATGGACAACCTTGACAAATATCTGCCAGCATGTGGGGTGACTAGCACCTGCAGTAATTCAGAGGAGTGTGTAGAACACTGGAGTTACATCAGAGAGCTGTGGAGTTTCAGCTGGTACAGGCTAGACAATTCAGGTCTAACTTAGCACTGCATTTTTATGAAGAGCAAGTAAAGATGTGAATTACGGACTGGGTGGGCAATGAAATTACATAGAAAGGGGCTGCCCAGAGTGCAGTTTTGGCAATACCTAAGAAACATCTTGTGGTTCAGAAGTTAGTAGAGATGATAGTGAAAGAAAGTGGGGGGTTTGTGGGGGGGACAGGGGGGCAAGAAGCAAATTCCAACATATTTCCAACAAGCAGATTCCAACATGTTGAATGACATGTTTGTAGGATGTGAACTTAGCAATCATTCCTTTCGACTTACAAATCTGTACTTTCCCCCTCATAGCCTTTGTTTTGAAGGAGACATTAGTTGATGATGATAAGCATAGTCCATGTCTGTTTCATCTGGGTATCGCAGAAGACAGGCCTCTAAGATCTTCTTAATCTTTTGAAGATCCCTATGGTATAACTAAACACCTGTGCCTATCTTTGAGTTGCCCTTCCTTTTGTGGGTTTAAGTTAGATCCCCTCCGTGTACACCCCCATGGTATTATTTGAACATAGAGGCTTTTTTTTTAGTGTGCGTGTTTGTGTCTATGAATAAGATCTTTGTTTTTGTTTTGTTTTGTTTCTGAGGGATAACAAAAAAAAAACAAGGCTATAAATCCCAGCGGTAGAACTTGAAGAATTGGGTTTGAGCGCTTGAAATCTTTTGAAAATTCTATAAAGCAGCAAGAGGCATTGTTCTATTCAATTTCGAGCTATTGATCCAACTGAATGCTTGTTTGGAAATTGCCTTTGCAGCTTTATTTGAACATAAGAGATACTTTTCACTCCCTCTCTTTAAAAGTTGGAGGTGTGGGAATTTAGTAGACAGGGGCCACATATTATGTTCATAGAATATTCATGCAGAATTCAATTAAAGGATTTTTGCCCTTGAAAGAAGCCACTGCTGTATATCTTCACATAGAACTTAGGAGTTTGCTATCTAGTACATCTATTTCTATCCTTTCCTTTGTGGATGGGTGGGAGTGTGACTCAGAAGTAAAATACATTTTTGCATGTAGAAGAACCTGTGTTCAGTCCTTGGCATCTCCATTAAGATGGAGCACAGCTGGAAAAGGACTCTGAGTGAACATTTTGAGAACTGCTGGCATTTCATGTACTGGACTAGATGGGCTCATGTTCCAACCTGCTGGGAGGCAGTTACCTCAGGGAGTAAATTAAACCCAGGAGATGGGGACAGAGTGACTTGTCTGTGTACCATTATTATCATGTTCCCTGTCCAATGAGCTAAGAGCAGCATATACCATTCTCTCAGCTCTCATTGTTCTCCCCTCCTATATTTTATTCTCACCACAATCCCATGAGGTAGGTTGAGCCAAATCAGACTAATTGGCCTACCCTATGAGCTTCTTTGTCTGAATTCAGGTCTCCCCAGTTCTAGCCACTACACCACACTGGCTGCTTTTTGATATTATAGAACAGGCTAAAAGAAGTGACCTGATGCTGTGGCATGTGACATTGTGGAGTGGGCTAAAAGAAGGGCCAGGCAATGTTGTTGTACAAAGAAGGCTCCACAAAGAGGTTGGGCAAGTGCTGACATCTGGCTTGCTGTATGCAAGCTGCAGGACCTTGGACAACTCTGTGGCAGGCTGAGAAGGACTGAGCTCTTTTATTCCAGACATAAACAAACAGGCATGCACAACTTCTCTGAGATACAGAATACTTCCTTAAATACTTCTGCTTCGAGCCCTAATGCTACAGTGCTGGGCAATTTCTTGGTATGTCCTCTGTGCAACTGTTGGGAAGGCTCTGTGTTATAGCCAATATTTGGAGGGAAACAGTAACTGACAACTTAGGAGAGTCAGTTGCTAGCTCTGACATTTAAATTTTGAGGGACTGTTTCCTTTCCCATATGTTTTTCCACAAAGTGGGCCACTGGTTCAGCTAGGTAGGTCTTCTGCAGCTTTTTCTTGTCTATTCTGATGTCTGGGCATGGTATTGCTTCTAAAATTTCCTTGCTCTTGCTGAGTGGAGTCTCAAAACTGACTACTATAGCCCTAGCTGAAATTACAATTGGATCTCTTGTGTATTTTTCATGTAACCTGTTGTTTTGTCAATACAGAGATAGGTTAGACATGATGTTTCCTTCAGCCATAACAGTTAAAGCCAACATATGATGGCAGACATCCATGGCTGGATCTGTAAAAAGTAGCTTCTGTGTGTGTGTGTTTGTGTGTGTGTGTGTGAGAGAGAGAGAAAACAGATTTCCATGTACCAGTCTTCCCCCCCCACCCCCACCCCAAAAAAAAACCTGGCCAAAAACCATTCTAAAGTGATCAATTTCTATCCAGCAAAAGGTGCAGAGGGGACAGTTACCTTTCTGACAATTTAACAATAATTTTAAAAATTAAACCATTCACCAGGCATTGGGGAATGTGCCACAGTGATGCCAATAGGTGCAATTTCTAGGTCAGCTCTTCCTGGTTACAGCTTCCTTTCCCAGAGTAGCAAATCAGCAGTTTGGCTTCAGTTGCAATAGGTGGGTTGGAGGTACTTCTGCTCAATCTCCCTGCAATTGTGCTCAGTACTATCCTGGATTGCCCTGAGCTGGATGGTCCAAGGTAACCCAATCTTGTCATATCTTGGAAGCTAGATGGGGCGAGGTTGGCCCTGATTATTACCTGGATGGGAGACAACCAAAGAAGTCCAGGGTTGTTACTCAAAAGCAGGCAATGGCAAATCACTTCTGTTCATCTCTTGCTGTGAAAACCCTACAAGGTCACTATAAATTGGCTATGACTTGACAACATTTTCCACCACCACACTGCATTGGAGGTCCTGGGCAGCTGTGCTATTTAGTCAGGGCACAGAGGTATGCCCATCTCCCCTTTCTGAGTGCATTGTATTTAGTCTCTGTTTACTAATTTTAGGCATGTAGTTACAGTCTGTTTAAATATTTCCAATGCTTAGTTCAGTTTAAGTTCAACACAACTGTAGGGGTCTTTGAAGTGCTGCATTGCATCCCACCTACGATGAAAATAGGTTATTGACTTCAAGTTTCATACAGTCTTAGAGACTTTTGCAAAGCAGTATTGATCCATCTGCAGTTTAGAAGGTCAGCAGAAAGTTTACTGGGGAAACGCACGAGGTGAGGTATCATTACCTGCTTATTAAGTGCTAAAAGGAGTTTCCACACAATTTTGCTACCGTCAGCAACTTGGCTTAAACATTGGAATTGGAGAGGCTGGTGTAGCTTAGTAGCTAAAAGACACATGTAAGTAAGGAATACCCTGAACTCCCTCGGTGGCCTTAGACAGGTCGTTCTCCTTCTCTACCTCAGTCCCCTCCTTCATCTGCAGTATGGGGATAATAAAACCTTTTACAGGGTTGTTTTAAGTGTTAACAGCAATATTTCTTTGTTCTACACAGACATGCACAGACATACACAAGGGCAAGGGATGTAACCATTAAAAGTAAAACCATTAAATGTTCTCAGTAGAAACAATAAATCTTAATGTGCTCTTTTGTGGGGATGTTTCTGAAGGTGTCCTGGAAAATCTTGGTTGGTACAAAATGTCGTGGCCCTCTTGTTGACAGGTTAAGGCTGTGGACTATGCATTACACCTGTTGTAGAACAGCTTCACTAGTTTCCTCTTTGTTTCCAGGCTCAATTCAAGTTTCTGATTATTCTTTATGATCTTCATGATCTGGGACTCCCATACCCGGAAGGCTGTCTTTCCCTGTATCATTTTTGCAGGCACTTTTGTTTGTATTTTTAATTAATGTTTCATGAACTTTAATTGTGATTATGTGTTATGGCTTCACATGTGTCCTTAAGGTAAAGGTGGTCCCCTGTGCAAGCACCAGTCATTTTCTGACTCTGGGGTGACATCACATCACATTTTCATGGCAGACTTTTTATGGGGCGGTTTGCCATTGCCTTCCCCAGTCATCTGCACTTTACCCTCAGCAAGCTGGGAACTCATTTTACCAACCTCGGAAGAATGGAAGGCTGAGTTAACCTTGAGCTGACTACCTGAGCTCAGCTTCCACCGGAATTGAACTCAGGTCATGAGCAGAGCTTGGACTGCAGTACTGCAGCTTACCACTCTGTGCCACAGGACTCTTACATATGTCCTAAGGTGCTTCAAACTTTAGAGAAAATGGGGTGCAGACTGGTAAATAAATTAACCAGCTCGTAGAAAGGCAAAAGTGATTTCTGTAATCTAGGGGCCACTGCAGAAAAAGCCCTGTTTGGGCTGCTGTCCAATTTCTGCTCTCTCACTTGAAATCACACAGACAAGAAAGATGAATGGAAGGGTTTCTTCAAGTCTCCAGAACCTAAGTTGTGTAGAGCTTTAAAAGTCAACAGCAGATAAAATGTGTGAAGTTCTTCTGCTATTTTAAAAAATATGACATAAGTGATGATTTTATTACATTCTGCATGACTAGAAGTTGAGGAAGTGCTTGGTTGTAAAAATGCTCTCTTGCTATCCACATTCTCTAAGTGGCATTGCACCTTTGGCAGAGGTCAGTTCTGTTTGGGACCACAATCAGTGGCTCCTAATGTCTTTGTAATCCATTTCTTTGCAAATGTATGAAAGTCCCATTTTATTCAGTGGGGCTTAGTCCCAGGAAAGTGTTCTTAGGATTGTTGCCTCCATCTCACATGCACTTACATTCCTGTTGTTGTTGACTTTAACTTAATCTTGAATGTATACTTGAACAACAAAGCTTTCCACAAGGGATAATTTTGAATTTGCTATCCCTACAGTTTCAACGTGAACATCCTCATTTTGATTCCACTTTCCCCATGTGCAAATCAAACCCATTCTGCTTTATTTTTCTGCCACTTTTTGTTTCCTTGCACCAACATATCCCAGTCAAGGCATGTGTTTTTGACATTTAAACATCAACAAGCCAACATCACAGAATCATGGAGTCTGAATGGAATAGTTTTATTTGTGTGTGTGCGTGTGTGTGTGTGTGTGTATGTATGTGTATATATATGTATATGTATGTATGTATATAACTATTCCAATCAGACTCCATGATTCTGTGATCCTATTTGCATGTGTATAGAGGAAGACGCAATCAAACAAGGTTTAAAGAAGGGACAAGTGAGTGTTCCCTGTTGGCTTCTTTTTATATTCATCTATATGTTTCCCAACCATTTTGGCTCTTTGCTTTTAGCTGCTGGTTTCTTTGGATTGTACATATTTCACAGTTTTATATATAACTTTTTGGTGGCACTGAGAGAGTCACAAGGAGCACAAAGGAAAATACAGGTTGAAATACAGTTGCTAAGCAGGGCTCAAATTCTCCAAAAGTGACTATAACCTGTACATGCTCTGTGGAAGTGTGGCTCAGTTGCAGAGAGTCTGTGAAATATGTACAATCTATAACTGTGAAACATGTACAATCTAAAGAAATCAGCAGCCAAAAGCAAAGAGTCAAACATGGTTGGGAAACATACAAAAAAAAAGCCAAACAGGGGACACTGGCTTGTTCCTTCTTTAAACCTTGCTTGATTGCCTCTCTCTCTATACACATGCCCATAGGATCATAGAATCATGGAGCCTGAATGGTCCTGTAGGGTCATCTAGTCCAACCGCATGCACAATGCATGGAAATTTACAAATACCTTCCCTCCCATGCCCCCAGTAATTTCTTCTCCATGCCCAGAAGATGCATGCTAAGATTTAAATTGAGGCTATAGGAAAGTCTCAGCAGCTTTGCCAAGCCCCCAACCAAGATTCCCCTCGGGCCCACCTCTTTACACTACCAATATCCATTAAACACTGATATGAAATAAGTGACATGGCTTCCCCAGCTCCTTGGGGCCCCGAGGCCAACAAATCCCCCAGCATGTAGTCCCTCTTGGGCCCTCCTCCCTCAGTGCCCTGAGTCACGCCTCTCAGCCTCAGTACTCAATGTACAAAATAAGAACATCATGAACATGACCTTAAGAAGGTGTTTCGATAAATAATTAAGTGAAAGAGCGATACATGACAAATAGGATTGCTAACTTTCAATTACAGAGGTCGACAACAGTAAATCGATTTTTCCACAAAGGCGAACCCATTATCCTGAGTTTTGAATAGCCGAAGGATTCAGGGATGGAGTGGCCCAGTTGCTATAAACCTTCAGACCACTCCATTACTTAATAGTGCTTTATAACTATGAAGACAGACTGGCAACATCCTTGACTTCTTTGACACTGCCAGTCAAATTTTCCCTTGCTGGTAGGCATTGATTCCAAGCGCTTCGGCTTCAGAGCAACTTGTGATTAATAAATCAAGCCGTCTTTAAACATGTTAATAGCCTCTGTCTCCTACATCTCCCTGAAGGTGTAAGAACTTAATTGATATATTAGGGATATGGAAATTAGGATTTCAAAGCAGGACAATGATCAGAGGCATACAGGAGAAGATAACAGACAGGAAACAGCATCACTCAGAATCGAGACAGTGGGAGTGCAGGTCGTTTTTGATGGCACTGAGGGAGTCACAAGGAGCACAAAGGAAAATACAGGCTGAAATAGAGATGCCAAGTAGGGCTCAAATTCTCCAAAAGTGACTATAACCTGTACATGCTCTGTGGAAGTATGGTTCAGTTGCAGAGAGTCTGCTTGATTTAGGTCTCCCATTCAAGCCTGGGCATTGACAATTAAAGGATCTCAAGTAGCATATGCTAGGGAAGATACTTCTCTTTCGGCAACCTGGAGATTCAGTCCCAGTCAGAATAGACAAGCAAGAGATCTAGATAGGCCACTGGTCTGATTCGGCTTAAGACAGCTTCATATATTCATTATTGGTATTTCATAGTTTAATGTTCTTCCAAATACTGGATTCTGAATGGAGATGTTCTATATCTCTTTAACAGGGACAGTCCCCTGGTATCTTCCCCTAATAAATGTCTGCTCCTGTTTTGTTTCTAAGGAGATTTTCAATCTGTCTTCTTGATATTGTCTTTTAATGGGTCTGCAATAAAGTGCATTCAAATTCCTTCCTCGACCAGTGGAATTAGCGTAATAAACTCCATTATAGACATACACACATTAACTGGAACATATGAATTCAGCCAATGCATGTATAAACATACATGTTCAGTGATCCCTCCATACAACCCAGAGCCTTGGAAAAATCAGAGTTCACTGATGGTGCTGAGAGGGTTATATATGTGTATATGCATAGATCCTATGTAAAAGTTCCTATGATTGCACATAGATTGTGGGTGAACATTTTTGCCATGTCCCATTCCCCCTTCCTTCTCCCAAGCATGGTTACTATATTCTGACTGAACAACTGAAAACATTCATGGCTGCCATATGCAACATTCCTTACTGTGAAAGGGGTGGACACATCCCTACAGAGCCAAGTGAGAGTGTCCCTGGTTTCATCTGTGTCATGAAGACTGTAGTGTTCATTTTCTGTTGCATGATATGAAAATAAGATCTGAACCAATAACACTCCACTGTTGATTCTCTTTCCCAAGGGCATTTTAATGAGAGAAAATTGTTTGTTACCAAACTTGTTTACCTGCATTGCTATTAAAGTAATGAAAATGTGTTCGAGATTAATCAAAAAGAGCTATAGATATTATGGATAATGAAATCTTCCTTTGCTGACTGTGTATATGCACAAGTGATTTTTTTTAGTAGTTTGCAAATTAATTTTCTTTAATTTTCACTCCTTTTTTTCTGTATCTCGTTTTGCTGCTGCATCCAAAGCCTCCCGCAAATGTGTAGGTGTTTTCTCCATTAAATATTTTCCAAAGCTTATTTAGTAGAAGAGGAAGAGAACAGGAGCACTTACAAATTTTTTCATAGCATAATCCACAGTCATTTACCTTAATACTGCAGGTTTTCTGTTGGACAAAAACTGAATGCATGAAGCTGCCTTTTACTAAATCAGACTACTGGTCCATCAAGGCCAGTGTTGTCTACTCAGATTGGAAGTGGTTCTCCAAGGTCTCAGACAGAGGGTTTTCATGAAACCTACTACATGATTATTTCAACTGGAGATGCCTTAAGAAGGACCCAGGAGATCTCAATAATTCCATTCTTGGTAATTTAACTGATGTTGGCTAGACAATTCCAAACTTTCCTGGATTTAGGTTGGGGTATAAAGCTGAAACCACAGTTGCCACTCTGGTGGATGACTTGCACCAAGAGATTGATTTTCCAGGACCTCTCATTGCCTTTTGATACTATTGATCATGATCTTCTTCTAAACCCCCTTTCTGGGCTAGGGGTGAAAGGCACTGCTTTGTGGTGGTTCTGATCCTATCTGGAATGTTGGTTTCAGACCCACAGCCATGGAGGAGCTTGGGAGGGGGGTGCCCGCCCTCCCTGGGAGCCCAATTTAAAGCAGCTAACAAACCATCTTCAGCAAAGAGCTGTTTTAATTTCGTTTTGAAGGCTAAAAGCCATGCTCTTGCTTCCAAGGATATCTGTCCATTGTAATACAATGCTTGTCACACAGCAAGGAATAGCCAATATTTTCCTTAAGAACTGGACTAGTAGTCGGTCAATATTATCAGAGAAAGCTTTATATCAACTAGCTGAACCATAAAGAAAGATGGGAACCACTTTTAAATTAAAGACTTGTATTGCTCCAGGAATATACCCCCCCCTCCTTATTGCAGAAAAATCAATTGATGGCATTTGCACAAGGTTTGTCTTTATTAAACACTGTTCTAAATTGGGGGTGCGGGGATTCCAAGATAGGTCTTCCAAGAACAGAATCCCCAAATAAGAGAAGGCCTTGACTTACTCAATATTGGAACCATTGATAGACCATCGAATTGGGTTCCATTTTCTGGTCTTGGTGAAGATTAGGATCTTAGATTTTGGGTAGTTGATCACCAGGCTTTCTCAACAATAACTGGAGAAGGATTGCAAGGCCCTTTTTAGTCCAACCCTGGTTTGGGACAAAAACACGGCATCATTTTCATAAAGCAATATGCATACACCAATCTCAGTTAATTTTGGTGGATGGCAATACTCATCAAAAATTGATGCTACATCATTTAGATATAAATTAAACAAGAAAGGTGCCAACAAGCATCGCTTTTCCAAATTAAATGGATTTGTTAAATTCCCATCGTACTCCCATCGTACATGGGCAATCAAATCAGAGTATAGGCATTGAATAAGTTCTAGGAGCCTTTTGTCCATGGTAGTTTGTTCCACAATCTAAGGTGATCTGGTGAGCTTCATTGCTGACAAGGGAGCTGAAGCCAGGTCTTAGGGTGTGATCACACAAGGAATCTGGCACAGCAGTATCTTGGCTTTGAAAAAGCTGGTATTCTTTGATGTGTAGGGGGGCATTCACACAGCCCTGCCCTGCTGCTGGGAAAGGCACAGCCACACACACATGCACACACAAAGAGCATTCAGACTGCTCATGCACATGTGGGGTGCATGCATTGTGTGCCCTGGACGTTCGGACAGCTGGGAAATGCACCCTACATACACTTTAGAAATTTGCTAGCAGAAAGTACCCAGTTGCTATTAATCTGGTCCCAGTCCATCCTAAAATGAGGTAAGGACAGGCAGGACTTGGGAAGCAGATGTGTGTGTGTGTGATTGTGCTCATTAAATCCAGATGGGAGGCATGGAGAGATTGGGCCAAATCTCTCATGTTATTACACCCTTAGTCTAGCATGCTAACTATTACACCACATTGGGTCTCAGTGTGACACCACACTGGCCTCCCTTCTGCAACAACATGGCCTTGATCTGCACTCTTCCCTAGCTGCTTTATCTGAAGCTCATCTTGGGATCCAGTCACAGATCCCTACTGTCATGTGCTAATAGGCCCCTGGAGAAATATTAAGAAATCAGGGCAGTGGGAGAGGCCAGCTCAAATTTCTCCAAGTAAAACTCCAGAATGTGCCATGTAGGTGGGGCCTGGAGATCTCCTGCTTTCACAATTGATCTCCAACTGGCAGAGATCAGCTTCCTTGGAGAAAATGGCTGCTTTGAAGAGTGGACTCTATGGCATTGTATCATATTGAGACACACACACACACCCCTGCCCAAACTGTTCCATCTCCCGGATCCATCCCCAAAGTCTCCAGGTATTTTCCAACACAGATCAGGAGCCTAGGGCCATGCAAAGTGGTTGTTTCAAATAATTCTCAGGCCGTGAAAGCTTCTGTCTTGCTGTACAACCACAGAGGTTCCTTTAAATAATTATAGGAAATAGTTATAGGAAAATCAATGGGTTTTGTAGCACAAAGCCACCTGTGTGCCAGAAATCATGACACTGGGTTGTGTGTAAGTTTTAATTAAGGAATGAATACAGCTCCCTCCCTAAATATAGAGTTAATAGATTTATCAGATGAGGAGGATGGAGTAACTCACTTTTTAAATGCAACATTTGCTGCATGTACATGACATATAATGTAAGAAATGATGAAAACACACACATCAATATGGTACAGTATGGGAACATCCTCACTGTGACCTGCAAGTCCTGTTCTGCCCCACCCTCCTAGGGGGTTCCCAACTCCCTGGAGGGGCTTTTCCTTTTTTCTAGGTATCCTACCATCACCACTTGCCCTTCCATTACCTTAAGGGTTAATCCAGATCTCTAGGCCAGCTGCAAGGTCCAAAATGAAGGCTTGCTCCCAACCTCAGACAACTCAGTATCCCAAGGAAAATAGAAACTGCCTTCCCCTTGCAAGATGGTTTTGACAAACCTGTGTCTCCTTCTCCTTGACATGGTCAAGGCTTCTTTTCCTGTTATCTCCAGGAAATTCCTTCCTGTAACCTGTCTAGCAAAAAAGTTCTCCAGGCCTCTATGTTGCTTGCTTGGAGAAGGGGAAGAGTTTGCCCCACCCATTACCTCTCCTGCTTACACACCATGACATATTTTTGATGGAGAAGACTGAGACTCTAGACTTTCATTTTTCCATTCTCAGTACTTACTAGGGTTGCCAACAGACCTGGAGAAAAATGGCTTCTCCTCAAATACAGGCATGATGTGTGGAAATGGACAGCTCAAGCTTTTCTTGTCATGGAAGTAAATAACATCACCTGGTAAGTAATGTCCCATGAAGACTCTGTAAAAGGGACTATTGTTTTTTTTTCTCTGGGCAGTCGGCAACTCTAGTAATTCCCAGTATTCTGGGAGGGGACATACCCCATGGTACCATCTGTTTTGGATGCAGGAAGTCCAAGGTTCAATCTGCAGCATCTCCAGATAAAAGGATTGGGACGTAGTGATGGGAAATGCTTCTCCCTAAGACCCCAGACAGCTGCTGCCAGCTAGAGTAGACAATAGTGACCTTCCTTCACAGACCAATGATCTGATTCACTATAAAACAAGTTCATGTGTAGGTGTATACTGTTCATGTCCTAATTAGGGGAATTCATGCTTCTCTAAACTAAAGAATATTAAGGCAGCCTTAGCAACTCTTCTAAAAAGAATTATTCTTGGATTGGTTTTTTTTTTTAAATATTGTTTTGTTTCAACCTTCAAACACTCTAAGAAAGTCACATTTTGTTTTTATAGGGTCATTGGACTAAAGAACCATAATTCTTCATGACATGTTGCCCATTACATTCAAACATTAATTAGATTATATAAGGCAGAAATTCTTTTCATTCCCTAATTATACCTGCACCACATAAAATAACCCTTTGGCTTTTCCCGCCTCTAATAGAATTAATCCTATTATGAGAGTAGCAGAGTTTCATGGCATTCAGAACAAATAATAATGTAATGGAATTTATGCTCAAATCTGAAGTTTTAAGTCAAACTCCTTCCATTGGTTTCAGTCATTATTTAGAATGAACTGCTGCTAATTCCAGGGGAACATGTTTTGGCATAATGCTTTTGATCCAGGGTACAGGCTCCTCCAGTGAAAGTCGTCTTCCCTATTCATATCAATGGAGAAAGCAACTTTACAACTGCATTCTCTTTCAAGGGTGCCCATAAACTGAATAATTGGCTATAAATATTTTAAATAAGTAAGAGCCTCCCTTCCAATGGCGTGAATGGGGAGGCATTTGAGTCAGGAAGATACATGTATCAATTTCGGATGAATAAGGGTCTTCTGGAATTGCACCAAGCCAAGTCCATGAATTACTCCAACTGTATTTTAACAAGCAGTGACTGCCCCAAACCCTTCTGCTGATTGCTACCAAAGCAGAGCAAGCAACAGCTGTAATCCATTGTTAACATCACAGCAACCCTTCTTATAGCAGTATTAGGGATCCAATGCTAGGTTTTGTGAGTTGCTGTGTCAACGCAGTGGACTTTCTACTGCTGAGCTGTCAGATCCATGTCCAGTGAAAATGAAGATGACCTACAGCCATCAAGAGCAGATCTCCTAGATGCTCAGGCCAGTGAACATGGCTGTTATGTCTGTTCAATAAAGTCAAATTCCAACTTCTGTTTATTAAGATCTCAGCCAAATAACAGAATGGCAGGTAGAACAGAGTCAGCCAGAGATCCCATGTGACTTTGGTGTCTCTATCTTGCACAAGATCCATTATATGCACGCATGAACCTCCTGAACCTGAACCTGTCAAAATGAGAGCTGACAGCCATTTTGACAGGCATAGATTCAGGTGGTTCAGGAGTGTATAGAATGGAACCTGTGCAAACTGGAGACATCAAACTTGGAGGATCTGTAACAGAGCATCTGGGGTAGGTCTGTGGTGAATTTTGTGTTTCTGTCTTGCACAGAATCTGTTCTATAATCTCCTGAACCTCCATCTCTATGACAGCTGACAGGTGGTCCAAATGACCACCTGTCAGCTGTCATAGAGATAGAAGGGACTTACAGGGTCATCAACCCGCTGCACAATGCAGGAAATTCACAAATACCCCCCCCCCCAAATGATAGTTGCTCCATGCCCAGAAAATGGCAGCAAATCTCCAGGATCCCTGGCCTGGAGAAAAATTGCTGCCTGGCCCCAAAGAAGGGGCCACAAGAACTAAGCACTGGTGCAAACCTTCCTATCCTCCTTCTCCTGATCTGCCTAAGTTCAGAAGAAGAAGAGGAGAAGAGATTGGGTTTATATCCCAATCACCCTCCACTCAGTCTCAGAGTGGCTTATAATCTCCTTTCCCTCCCCACAACAGACACCCTGTGAGGTAGGTGGGGCTGAGAGAACTGCTCTTGAGCAGAACAGCCTTGAGAGAACTTGTGGCTGACCCAAGGTCACATCAGCAGGTGCACATGGAGGATTGGGGAATCAAACCTGGTTCTCCCAGATAAGAGCCCCTGCACTTAATGATTACACCAAACTGACTCTTCACAGAATCAGCATTGCTGTCAGATGACCATCTAGTCTCTGTTTAAAAACCTCCAAAGAAGGAGAGTCCACCACCTCCCAAGGAAACCTGTTCCACTGATGTACCTGATTAACTGTCAGGAAGTTTTTCCTAATGTTTAGTCCAAATCTTTTTTATTTAATTTCAACCCATTGTTTCTGGTCCGTCTTTCTGGGGCAACAGAAAACATCCTCTCTGTGACAGTCCTTCAAGTACTTGGGGATGGTTATCATATAATCATTGTCTCAATATTATTGAATGTTATGGCTAAATTCAGACATTTTGTCCCATCCTACATGTGAGTGTTCAATGTACTGCACTGATCCTTTGAGATATAGCCCTTCAGGGTGATCTCAGGCACATAGGGATTAATTGCCCTCCGGATGAGGGATAAGACTCTTTCATCATTTTGTGGCTATTAACTTGCAAATATTCTATAATATATCAAGGAGACAATTTTTCTAATTCCATGTTGGCACAATATCTATTAAACCGTAATTGAACTTTAATGATGTGACAGATACAAAAATAACTTCTTTAATTGAAAAGACAGCATTTGAAGACATATACATTGAATATATATATACATTGGACTTGCTAGAGTTGTAATCTGTATTTTTCCCACCTGCCCTGTTACTCCGACACCAGTCTCTTAGATAATTATGTAAGCATTTTCTGTATGCCAGCTGATCTGTTGCACTAGACCTCAGTTGTGGGATTCTGTGAACTGCTGGACTATTAAAAGTGCCATTGTCATTGCGGCTTGCCTCCAAGTTCTTGTACATCGAACCTCCATACATTTAATTGTTCAATTTGTATCCCTTCCAACTTCCTTCTCAGCATAAACCATTCCTATCTGAATGTCATCGCAGAACTGAGCTGCATGCATAGCCTTTATGCCTGTGTTCCATTGAAGCATCCCATATGTGAGGACTGGGATGCATTTGGAATGGCTGTTGAGCTTGGAGGATGTATGCAGTGCTCAGTGTGATTCTGAAGATTTTCTTATTCCCTTGGTTACTTGTTAATGCTCAAGATGCCAACCAAGGCACATTGCAGATGAGGCAACATATTTTTTTACAGGTGCACAACTTAGTTCCAAAATTCCTCAGCTTTGCAGATCAATATGTGTTTTTATTTGATGTATCAGTTTGGGATATCTGTGTTGCCAGCAACTCCTCTAAAAATGCTTTGCTAGCAGCTGCCCAAAAGTGCCTGAATGCATAAACTTGCCAGTGAATCTTCTAATGGAAGTTTCGCTTCAGGTACCAGCTTCTTCATATTTGTTGTTATTTCTGGGTCCACAGAGAAGACTATCAGAATGAAGCATGGCTTACAACAGCTTTAATATAAAAGCAACTAAAACATCTTGTACAGCATTCCCTGAGCCTTGCTCTAGAAATTAAAAGGGGCCAAGATGCTGACTTGTGAGGAGATATAGGTGGAGGCCCAGCTGTACAGGCAGAGCAGGAACAGCCAACCGAGATGAGGAGGAACCACTCAATGGCAACCGCTTCTCTTCCATTCTGGAGCCAAGCCAGGACTCCACCATGGTCATACCCATTAAGGCGGATCTAGAAGAGGTAGAGTGGTTCCCCTTTCTAGCCTGGTGCCACAATGGATCCACAAGGATCACAGAACATTGTAACAAACTTGTTTAAGGAACCAGTTTTAATAACAAGTTTCCAAGTGGTCTTCAGCACAGTCTCCATCACATATCTTTTAAAAGTTATGGCTTTTAAATAGTGAACTCCCCCTAAACACATAACAACAACCAGAACAGATATAGAGCAAATTCACCCTCAGATGTATAACAGCACTACCCACTTGTAGGAATGGTTATATAGCCATTGCAATATCTGAAAACTAGTCCCTCTCACTACAAAACTTGGGCAGCATGAAGGCTTTGTGCTTAGTGATCCCAGGCCCAGACAGCTGTGATTCCCTCCCTTGGGCAAATCTTTTGCTTCCATTCTTTTGAGCTTTCTATAGATGGGAAAAATCCATGTGTTTTGAGTGGCTTTGGAAAGCCTGATCCATTGATTCTCTTGACTTATGTTGATGATTATGTTTCTGTCTCTCAGTTCTTAGCATTATGATGTGACTTTTTATAAACTATCATTTGATTTTGTACCACTTTGTAATCTTTAGGTGAAAAGCAGTATACAAATTCTACAGATCAATAGTGCAATAAAATTTGAATTTCTAGTTTATAAATAAGCATGCATTTGTTTGTGTGTGTAATGTGCCATCAGAGTGCAGATGATTTATGGTGATCCCATAGGTCACCCCTGCTTAGAAAGAAATATCCAACGCTCAGCTGCATGGAGTTACCTAGAATAGTTTTCTTTAAGCAGACCCAGTTTTTAAGTTTTTTGTAGAGAGTATTTCCCAGCATAATTCAGAAGGCTTTTGCATCTGGTTAGAGAAGAGGTTCAGGTAGTGCTGGCCCAAGGGCACATGGTGCCCCAGGCAGGCATCCCCCCTGCCGCCGCCCCCCGCCCAGTGCTGCAACCCGCCCCCCCAAGGTGACCCCTCATTCCCTTCCCATGCGATCATAGCTTGCCACGCCTGGGCCCTGCCAGCTACGGCGTGCATCTTATCTTCTGAAGGCACCACTAGTAGTCCTTAGGAAGATAAGATGCGCACCACGCAGTGACCAGGAGGGCCCAAGCATGGCACGCTGTGATTGTGTCAGGGGGAGGTGAAGAGACAGGAAAGGAAGGGAAAGAAGGGGTGGGTGGTGACAGTGGTGGCGGCGGGTGGGCAGCAGCGGCGGGTGAGCACACGGGCGGGCAGCAGCGGTGCGTGAGCACGCGGGCAGAGGAGGCAGGCAAATTAGGCGCTTGCCTGGGGCACCTGGAAGGGGAACCCAATTTGGTGCCCCCACCCTCCTGGTGTCCTAGGCAACCACCTAGTTTGCCTAGTGGGCTCAGGACTGGCTTGCTCCTAAACTATATACTTAAGTGACATTGGGAGATTTTGCCATCCATTAGGAAAGGCTTGATGTCAAGTGCCAAACACACCTAATAAAAATAATGCGGAGATCATTCAGCTAGCAAAATCCAGAAGACTTGTGCATCTGGTAAGAAAAGAGGTTAAGGATTGGCTTGCTCCTAAACTAATACATTAATTGAGAGCATTAAATGGCCATCAAAAGAAACAGCTTGTTCCTAATATAAATATTGTAGAGAGCATTTTGCCAGCAAAACCCAGGAGGCTTTTGCATCTGATTAGAGAAGAAGTTCAGGACTGGCTTGCTCCTAATATAGATACAAACTCTTAAGTGGTACTGAAAGGTAAGTTCTTAATAACAATCAATAATACTTTTAAAACTATTCATTTAAAAAATTAAGAATTATCCACTTCTATTCAGCTTTGTGTTGTATCTTATTATTGCCCCTCCCAGTCAGAATAAAGAGGCTGACACAATGCGTTGGGTAAAACTGGGCCGCTTTATTAATCACAACACAACTGGGACTGCAAGGGCTGCAAAGAGGACAGGACAAGCCCTGGGGTCAGCCACAGACCCCGCCTTGTCCTGCAACGGGCACGCCACCTTGCCCCCAGCACGAGCCCTAGAGCTAGGGCTGGTGCCAGGCTGACCAGGCCCCAACCTCCACCCTTCCAAAGCCAGCATCGCCCCTCAAGGAAGATCTGCACTCAGAAAGGCTTTGTTATGGGCCGTAAAGCCCATCAGCCATTCCTACAGACCACTTGCACTCTAACTGGTGCAAAGCCATAGGTGCTCACCTGATCAATTGCATGGCTCGTTCTTGCTCCTGCCACCGCCACCGCCAATGCCAAGCGTCTGCTTAGGCATTTGCACCCACCGGTCAGACCAGAGCCAACCGCAGCCCTTGCCTTAGGTCATCCAAAAATAGCCTATTACCCATTTCAGATAGGTGGGCACTGTATGGTTGGATGAGGGAGGAAAATACCCAATCCCCCACCCTTCTGTAAGGCACGATTAGCCTTATGCCTGGCAAGCTCAATCCCGGCCGGGTAAAGAGCCAACTGCCAGACCCTGTGTGGAAGTATAGCCGACCACATCAGGAGAACCCCAGGCCATCTACGCTTAATGACCCAGAGATCAGCCTGTGCTTGCAGGGACAGTGCCTTCATCAGTTCTAGGTCATTCCCACCGAGGAATGACCCCTGATAGATTTAATTCCCAACCCCCTGCTCTTCTGGTACATACAGAACTGCATTATGTGGGTGACCGGGATGAGCCAACGATCCTGCAACCCCACTGACCCCCTGAAAACCCTGAACTGCAGCACAGCCCTGTCATAGACTCACCTGGCAGATGGATTGCCCTATCGGCTTTGGCCTCCAAGCATCCACAGTTCCTTGGGCATCCACACTGGCCAGGGGTCGGCTTCCGGGGCAAGCTGGCAGAAATGCTTGACCTATTGGCAAGACAGGGCATCTGCCATCCCGTTACACACCCTAGGTAAATGCTTGGCAAGGAACAACAGATTCAAATGAAGGCAACGGAGTGTGAAGGCTTAAACTAGATTCATCACTCTTGGTGATTTGAATGATACGGAGTTAATAACATGTACCACAGCCATGTTATCTCACACCAGAAATGTACTGTGTGGTTGGTGAGCTGGTCTCCCCACAGCCAAACGGCTACCACAATGGGAAAAAACTCCAAAAAAGGTGAGGTCCTGGCAGAGACCACTAGCCAACCACTCCGCAGGCCACTGCTCAGAACACCAATGACCCCTGGAAATAAACTCTGAAGCCAGTAGCACCCGCCGCATCCAAAGAGATCTGGAGCTCTGCTTCGACCTTTGGGTCCTCCCTCCAAAAGGGAGGTTAAAAGATTCTAAGAACTCTTCCCAGACCTCCAGGTCTCTCCACATGCCCATGGTTATGCACAATCTGTGATGCGAGAGATGAAGGGGGCAATGGCGTCACACAAACACCGTAAAAAGGCCCTCCCAGGGGCAACCACTTTGCAAGCAAACTTGAGGTGCTCTATGAGTTGTTGAAGCTCCAGCAGGGACACTTTGTGCTGCCTTTTAAGTTCAGTGAGCCTGACCTTGAGACCCCATTAAAAGATTCTAAGAACTCTTCCCAGACCTCCAGGTCTCTCCGCATGCCCATGGTTATGCACAATCTGTGATGCGAGAGATGAAGGGGGCAATGGCGTCACACAAACACCGCAAAAAGGCCCTCCCAGGGGCAACCACTTTGCAAGCAAACTTGAGGTGCCCTATGAGTTGTTGAAGCTCAGCAGGGACACTTTGTGCTACCTTTTAAGTTCAGCGAGCCTGACCTTGAGGCCCTCAATCTTGTCCACAGGTAGCAGTGAAGCTTGCTGCATGGTGTCGAGCTCAATGCCCAAAAATGTGAGCACCGCAGCAGGACCCTCAGTCTTTTCATGGGCAAGCGCCCAGCTCTTGCGCCATATCAATAAATGACTGCAGCAGCCTGGCGCACTGCCCGGAGCCTGCAGGGTCCATGAAAAGAGAGTCATCAACCGCTCAAAGCCTGCACAAGAAATTGAACAACCCATCGGCAGGGCCGTATCCATGTAATATTTCCCCTTGAAATTTAAGCCCAGTAACTCAAGGTCACTGGGGTGCACTGGCAGAAGGTGAAAGGTCGACTTGATGTCACATTTTGCCATCTCAGTGCCAATGTTACAACCCCGTACAACCTGCACTGCTTGGTCAAAGGACGTGTATCTGACTGAACAGAGGTGGTCAGGGATAAAATCATTTACTGATCTCCCCTTCGGGCAGGAGAGGTGGTGAAACAAATAGTATTTCCTGGGTGCCTTTTTAGGCACCACTCCCAATGGGGATACTCTCAGACAAGGCACCGGTGGGGACTCAAAAGGTCCCAGCACCCGCCCTTCCACACACTTCTTGGCTATCTTGGCTCATACAATATGTTCCATCCCTATAACTGAATGAAGGTTGGAAGCCATACAAGGGACCCTCTGGCCCTAGTATGGAATCCAGGAACCATAAGTGAAACCCTCTCTTAAATAAACACCATCTGCTGCCAAGGGTAATCCCTTAACAACCGCTTAAGTACCTTCAGTTGTATGGGGCTGGGTCCCTTTACCAGCAGACTGTTGATTACCACCGCCTCCTATGTGTTTACCGCCCCCTTGGCTTTTGCTACAGGCAGCGAAGGCATGTGACCCCCCCACAGAAGAGGCATTCGTGCTTGAACTTAAAAGCTTTCTGGGAGCACATGCTCTGAGAAGTATATTCCCAGCACAACTGTCGGGGTTGAACCGACTGGCCCGCCAAACTGCAGGCACCCGTGCTGAACTGCTGCTTGTGCACCAAGTGACCACTGTCAGCTCTGTCACCAGCATTGGGCTTTGCTGGGGACATCAACTGCAGCTGGATGATCAGATCCCAAGAGAGACCCGGGTTAATGGCTGCCCTCATCCAAAACGCCTCATCATACTGTAGCCATGCCACTCCGACAAAGTCAGTACTGGAATAGTGGTGCCACCCACCAAGGCTGTTCCCTTACTATAACCTCAACATAGATCAAGAAACCTGGCAGCCAATTAGCCCAGGTCCTGTCCACTTTTCTGTGTTTCAGCTTTTCTTTCTCTTTTTCATCTAACTCCTCCTTGTCCTTCTTTTCAAGTTCTCTGTAAAGGAGACTAAAAACATCCATGTACTCCCTCCACAGGATTTTTTCCCATGTAGCCACTGCGAGGTGATCCCCCAAGGGCATGGCTGGGTCACCATATGGGAAGGCACTAAACAATACCAACCCATATGCATTTGGTGGGTAACCCCAGGTACCCCAGGGTTGTCCAGGCTATGCCCCAGGCTGCAAAACCTGCTGCTGCCTCCCCCAGGGAAGAACCCCCGGGACCACCAAGGAGGCTGGTGTTTGCACCAAAGGAACTAAATAACTTTGGCCTTGTGCCTGAATGCAAGGTGCACCCACCGCCCATGATGGGCCAGGCTGGCTTATGAATGGCCAAGGCCCCACCAGTCCCTGTTTAGGAGTGGTACTACCCTCTGTGCCAGCGGGCACTACCTGTGTAGGGTGGCCTGGCGGCCCCCATGGCCAAGCCAAGAACTGATGTGGAAGTGCTAACATACCTTCGCTCCCAGAGGGAGTTACCGCCACTGCCACCACCACAGCCAGTGCTGACTGCTCCATGTCAAACACCGCCTCCTGTTCTCCTGGTCCTTCCTGTGGTCCATCATCATCGCAGTCCCCAGCACCACGACTTGGACCCCGTTCAGCATCTGCCCACTCAGCACCACCCTGTAAAGCAGAAAGATGGGCCAGCACCTCCTTTACAAAGGACAATTTGGAGGATTGCCCGGTAGCCCTGCGATGCCCTTCCCAAGAAAAAGGCGCCCCCGCTGCACCCCTCCTGCTCCAGTACCTCAAGCTGACCAATACTGGCCTACCGTAGCTGGGTCTCATCTTCCTGAGCCCTTGGGGGGCTAACAGGTTGCTTTCGCTTCCCTGAGGTGTTGGCCGGTTGCTTTCCCTTTGAGGGGCCCTGCTCCTTCTTCGGTCCCATGATTCCTCCTGCTGCCCCTGTGCAAGCTGCAAAACTTCTTCCCTCACTGCTCCAAAGTTGATGGCTGGTGGGGTGGGGGCAACAGTAGCCACCTATCTATAAAGGATTACCCCCAAGGTAACAGGAGAACATATTGTGCAAGTGAGAATGAGGGAAGTATACCATTTCTCTTTCTTCAAGAGTCATTTTTTAAAATGCAGCATCTTCTGGCTTTCCATTGAGCCTGTGGATATTGAAGCTGCTGGTCTTGGTGAGTCTTCAGGACTCATTTTAGTAGAGAAGGCATTGCCAAATTGATGCTGAGCTAACCTAGCCAACTCGGTTTCCTTTTCAAAGGAAAGGAAAGTAAAGTAATAGACATTTGCTAATTTGCAAAACCTTTCTCATTTTCCTCCCCCACCCCACTTCTCAGAAAGATGTTGTAGATAATACTTTACACCCAAACATGGATACAGGCCACAGTTATCCATCTGATTTCTGCTTGATAAATTCAAATTAGTTTTAGATAATTACTTTGTCAAAGTAGTCTCCCAAATCTGCTGTCAATCTTTTCAGCTAATTGAGCTATTTCAAATTGCATCTCATTTGCCTTTGCCCAAATAAAAAGTGATTAATTGAAGATGCTTAATATATCCTTTCAGAAGACAAGTCTCATAATAGTTCAGTCTTCCTCAAAAAATATGATGATTTTTCCATGAAACCCCATTTTAAATTAACACCTTAACCAACAGGAAGTCATTAAAATACAGCCTTTGCTCTCTCTCTCTCTCTCTCTCCCCCTCTCCCTCTCTCTCTCTCCATATATATATATATATATATATATATATATATATATATATATATACACATACATACATATAAAGAGAGAGAGAGAGAGAACATACCTACATACCTGTCATAGAACATTTTAGATGAGTTGATAACAGCTTTGCTCCCTCCCCCCCAAAAAATTCCCAAATCCAAGAACTCAATCTAAGTAATACATAGTAGAATATGCTAGGATAACCTGTGATCAGAATTGGTTGCTGAAGTATATTGAAATCATTTTCCAAGGCCTGCTCTCTGCTCCAACCTTGTCATCACTCCAGAAAATGAGAAAGAGCAGGTAGTGTTCAGTTATGTATTTTATCAACTTTTAATTTTTTTTCTTTTATCTTTTCTATCTTTCAAGGGCTCATGTCCTTCAGTATTCCATGGAAGAAAATAGAGACCCACTAATAACACACTTGTGTGTGAGAGAGAGAAAGAGAGAGAGAGAGGTGCAAGGAGCTCTCAAGGCAACTGAGAAGCAGAGATAGTTTGCCATTGCCTTTCTTTGCAGAGTTTTCCTTGGTGGTCTCTATTCCTGTTTAGCCTCTGATATCTAACAAGATTGGACTGTTACCATGCCATGTTGGTGGCTGAACATGCCATCAAGTCACAGCTGACTTACGGTGACAAGGTGGGGTTTTCAAAGCAAGAGACATTATAAGCTGGTTTGCCGTTGCCTGCCTTCACGTCACAACCCTGGTATTCCTTTGAGGACTCCCATCCAAATACTACCTGGCCCTGCTTAGATTCTAATATCTGATGATACTGGACTAGCCCAGGCTATCCAAGTCAGGGTGCCATGCCACCCTTCCTCCCCCTTATTCTCATACCAAAGATTATTATCCAAGCTCCCCACACCACCTTGCTCTGCCTCCAATCCCTTACTTCTCAATAGCCAGTCTGAAGAAAAGCAGGAAGAGGAGCAGGAGGAGGATATTGGATTTATACCCCATCCTCTACTCAGAGTAGTTTACAATCTCTTTTCCCTTCCCCTCCTCACAACAGACACCCTATGAGGTAGATGGGACTGAGAGAGCGCTTTTGAGAACTGTTCTTGAGAGAAGAGCTTTGAAAGAACTTATGCTGACTCAAGGTCACATCAGCAGGTGCATGTGGAGAAGGGAATCAAACCCAGTTCTCCAAGATTAGAGTCCACACTCTTAACCACTACACCAAACTGGCTCTCACTTACCTTTACTAAAAGTGAGTCACTTTTAGTAGACAGGAAATCAATGCCAGGAAAGAAATGCCAGAACATTTGTACTGGATTTGTGGGTGTATTTCAATATTCACATGTGTTATATTAGTTGGTTTACAATAAGAGTTTAGCTGATTGGTTTGAGGATGAGCAGGAATTTTGGGGGGCCATATCATTGTGGGAGAGTCCTTTTTTAACCTGCTTCATACTAATTTAAATAAATCCGGTTAGAGTAGACTGCTGAAGTCCCAACTAAGGTGGCAGGTTTAATGTGATTGGTGGTTAAGTTAGTTTAATCGGCAAGTACCCTGAGTTATCTAGGGATAGGGAGAAGTAACAAAAAGGACATTAGTCAGATTCAAGTGCCTGGGAAGCAATTCTCTTATTTTTGGTCATCACCTTCACGCTGTCCAGCATAGGGAGATAGCCTTGATGGGCACCATGTTTTGGCATGACTTTGCTATGCAGAGCTGGACATGAATGTGCATGGAGCAGCTTGATTCTCACTTTGTGCTTGGACCCAAGCTGGGATTGCCCATACACTGGTATACCCATTGGGTAGCCTCTTAAGATGTCCACACAAATTAGATCACTAAAGATTCTCCACATTGACTGGGATGGTCCAGGCTAGCCTGATCTCATCAAGTCTTACAAACTAAACAGGGTCAAACCCTGGCTCATATTTAAATGGGAATCTACCACTGAAGTCCAGAGTGCTGGCGCAGAGGCAAGCAGTGGGAAACCACCTCTGTTCCTTTCTTATCTTGAAAATCCTACAGGGTGCTATCAGTTGGCTAAGAAGAAGACATTGGATTTATATTCTGCCCTCCACTCAAGAGTCTCAGAGCAGCTCACAATCTCCATTATCTTCGTCCCTCACAACAGACACCCTGTGAGGTGGGTGGGGCTGAGCGGACTCTCACAGCAGCTGCACTTTCAAGGACAACCTCTGCCAGAGCGATGGCTGACCCAAGACCATGTCAGCAGGTGCAAGTGGAGGAGTGGAGAATCAAACCCGGTTCTTCCAGATAAGAGTCCATGCACATATGCTCTCTTGAGGAGAAAAGGTGGCAATGTACAGCCCAATTTCATTGGATCTCAGAAGCTCAGCAGGGTCAACCCTGGTTAGTACTTGGATGGGAGACCTCCAAGGAAGAATGCAGAGGAAGGCAACAGTAAACTACTGGATACTCGACATCTATTTTTCATTTGCTTTGGCGGACTGGCCAGGGTGTCAGATTGGCCAGAGTGTCAGCTTGCCTGATGGCAAGTGGGCCCCCCTGATGAAGTGGGTCCCCTTAAGCATTACACAATATGTTAAAAATGTTAATGTCCTTGAAAATATAATAGAAGTTCCAATATTATTACTGTAATGCCACTAAAATTGACATTATATTTAGGGTTGCCACACTCCAGGTGGGGCCTGGGGATCTCCCACTTTTCCAACTGATCTCCAGCTGGCAAAGATCAGCTCCCCTGGAGAAAATAGCAATCTGTATTTACATTTAATATCTACTGTATACTGCCAGTAAAATGTACAATATAGGTACCCTGTAATTACTAAATATATATATACACACACACACACACACACACACACACACATTTATTTTGCAAAAGTGGTAATTGTGCCTTTTTCCCACTTGTGTATTTTTTTAAAATTTTATTTATTTATAATAAAAATTAAAAGACAGCCTTATAGTTGTGGGTGGGCCCCCTTTGTCTCCTGGCAACCAATATTTTTAGACCCAGTCCACCGCTGCCCCTTGTTGGTGTTGCCATAAGTCAGCTGCATCTTAATGGCACTTTATTCACACATACAAGCTTTCTTGGATCAGAACTCACTTTATCAGATGCATTTAAATGTACACCAGTTAAGAAGATGCTTTTATATTCCTAACAGAATGATGCAGCCTAGGTGGATCTGGGAAAGGTTACCAAGGCCTAGTTTAAAACAAGGTCCAATAAAAGGTAATCAATTCAAAGGATATAAAAGCACTGCGCTAATGAATATCCACTTTTGTTCATCTGATGAAGTTAAGTTTGACTCCAGAAAACTTATTTTGGAATAAATTGTATTAGTCTTGCAAGTGCCACTAGACTCCTGCTTTATTTGGCTACTATGGAGTATCAGAACTCAAGCTAAGCAGGGTCACCCCTGGCTAGTATTTGGATGGGATAGCTCCACAGAACAGCAGTGTTATGACATGGAGTCAGACAATGGCAAACCACCTGTGAACATCTCTTGCCTTGAAAAACCTATGGGGTCATCATAAGTTATCTGTGACATGACAGCAAAATAACAACAATGACGATGATGATACCTATCTGGAATTATGACCTCTGAGATAAATAAAGATGAAAAATCATCATTGGCCCCAGGTTACAAGTAGTTTTTGTGGCTAAGAAAGTGGAAATTTGAACCTAGGTTCCCCAGCTCAGATTCCAGCCCTTTCACCACAACACCACACTGGCTAGCCTATAATGCTTGAGTCCCTTCCAACTTTATTTTCAATTGCCCATCCCAGAATTTTGGATTTACTTCTGTGAGAGGTTCAAGGTAGCTGTTACTCATGGGGGTGGGGGTGCTTCTTCTAGCCTGAGAATCTGAAATGGGTTTGATTCTGTTGTTAAGTCCCTAAAGAAGGATAGCGTAATTCTGCACTTTTCCTATTTTAAGTTTCCGTTTCTTTGCTTTGAAATTTATTAAATGTCATGTAAGGTCTACATTTTGGTTGTTCGATACAAACGTTCAACACTCAGAGCTTTTTCAAAATGTCAGGTCAATAAATTAATTATTCTTGCAATACGTTCATAAAAATCTGAAGATGCTTCATATAACAAGATGTTTCTTTTCCATTTAACATCCCAATTCATTTGGAAATTAATTGATGCAACTTAGTTCTTTAAAAGTTAGTGAATTCTTTCTTATTGCTAAATTGCCAAAGTGGGTGTATGAATTGGAGTGTGCACATCACTCTTAATTGTAAAAAAGCTCATTTTCTTTTATGCAATTATGAAACAGTAACCATGTGTGTCTCCAGTGGGAGAGACCTTTAAGGTGGTACCATATGTTTTTGAACATCGCAATAATCATTAACTGCATAAGCAAGACTACAGATATTTATTAGCACTGACATTTCATGGTTTACTTACCAGGTTCCACTGCATTGGTGATATAAATAATCATGAAAGCCAATGACTCGAAGCATCAAAACAACTTCATAGGAAGGCATAATAGATGCTTGTCCCCACAGGCTTCTGCTTTGTAAGCCACCAAAATGACAATGGGTTTGCCTGATTTCAAGATGAAACATGGACTATTCAGCAAATTAAGTAGAACACTTTGTACAAGCTCTACAGGAATGCTACCATTTGTTTATGGTTTAATTTTTCCATCATATCTGAATTAAAAAGTGGTGCCAAGAAAGAGGATAATAACATTTACAAAATCTAAGCCAAGAAGGCTTGTCTTGTCAAAGGGCAATAGTGAATTCTTCAACATAATGGGCTGGAGTTCAAAGAAGTGTGAACAGTCTTCTCTATTTGGGTGTGACAAACTTCCAACCACCCCATTCCTTCTGGAAGCTTCTGAGCCTCTGAAATGTCACTCCTGAAAACCTGCCTCTGGTAGAGTAGCCCATTAGTCCTAAGAGACTACTGTCAGAAGGGGAAAAATGTGTACCAAAATGGAAGTTATCTCTGTTCAGGGTTACCAACATCAAAGTGGTTCTACTTGATTCCCAAAGATTCAAGTGAGCTTCAGTGAAACATAGACAGGGCTTGATTCCATTGCTTATAATAATTTGGATAAGGTAGGGTAATTCCTAGTTTTATTTTTTTTTATTATTATGTACATTAAAACAAAGAAATATTGTAAATATGGAATCTTATTTCTCATTAGAAATAGAAAAATCAGGAGATTGGGAAGAACTATTTCAGGAAGCTCATATATTGCTTGATTGCAGGTGTTTTAAAATTAAATTTTGAGTAGATTAAAAAAAGTTTATTTCAAACAATTTATTTTTAAAAAAAATTATTTCATCATAGACAGAATTCAGAAATAAAATTGAAATTGATTTGATGTCCAGATTAACTTGATTGAAGGTCAGCCTGTGAAACATACAAGGAATTAATTTGCATTGATTATTATTTTGTACATGGTTGTATGATATTAATATGTAGTAATGTATCATGTTTTTGTTAGAGCCCACACTACTGTGGAAGATTGAAAAAATTGAAACGAAGTAATAAAAACATGGGGTCTTCATATTGACTTGGGCTGAGACATTACAGCATGGGACTTAATTATTATATTGCCTAGTGTCTGGTGTTTTTCTATAAAGAGTAGGGATTTAAACAGGGTTTCCCATACTGTAGTCTGATTCTCTAACATTATACCAGGCCGACTCTCATTTATATAACAATGAGGAATAAATGTAACCCCTGAATTTAGGGGGAGGTATTTGTGCATTTCCTGCATTGTGCAGGGGGTTGGACTAGATGACCCTGGAGATCCCTTCCAACTCTATTATTCTATGATTCTATGTTTACCAAGAACTAGCACTTCTCACTGTTAGTGGATTAAGAGAGACAAAAATATATTTTGTTCCCAAATTTCACTCTCTGACATTTTGTCTTGTAAGCCATCTCCTGAAGCTGTGTGTTTTCCATCATCCCTGCATGTCTTAGGTATTCTTTCAGCCAGTGAAGAGTAAACACAGCTGTTTCTCCCCCCAACACCTCAGAACTCTTTCTTCCAAACAAAACAATTCTCTTTCTTTTATGCTCATCACATCCCACCACTTCTACCTGATTCCCAAAGGTTCTAGCGAGCTTCAGTGAAATATAGTTTACTGCATGGATTCAGAAAATAGCCCATGTTTAGTTATCCTTCACGGAACTTCCAGCCATTTTGTTTCCCAGCTGAAGGCTAACTTGGGAAACTTGTTTATTACCACCTTTTGTGCCACCAGAGAGGCTTGTTTCCTATAATCTCTGAGCATTCACAGAGCATAAATTGAAGTACAGATTTGACACAAGTTAGCTGTAGGGTGAGATAATGTTTCACAAAACCCAGAAGTATTTCCTGGTGAAAGGTCAATGAGACAGCTTAATTCTCCTGAAAGTAAAATAATTTCCCACTATCTTTAAGTTGACAGCTTCCTATGAGATTCTGAATAATCATTGCATGTATTTTTGACAACTGAAAGCACATTGGCTTAGATCGGTCATCTCACGGAATTGCTATTATTACTATTATTATTAGTTGTCCCAAAGCAGGGCCACTGGACTAATAATGAGTTTGAACATGTTGCACCAGGATCTGCAACCATGGTTTGTTTGTTTGTTTTTAATTGTGCCTGCTTTTCACTCACACTGGAGGACCAAAGCACTTTATATATAAAATGGACTATAAAAATGCCATTAAAACCAAGGCTTACAAACTAATAGGTGGGGTTATAATCATCATGGATTGATGCCAATTTAGCAGGCAGTTCAGACAGGACCACAGCCTAAGAGTCAAGGGCTAAGAGTTCTTTGGCTCTTCAACTTACACCAAAGGCTCACACCTCTACCAACCCCAAGCTTCAGACAAAATGCTCAACCCCAGGTCTTGTTCAGTTGTCTCAAGTGTTCCCAATGTCTTCTCTCTATTGGCCACATTTAGTCTTAACTTCAGTTTTGGGTGACATACAAGTGGGGCTTTTTTTGTAGCAGGAGCTCCACTGCATATTAGGCTACACCCCCCTGATCTAGCCAATCCTCCAAGAGCTTACAGGGCTGTTAGTACAGGGCCTACTGTAAGCTCTTGGAGAAATGGCTACAACTGGGGGTGCAGCCTAATATGCAAAGGAGCTCCTGCTTCAAAAAAAGCCCTGCAAACAAGCATGGATATCCTTTTTGTTGCTGTAGTAAAAATTTGGGACTGAATTCCATTCATTCTCTCCCTGCCACCCTGTGAAGCAGTGACAGGGAATGCAGTGGGAGAAGGGTACAGGAGACCTGGCTGTCCTAACTTTCAGTAATATAGTTTAGTCAAGCTGTGGTACTGGAGAAGAATCTTGAGAGTCCCTTGGACTGCAAGAAGATCAAATCAGTCAGTCCTAAGGGAAATCAACCCTGACTGTTCCCTGGAAGGTCAGATGCTGAAGCTGAAATTCAAGTACTTTGGCCACCAAATGAGAAAGGAGCACTCACTGAAGAAGATCCTGATGCTGGGAAAGACAGAAGGCAAAAGAATCCAGCCCCTCCCTGACCGCACTGCATCAGCAGCAATAGGCCGTGGGACCGCTTTTGCCACCCTGGAGGATCAGGGAGGCTAACGGTTCCCGGGCATCTGGCGATCTTTGTGGGGTAGAGCGTCGGGGCTATATTAGCCCCGACCCCACCCAGAGCCACACAGTTGCATTTCAGGTCTCAGCAGCAGCAGCACGTTGGCGCGCTCTGTGTCGAGATAGAAGGCTGGGAGATGTGTTGGGCAAGCCGCAGCAGCAGCGGCCGAGCAGAGAGGCAACTTTGAATGGAACACGGAGGCAGCAGAGGCGGCGTTTCTTCAGCGCAATCGGCAGCCATATCAGGTGTCCCAAGAGGCGAGGAGAGCGGCATCTGAAGGCAGCATCAGTGGATGTGGCCAAGCCGGGCATCCCCGGTGCGAACGGAGCCACAGCGGTCCTGAAGGGATGCAGGGGAGGCCAGGAGGGGGCGATTTCAGGGGGCGGTTTGCCTGACATATGGCATTTGGGGGCTGAGGGGATAGCCTTGGCTAGGTGCTAGTTTCCCCCCTCCCCCCATTTTATTTCTGGGTGGGGGTCTCCGAGATTGAGCTGTAAGGCCAGTGAACACCCCCCCAAAGGTGGTACAAAATAAATAAATATAAATACAGAAATAATTACTTGAAGAAGTAAACGGGGGATAGGACTGTGGTGGCCAGGGGTTACACATAGGGCCCAAGAAGGGACAGGGACCTTTCAAGGGTAAACAGCCAGCCAGGCCCCCCAGGAAGAGGAGTCAATCAGCCATGCCCAGGGAGGTTGGTGAGGATGAGAGTCAGATGAGGCAGGCCATCATTGACTGGCTAGGTGCCCTTGAGAGGGACAGGGGGATGGCTGGTGTGTCCTCGTCATGGACGGGGTGTCATAGAGCCATGGGGCGGCCTGGCACTTTGACTTTTGAGCTGGAGATGCTGGCTCATCTTTCTGCATTGCAGGAGGGAAGAGATCGTATGGAGGGGCCTGCCCAGCCAAATCAGGATGTGGTGCCAAGTGGGGTGTGCTGCCCAGCTAGGACATTGAGGAGCATGAAGAGGCAGAGTTGGAGCAGATGGGGCCATCATTGGCAGTTGCTGTGTTGGTTCCACTGCCGGTAAAAGCAGGTAAGAACCAACAGACACCACATTCCCAGGTTTGGCCGTTGGGTCCTTGGGTGCAGCCTGCAATGACAGGGTCAACAAGCAGAGCCACCTGGGGCTCCCCGATGCTGGGGCAGGTACCATGGGCATATCCAAGCCATCCGAGACCTTCCTGGGCAGGGGCTATATACCCCCCGTCAAGCCTAGCCCAGTGTAGCTCAATTGGTACAGGCCAGCCCCAGGTGTCCACAGGAGCTACGGGGTTGTCTCAGAGCAGCGCCATGAATCAGGCTGCTCCTGGGGTTCTCCCATGGGGCAGGCAACCTTGGTTTCCCCCACAGGGCAGGTGGTCCAGCTCCCAGTGGAACGCATGGAGTTACCCTCCCAATCCATATGGATCAGTATCTTTTCAAGCCCTTCCCTATGGGGATTTGGCAATGCCATTGGGTAATCACCTGACGCCAGCCATGAGGGAGAAGGTTTTGAGGGGGGAGTATGTTGATGTATTTAGCTGACTGTTTAGAGAGTTGGAGAAAAAGCCAAAGGAAGAACTTGACAAAAAGAAAAAGGAGAAACTAAAATGCAGGAAGGTCAACAGGACATGGGCGAATTGGCTCCCTGGGTTTCTAATTTATGCGGGGATCATTGCAAGGGCGCAACCTTTTAGGGCAGCTCCTTTGTTTCAGTATTGTGGATATTGTATATCGAGTCTTTGTTGGGGCGGCCTGGCTACAATATGATGAGGCCTTCAGGATGAGGGCCGCAATCAATCCATCCATGCCATGGGACCAAATAAGTCAACAGCTGTGGCTGCAGCTTATGTCCCCTGCAAAACCTAATGCGAGTGACAGGGCTGACAGCGATCATCTGGTTCATAAGTTGCAGACAGCTCCCGGAGCCCATACACCTGCAGGCCAGTCGGTTCAACCCTGACTGTTGTGCTGGGAATTCACATCCCAGGGCGTGTGTTCCCGCAAAGCCTGTAAATTTAAGCATGAGTGCCTGCTATGCGGCGGGTCTCATGCCTTTTCCTCATGCAGCAAGGCCAAGCCAAAAGGAGGCACCAGGCACCCGGGCAGGTGCAACAATCCCCCACCGCCTGGTAAGGGGACCCATCCCCATTCGGCTGACAGTGTTTAGGTGGCTGCTAGAAGGCTATCCTGTGCCAGTCAACTGGGCCTATTTGTTGGAGGGTTTCACATACGGTTTTCAGATCCCTTATCAGGGCTCTAGGGCACCTTATATGGCATCCAAACTCCGTTCTGTAGTGGAGTGTCAGTCAGTCACATTTTATTTGTATCCCACCCTCCCCGACCAAGCGGCTCAGGGTGTGCAGAGGGACAAGTTCTTGGCCCCTTTGAAGCCCCTCCAGTGCCACACTTGAGGGTGTCTCCCCTCAGAGTGGTGCCTAAAAAGGCACCTGGTGAATACAGGCTCATTCACCACCTGTCATATCCGAGTGCGGGAGGGGGGGAGCGGGGTCGGTGAATGATGCCATTCCCAATCAGCTCTGTTCAGTTAGATATACCTCCTTTGACCAAGTGATCAAAGTGGTACGGGGGTGTGGCCTGGGGGCAGAAATGGCAAAATGCGACATTAAGTCGGCGTTTCACCTGCTGCCAGTGCACCCCGGAGATTTTAAACTCTTGCGATTTATGTTTAAGGGAAAATATTATATAGATAGGGCATTGCCTATGGGTTGCTCAATCTCTTGTGCAGCCTTTGAGTGCTTCAGTTCCTTTTTGGAATGGGCACTGTAAGTCAAATCTGGGTTGAAAGAGACTGTTCATTATCTGGATGACTTCATCTTCGTGGGCCCCACAGGCTCTGGACAATGTTGCAGGCTGCTTGATACATTTGTACAGTTAGCTGGGGAACTTGGAGTCCCACTGGCGCATGAGAAGACAGAGAGTCCCGCCTCTGTGTTAACTTTTTTGAGCATTGAGTCGGACACTTCCCAGCAAGCTTCACAGCTTCCCGCAGACATGGTCCAGGGACTCAGGGACCGATTAGCAATGCTTAGAGGGCAGCGCAGGGTGTCTCTGCTGGAGTTGCAGCAGCTAGTGGGGCATCTTAATTTTGCCTGCAAAGTTGTGGCACCTGGCAGGGCATTCCTAAGGCGGCTATGTGATGCCATGATTTCCCTCTGACTCCCCCACCATAGAATAAGGATAACTGCAGGCATATGGAGGGATCTGGAGGTTTGGGAGGAATTTTTGAAGTCCTTCAATGGGGTCTCATTCTGGAGGGAGGACATGAGGATTGAGGCTGACCTCCAGATAGCTTCAGATGCCGTGGGTTCCACAGATTTTGGGGTAATTTTGGGGGGGGCACTGGTGTGTGGAGCAATGGCTTAGTGAATGGTTGACTAGAGGACTCTGCAGGGACCTCACTTTTTTGGAATTATTCCCCATTGTTGTGGCCGTTTGGCTCTGGGGGGACCAGCTAGCCAACCATGTGGTGCATTTCTGGTGCGACAACATGGCAGTGGTACATGTTATCAACATGTTGTCCTCCAGATCAGCACCTGTGATGAATCTGGTCAGAGCTTTTATGCTGTGATGCCTTCGACAAAACATTTTTTTTATGGCTAAGCACTTGCCCGGCGTTTGTAATGGGGTGGCGGACGCTCAACAGATAGTACATTTCCGCCCGCTGGCTCCAGAAGCCGACCCCTGGCTGGCACAGATGCCCCAGGACATGTGGCAGCTTGGAGGGCCAAAGCTGGTAGGGCAGCTCCACGTACTAGGAGGGCATATGAGAGCCTTACAGTTTTGGGTGTTCAGAGATGCCACAGGATTACAGGACCTTTGACCCATCCCCGTTATCCATTTGATGCAGTTCTGCGAACAACAAAAGGACAGGGGGCTGACAATAAAAACTATTAGAGGGCATCTTGCTGCCTTGGCCTTTGTTAGTAAGGCCCAGGGGTTCAGAGAGGCTACAGGGGATTTCAGGATTCAAAAAAATGTTGGAGGGTTGGTCTAGGGAACACAGACCACGGGTAGATGCCCGGTAGCCCATTTCCCTCTCCGTACTTTAGGAGCTGGGCCAAGTGTGGCTGGAAGTGTGCGGGTCTATTTTTGAGAGCACACTTTTCCACGCAGCAGCGCTAACAGCCTTTTTCAGGGCCCTGAGAGTTAGTGAGCTGGTAGCGCAATCCTGGCAGGACCAGTCTAATTGCACTCTTCGTGCCAGGAATGTAAAATTTAATGGTGACCAGGTCATGTTGCCAGTTAGATGATCCAAAACAGACCAAGAGGGCAAAGGCATAGTAGTTACACTGGGCCCCTGTGGAGAAGCGGAGTTATGCCCGGTTAAGGCCCTGCGGCAGTACGTGTCGGTTAGGGGGCATGCTGAGGGACCACTATTTTGCCACAGCGACAGTTCCCTGTTGACCAAATACCAATTTTGGGTGGTAACCACATGGGCATTGGATAAACTGGGATTGGGGAGTGGGGTTCAAATTTGCCACCCATTCATTCAGGATTGGTGCTGCTTTCACACCTACAGCAATGGGCTACCCCGGCCCAGTAATTCAGTGGGTGGGTCAGTGGCATTCCTTGGCCTACCGGTCTTATGTGCATCCCTTGCTTCCGAGATGAGGAGGGAACACACACAGTTAGTTTAGGATGCCCCTGTGGGCAAGTTTTTGTTCTGGGTTTGACTGTTTTTTCCTTGTAAGTGCTGTTGCTCACCATGAGAGGCTGCAGACATTTGTGGGCACAGCATGATGTTCTGGGCCACAAACCATGCCAGGAGGTCTCCAGTGGGTTTCCAATTGGGGCTCAGCGAATAGTCTGTGGTGGAGTGGCAGGGACGCCAGGGTCTGCGATGGCCAGGGCTCCTGCCACTTTTGTTTTGGGAAGGACTGGTCCTCCGCCTCACATACTGGTCATCCACCTTGATGAGAATGACCTGGGGTTGATGAAGGGGAAGGCCCTTTCCCTGCAGACGGAGGCTGATCTCTGGGTCATCGTGTGGAGGTGTATTTTTTTTCACCAAGCCACCACATAAATATGCAATCAGAAAACAGTTGCACAACAGTATTCTTCATTTACTGTTTTCAGGACAATGAACTATTAATGCAGTGAAACTATTAATGTCATCACATTAATGCAGTATTTTGAAACTAGTGTGCTTTGGCAATTCCTCACTGGAAAAACACACCAAAAACCAATGCTATGAGCCTTTGCCAAAGCTGCTCCCCCAGTTTGGCAGCAGCTGAGCAAGAATTTGACCTAAAATCATTATTTCCTCTACCCAGTGCTGGAAAAAAGAAGAGCACAGTCTTCCCCTCTTGATGTTCATTGCCATGAAATTTTAATCTTCAGGCTATTGCTTTCCCTTTTATTACTGTGGATCTAACAAGACTGCTCACACGTGTGATTGCAAGTTCTGACAGGTTTCTTGTCGACAAGAATCCAAAAGGAAAACAATGTCAAGAAAATAGAGAGCATTACTTTCTAGTGTGGGACTTTCTCCTTGACTTGTTAAACAGGTTGAATACCATTTTACAGGAAGCCAGAAGGAAGCTGCAAGTGGAAGGCTACACAATTTCAGACATTTAAGGGAAAGAGCTCTCCCTGCCTAATTTTGGATTGCATCTGGAAGTTGGGAGTTAGTACTGAAGGCCCACTGAGGAGCAATGCTCCCACTAAGCTGCAGAGTCTTGTGAACAAAAATTCTACGTTGTGAGCTATTGGCATTAAAGTTTTGAGCTACTGGTATTAAAGTTGTGAGCTACTGGTATTAAAGTTGTGAGCTACTCAATAAATTAGTGTGCTCTGGGGTCATCCTTCCTGAGCTAAGATAAAAATGTGTGCGCTGGAGGCTAAAAATCTGTGAGCTATCTCATGCTAACTCAGCTTAGAGGGAATACTGCTGAGGAGCCATCTTAACAATTCCTGGAGGAGACAGCAGTTTTAAAAAATGTTCCATAATGCCTAGATCCAATGTGAACTGAGATCCCATCCTCCTTCTAGCTACCATCAGCAAGGCCAGAATCGGAAAGACCAGAGCCAGGTGCCTTTCCATCATGCCTGGATCCATCTCCAGTTAAAAGCTCCTTTTTCTTTCAGTTACCAAATGCCACCAAAAATGTCAGAGGGAGAAAAGGCAGATAACATTTCCAATTCATGAATATGGATGTCGGCACATCAACATTAAAGTTATTTGGTATACACTGTGCCATTTCACATGTTTCAGTTGCTAAGGGATAGTTTGAACTATGGATAATCTATTGCAGGACAATTATGTTTTCTGTTCTATCTTTAAGCAAACCCGCCCCCCTCCCACTGACACCATTCTGATGTTTGCTTGTAGAAGACAGGCTATTGAAAAGGAGCTGATAGATACGAAATCCTTGTGTTGTAAGGATGACTACAAGGAGTAGAGCCTTTAGTTATGTTTACTAATGGCAGGGAAAGGGAGCAAAGGCAGCAATTCTTGAGCTACAAACAGATAGCTGTGTTTGTGTTTATCGTCACATTGTCATCCCAGCCTCCCTCTAAGGAGCTCAAGGTAGTATACATGTTTCTATCACCTTAGTACTGTGAAGGGTTGGTGGTATGATACGGGAACATCTGAAAAAGTCTGGAACTGCGGATGCTATGGAATGGGTGGTATGGGAAAAAACTGAGAAAGTAAGAAATAGATGAGGTGGAAGGTGCAGACATGGTCATGGGCAGTCCTCACAGTCCCTAGCTATTTGGTCCTAACCTGCTCTTCAACTTGGAAAATAATGAGTGAAAAATTATGCAACTCAACTTTTTATAAGTAACATATTGGAAGTTACAGTTTCATTCTGTGTTCTCCCCAATTTAGTGATTTGATAAGATCTCTCTAATCCACAAAATCAATGCTGTAATAATTTTGTAATTATAACTTGGGTTTTGCAGCTCTAAAGCACCAGATTTATCTTCAAAATTAAATAATCCTGACTGCGTTTGACCTGAGATAGTTATAACAAATTATTAACCTACCCCTGTTGTTAAAACCCACAATAGCCTTGTCAACTGTATCAGATGAACATTAATCTCCACCATGGGAATATTAATCTAATAAGCATTTTTCATCTGGCTTCAACTCTGTGGGATTCAGCTGCTAAGATTTACTTGATTTGGTAACAGACATATTTGTTCTAATCACCAATGAATCTGTAAAGTTATAACCTAATTTCTGAGCTTTGAAAGAACAGGTAGCATTTGGACTGAAATGCTCCCTTTGATATTAAAAGTTGAATTTTTCTTGGTATACAATTTACAGCATAATCCTAAGGGGAAGAGGAAGTGCTCTGGAAGCAAACTAACCTTTACGTTGACGTAAGTCCCAGTTACTTATGTCAGCACAGGGATGCCAGAGTGCTCGGTCGTCCATGGCCACCAGCAGAGGGGTGCAGTGATTGGGTAGTAGCGCAGCTAAGGCAAAGACAGCCACGCTGACGTAGGTGGAGTGGTGTTGCGGGGCTAATGGATTGCAAGGAATCCAGGAGCACTTTACCCCAGAACAGATGAGTGTGAGTTGGTTGGTTCTATCATGTGCTCAGGGAGGGAGTTGTGCCCATCCCCCCTCTCCCCAGCTGCCTTTGAAGATCCTGTCAGGACAGGACATCTGTGGTAACGACTGGCATGGCACTCCTCCCCAGGTGCCATGGATCTGTTTCTCTGTTTTGCAGGTGGAGATTCAACAGAGAGGCTTCTGGGTATGGCTGTTCCCCCCTCACATACACACACACTCTGTTGTCAGTTGTTCCAGCCCTTCTCTCAGAGAGGAGCCTCATGCCCAGCAAGCCTTTTTAAGTTCCACACAGGGTGCTATTCCACTTGATTTCAGTGCAATAAAGTCTTTGTTGTACCTCCCCAACCATGTCTCTCCTGCTTGGCTTCTGCTACACAGGCAGAGTTTCACACTCCTCGCTGCCCGACTCCCTCCCAATCCCATTTGCCACCCCACTCTGGGTTTCCCAAGGGAATATCTAAGAGGGAGGGCTTCTTTGTGTAGGGGTGGTCTAAGGAAATGAGCCACCTCATTGCTCTGTGCAGAGTGTGGGGATGGATGGGCGAGTCAGAGGGTCATTTCTCCACTTGTACCATGGGAGCTGGAGGGATGGCCTTGGGTCAGATGCATCCCCTCAGCCTGCCCAACCTTGTGGGGTTATTGTGCTTGTGGGACAGGGAAGAGAGGAATGATGCAGCCTGTGGGCGGTCGCTAATGGAATGGGTGCATGGCTGAGGCTTTGGATTCTTTGTTCCTCTGGCACTGGAGGGGGGGAGTCTGTGCACATAGCAGAGGTGGCACTGTGTCACAGAGGGCCCCAACATCAGAGTTGGGTGAGCCTTGGCAGGGGTACACTCAACGTATTCACTGGGAGCTTCCCCGTGGAACATTCCCTGTGGAACATGACTACGTCTAGATGCCTGCCATTGGCAAAGGTCCCTATCAGTGGGTGAGGTGGGAGAGGTGATTGGCCTCTCTGGGGCCACCTCTCTCTGCCCCTGACTCTCACATGTGACGGCACCCACCCCAGGACTGGCCAATCCTGTTGATCTGCAGTGCCCCTCCCCTCCCCTCCTGCTGCCCCCACCTTGGCAGTAGGCAATGCTCCAGGAGAATTGCCATGGCAATGGCCTCACAAGCAACCAGCTCCACTTTCTTCCCCATTCCTCCCCAGCATAATTTGGTCCTTAGGAAGCCGACTAGCAGCACCTGGGTTACTTGGTGGCTGGGCGCTCAAATGTAGGTGCAACTCAGGATTGCTCTGTTTATGACTTAGATCCCATGGTAAATCTCAGAATCCATCATCCTTGTTTGAATCACATGAAGAAATAAACTAACTGAGTGCCAAATGGTTATGGGAAATCCTTGTACTTTGTATGTTTTTGTAAATAGTGTCTTCAAAGACCCCCAATTCACAGCAAAGCAGAGGTAGTAGGAGGTTTTACTTCCTTTGGAATTTTGCATAAGATGTTCTTCTGTGTGCAGAATATTAGTGGGAAAATACTAGGGATGAAAACAAGTTTTACAGATTTTCTAATTAGATTTGACTACCCTTATTTGGATTGTGTTTATTTCTTGCAAGGAGAAGAACTCTTTATCTTTGAACTATTTTCTATCCCTTCATGCCAAATTTCCCCCCATAAAAATGTAGTTTCCAGCATTATTTGTACATCAATAGCATATAAATAGAGTAAAATGTCATAAATGAAACTAAGGAATCACAACTGACAATGGAAATGAGATAGAATGAAAGCAATGGAAATGACAACATGTGGAATCAAAAATGATCTAATTGATTCATTCTTAAAAGATTCTCTCTTACACTTGAGAGAAGGGCATACTAGAGATGTAGTAGCTGCCAAGACTTCTAATCAGTACAGTATATGCTTGGTTTTTTCTTAAACAAGCAAATAGGAATCCCCAGGAATGACTGGCATTATAAAAGTATCACAAGATAGGAGTTAAACCTTCCTCTTCCTGTGCCAAAGTGTGAATCCAAGGTATCTGCAGATGCTTATTTTCCCTCTCCTCAAATGAAAACTTACCCTACCAGGATATCCCATAATCATGTATGGTTTGGTCTCCATCAGCATTCTGTTGTCTTTCATCGCTTTTTCTGTTTTTATTTAGCTAAAGCAAGCAATAAGTTTCCAAAGCACCATTAAGTTACACTTTATCTTATTCCCCTTCCTGTTGTTTCATTATATTTAGTATGACATTTGAAGCAAGATGTTAATAACGTTCAGGAGAAAACATTAAAATTCACACTGATAAATTATATACCCAAATGTGCATGTAATGACCAAAACCAAGCAATTTTTCTGTCACTTCAGATTCCCCATCCTATGTCCCACCAGTCATTTTCTAAAAGCTTTAAGCATTATTTTCTACATTATGAGTGGTTAATATATACTGAGGGAAGATAATGCAGCTTATTCTGTCATTGTGCCAAATGAATAGAAGGGATGAATAGAGAATATCCATTGAACAGAACATTTTTCCCCTAGTCTTCTAACCCAGCTTTAAACTATAAAGTAGCATATTACTTGTCTAAAGTTTTGAATTCCAACTCACATTTATCCCTATATTAAAATCCAATAACTTAATTGCTAACAATTATATGATCTTAATCATCTAACAATTATTTTAATTAGGAGTGTTTAAATAGTTATTTAAGATTGCCTATTAATCATTGCAGACAGCAGATGTTGTTTGCCACAATAATTATGACAGAAGAGCCGCAGATGGTCCAGATTCTTCTCCATTTCTTAAAATATATACATAAGGATGCTCTAACAACTAAAAATATATAATTCTGGACTGGGGCAAACACCCACGCTAAGTTGCCTGTGTGAAAAAACACCTGCAGACAGAGCTTCATGTTCAGACTGGACCTGTTTGTTTTAATTACTGGCATGTGTTCAATAAGAACATAAGAGAAGCCATGTTGGATCAGGACAATGGCCCATCCAGTCCAACACTCTGCGTCACACAGTGGCCAAAAAAAAACAGGTACCATCAGGAGGTCAGGAGGGCCAGGACACTAGAAGCCCTCCCACTGTTTCCCCCCCAAGCACCAAGAATACAGAGCATCATTGCCCCAGACAGAGAGTTCCATCAATACGCTGTGGCTAATAGCCACTGACAGACCTCTGCTCCATATGTTTATCCAATCCCCTCTTGAAGCTGGCTATGCTTGTAGGCACCACTACCTCCTGTGGCAGTGAATTCCATGTGTTAATCACCCTTTGGGTGAAAAAGTACTTCCTTTTATCCATTCTAACCCAATCTGCAGTCTTCACAGAGTTGGGTATTCACCCTTCCTCCTTTTGCTATTGCCCAATAATGTTGCTTCTGAGTGTCAACAGACCCTTTGGAACAGCACCAGGGGCAAAGCAGGGGATCTGCAACAGAAGAAGTCATCAAAAATCCTTGTCCCTCTTCAAAACATGAGAATGTAAGAACTCTGTTGGTCCATCTAGTCAAGCATCCTGTTTCACATAATAGCCAACCAGTTGCCCTGATGGCTAACAGAGATCAAGACCTTCCTTGGATGTTGCCTTCTACCACTGGTATTTAGAGGTTTGCTACCTCTGAATATGGAGGTTCCCTTTAATTATCGTGGCACATAGTCATTGACTGACTTATCCTCCATGAATGCCCAATTCCCTTTTACAATCATCTATGTTCATGCTCATCACATACCCTGCCCTACACTCTGAATCTCAGAGTCTCAGAGCAGCTTGCAATCTCCTTTACCTTCCCCCCACCCTCCACAGCAGACGCCCTCTGAGGTAGGTGGGGCTGAGAGAGCTCTCACAGAAGCTGCCCTTTCAAGGACAACTACAAAAGCTATGGCTGACCCTAGGCCATTTCAACATCTGCAAGTGGAGGAGTGAGGAATCAAACCCAGTTCTCCTCCATTTGCAGCTGCTGGAATGACCTTAGGTCAGCCATAGCTCTGGCAGAGTTGTCCTTGAAAGGGCAGCTTTCTGTGAGAGCTCTCTCAGCCCCACCCACCTCACAGGGTGTCTGTTGTGGGGGAACAAAATAAAGGAGATTGCAAGCTGCTCTGAGTCTCTGATTCAGAGAGAAGGGTGGGGTATAAATCTGTAATTCTTCTTCTCCTCCTCCTCCTCCCAGATAAGAGTCTGCACACTTAACCACTACCCCAAACTGTGGAGAGAAAAAAGGGAAGGTGATTGTAAGCTGCTTTGATATTCCTTAGGATATAGAAAAGTGGAGTATAAAACCAACTCTTCTTCTCCACAGTGGATATCACCATAACTCTTGTAGAATTAAAATATCAAAGCATATTACCATGTCAGGAAAGTTCTCCTATATGATTCCAACTCTGGGCTTCAAATTTAGCCATCATAAGCATGTATGTAGGAGGAAAAAAGAGCAAGCTGTTTATGTCCATTGTCTCTGCGCCATGCATAAGTTTATAAACCAATATCATATTCACCCCTTAGTCATCTTGTTTTCCTAGACTGAGAAGTCCCAGACTCTTCAGCCTTTATTCATAGGAAAAATGCTCCAACTCCTTAATCATCTTGGTTGCCTTCTGTACTTTTCCCTGAATTGCACACATTAGTCCAGATGAGGCTGCACCTTAGCTCTAAATAAAAAAAAAAGGTAAAGGTAGGCCCCTGTGCAAGCACCAGTCATTTCCGACTCTGGGGGGAAATTGCATCACAACGTTTTCACGGCAGACTTTTTACAGGGTGGTTTGCCATTGCCTTCCCCAGACATCTACACTTTCCCCCCAGCAAGCTGAGTATTCATTTTATCGACCTCGGAAGGATGGAAGGCTGAGTCAACCTTGAGCCGACTACCTGAACCCACCTTCTGCCGGGATCGAACTCAGGTTGTGAGCAGAGAGTTTGACTGCAGTACTGCAGCTTTACCACTCTGCGCCACGGGGCTCCTAGCTCTAAATAGGTGCATCATAATATTGGCTGTTTTTGTTTTCAATCCCTTTCCTCCTAATCCCTAGCATAGAGTTTGCCTTTTTTTTCCATTTAAAAGGTTGGAACTTGCTGAAGAACCAAGCCCAGCATGGCATGCTACAGATGCTATTTTCTTAACTACTCATTAAAACTCAACCTTCCCCTCCCCCATCCTGCAGAGGTAAATGGCAACACTTGTAGTGACGGTAATGTATTTGGGATTGTAGGCTTCGAGGTTCTAAAACTTCTCTCCCTTTTTATTTTACATCATGCGCTTGAAAGAATGTCAATTACATATGGAAGTTTTTCGGAAACGATCCTCTGCTGCGATAAGTAGAGCTGGAGCCCCTGAAACACTAAATACATATTTTGAAAGGGGAAGAAACACACCTTTTTCATAACAGGGAAAAGAGCGTTTATGATTAGCATCGCACAACTCTTAACATGGATTTTAAAAAGAAAACAGCATGCAAAGGGTAAACTTCCCAGCTCTGTAAATGCATCATAATTATTATTGTTGTTCTTGCAGCTTTGTTGATCTCCTTTCTTCTCAGTTAGGCTGCATTGGTATAATTCAAACACATCTGAAGTCTTCTATTTTGCCCTCCTTTTATCTTTGTGTGATAGAAACAAGTTCAACCTGATTTCTACTTTCTCCTCCTTGTGACTGCCAGAATGTGATAGAAGCAGTTTACTTGGGTTCTCCTTCAAGTTTCCCTTTACCCTTGGCCATGAATTAAAAACCCCGTATGGTTGTGTGCACGCATGCATCTTCCTCCTTTTATGATGGAAGATTGGCAGTTTGTACTTAGTTGGTAATTAGAGCAGGCTCTGAGCCCCATTTAATAAAAGGCTACAAAGTTGTGTGGCAATTCAGTGGGGAGTACAAGGGAGAAGGTGACTTAGTGGAGCTGTACAGGGTGAGATTCTGGACAGTCTTTGGCAGTAATTTCCTGCTATAAATGGTAGAAGATATATAATTGTCATCTGAAAGTTCTTCTGGTACATACACATACACACGCACAGAGGGATAAGGTGGGGGAAGGAGCAGGGCTTGGTCCCAACTGGAGAACCAGCCGAGCTGATGCAATGTGCCTTATGCATGGTGTTGGGAGCGGCACAGAGGAAGGCCTTTGCTCTGCCCCTTTTGGCCCATATGCACTGCAAATCTTCTTTCAAAGAATGTGAAATAAGGTTGGTCCTTTTATTCTATCAGTTTATGGTATCAACTCTCCTTAGTCCATGTCTCCAGGCAAAGCTTATGATGCTATCTCAAGGCCATCTAGATGGTCTGCCACAAGATACTGAGGTTTTTTTGCATTGGTTTCCAGTTCTGTCATCCTAGTCTTACTTCACTGTTTATTGGATGCCTTATTCTATCTGGCTGAAGGACGGGCTACACGGGAAGCCAGTCAAAGAAATATGGCACAGATATGTTCCTTCTGCACAAAGTATTTATGCTACATTTACAGTCCTTGCACTCTTCATGAAAACTGTTGTATTATGATACAGCTTGACTGTGAAGAAGACTACCAGCTAGCAGGAGGTCTAGTCTGTTGGGGCAGAGAGCCACAGATAATCAGCATACCATATTAGTTAGTGTTGTATTGGGACTGGGGAGATCATCATTCAAATTCCCACTCAATCATAAAGCTCACTTAGTGGAATATTTATCAAGCCCACGAGTTAAGATCTGTCTCCTAAGCCTTGCTTTCTGTGCCCCTTCCCTCAAAGATTGAGAGGCAACTAGAGTCAGGGCATTTTCATTGGTGGCACCTTGTCTTTGGCTCATGTGGAGCATACCATAGAGTCTTTTAGGCATCAGGTCAAGACATTTATTTTTACCCAGGATTTAACCGATGGGTTTTATAACTTTTAGCTGCTCTTATGGTTTGTTTCTGGTTTCAGGTCCGTATTATGAATATTCTTGGGTAGTCAATTGGTTGTTTTGTATATTGATAATTTATTATTTAACTGATTTTTATGGTATAGCTTTTACTTGTCAGTTTCCTCAAGAAGGTATATAAATTCCTTAAATAAATAAAATGAATGAAATTGTTCTCTCACAACCTAATGTATTTTACAAAGCTTTAGCCATGAGCTATTGGGAGTTAGCTACGTACCCTGCCCTCTGTGAAAGGTGTGGTTAAAAGTAAGAGATAAATAATCAGTGCAGCATAATCACTAAAGAAATTTCAGAAGATCCTTCAGTGTAGAAATAGGTATCCTGTCTTAATTCCTCCAACTGTATAGACCCTCCAATCCCACATGGAGTGGAATATGATGCCATTGCTGAGGTAGCAATTATACAGAAGCTCTACAGAGAAAGAATATAAGCGAACTGTGCAGGACAGATAGATAATTACATGCTTAAAAAAGGGGCTAATGTTTTGTTCCTCTTAAAAGAACAGGAATATGAAATCCAAATCTGGTGGAAATGTTTGAAAGGGACAGATCCCAAAGCATCCCTACTGTGATGTGGTAATGAAACAGAATGGGAACAATTTACTTCTCTGTACAATTTTTGCTGTTTTCATTGTGTCAATTTCAGTAATGAACACAATGAAAAAAAACTTGCCAATGTTTCATAAGAACATTAATAACCCTTTAGGATGGGCTAAATAAATAAATAAATAAACTCCTACCACTGTGATGTTGTTTATCTGTATACACAATGGGCTACCATGCTGGGGTAGGGGAACATAAAAGATAAAGAAGATATGCCCTGTGGAATTTCCATGGCAGAAATACTAGAGAATGCATTAAAAAAAACTGATCTAATTCAGCTGCCATTTCCAGCAGATGGCAAATTTTAGTCTTTAAAATTCAATTAGCCGAGCAGCTAATTAAAAATTTGAGATATTAGAGACACAGGGTGTTAATCAACAACTCTTCTGGACAACAAAGAAACACACAAATAAGCCCCAGAAGAAGTGAAATATTTCTGAGTTCTGGATTGTAGTTATCCTTCAATACTTTCTTGCCAGTTATGCCAAAAAATCAAGGTGATTTCAAGGATACAGTGTTGTCTCTCCCTATCTGACACAGGAATGATCTGGCCTCCCCAACTACATCTGACTCAGCTTCAAAAAAGAATACACAAAATTATTCCTTAAGCTGGTTTATGAATTTAAAGATTCAATGAAGCAAGTCATCCAGTAACAAGAACTTCCTTTCTCCACTTCTGATAAACTTGGCAAGTCGAAACTGGAGATTACTTCTGAGCTGAGATTTGTCACGGCACCTTCCGTTAAGAAGTAAGATTCTAATAGTGTGTATTTTATAATATATTTTATCAAAATGGTCCTCCCCAAGGTTGTTGATTTTTTTCTCGTAGCAGGAACTCCTTTGCATACTAGGCCACACACCCCTGATGTAGCCAATCTTTCAAGAGCTTACAGGACCTACTGTAAGCTCTTGGGAGATTGGCTACATCAGGCGGGTGTAGCCTAATATGCAAATGAGTTCCTGCTACAAAAAAAGCCCTGGTCCTACAAGGAATTTGACACAGATTTATTCAATAGGAACCAGCTTCTGGCTATTTGGGATATCAGTGACATTTGATTGTGTTGCTTTGCTGTGGCAGTAAAACTTCCAGTCTTCTTCACTGATCCAGCCATTGCAGACGTAAGGGAAGAAAATTGGGAGCCAGAGTTTAAACTGATTTTATTATATTTCATTTGCACCCTCCCTTACTCCCCAATGGTGACCCAAAGTGACTTATATCATTCTCTGGTCCCCCACTTGATCCTAACAACAACCTCAGGATGTAGGTTAGGCTGAGAGCTTGTGGTGGCCTGAGGTCACCCAGTGAGCTTCCATGGCAGAGTGGAGATTAGAATCTTAGTCACCTTGATCCTGGTCTGCCACTCTAGTCGCTATACCACACTGTCACCTTGTGTCTCTGTACTTGTGTATTGCTACAAGTGTTATTCTTCAAGGTTTGATTATCTTTCCCAAGGTTTCTAGAGGTTAAATTTTGGAGTGGGTACACCATCTCTAGCAGGCACATGAACACGAAGCCCCCATGCATGTAAAGCCAGCAGTTGAATTCAGTGCATCTGCTGACATGCATTGTGAACTGTTGCTAATTCTGGTTTTGAAGTATGTCTTAAACCCAAAGAACAAAGCTGGGTTTTGAACTGGTGGGAGACTTGTAAGTATACAGTAAATGAACAGGCTAGTCAGTCTGACTTCAATACCAGGAAAATTGGTAGAAACCATTATCAAGGACAGAATGAGTAGGCACATTGATGAACACGGATTATTGAGGAAGACTCAGCATGGGTTCTGTAAGGGAAGATCCTGCCTCACTAACCTGTTACATTTCTTTGAGGGGGTGAACAAACATGTGGACAAAGGAGACCCGATAGATGTTGTTTACCTTGACTTCCAGAAAGCTTTTGATAAAGTTCCTCATCAAAGGCTCCTTAGAAAGCTTGAGAGTCATGGAGTAAAAGGACAGGTCCTCTTGTGGATCAAAAACTGGCTGAGTAATAGGAAGCAGAGAGTGAGTATAAATGGGCAGTCTTCGCAGTGGAGGACCGTAAGCAGTGGAGTGCCGCAGGGCTCGGTACTGGGTCCCATGCTCTTTAACTTGTTCATAAATGATTTAGAGTTGGGAGTGAGCAGTGAAGTGGCCAAGTTTGCGGATGACACTAAATTGTTCAGGGTGGTGAGAACCAGAGAGGATTGTGAGGAACTCCAAAGGGATCTGTTGAGGCTGGGTGAGTGGGCGTCAACATGGCAGATGCGGTTCAATGTGGCCAAGTGCAAAGTAATGCACATTGGGGCCAAGAATCCCAGCTACAAATACAAGTTGATGGAGTGTGAACTGGCAGAGACTGACCAAGAAAGAGATCTTGGGGTCGTGGTAGATAACTCACTGAAAATGTCAAGACAGTGTGTGTTTGCAATAAAAAAGGCCAATGCCATGCTGGGAATTATTAGGAAGGGAATTGAAAACAAATCAGCCAGTATCATAAATCGATGGTGCAGTCTCATTTGGAGTACTGTGTGCAGTTCTGGTCGCCGCACCTCAAAATGGATATTATAGCATTGGAGAAGGTCCAGAAAAGGGCAACTAGAATTATTAAAGGGCTGGAACACTTTCCCTATGAAGAAAGGTTGAAACGCTTGGGACTCTTTAGCTTGGAGAAACGTCGACTGTGGGGTGACATGATAGAGGTTTACAAGATAATGCATGGTATGGAGAAAGTAGAGAAAGAAGTACTTTTCTCCCTTTCTCACAATACAAGAACTCGTGGGCATTTGATGAAATTGCTGAGCAGACAGGTTAAAATGGATAAAAGGAAGGGTGATTAACATGTGGAATTCACTGCCACAGTAGGTGGTGGCGGCCACAAGCATAGCCACCTTCAAGAGGGGTTTAGATAAAAAATATGGAGCAGAGGTCCATCAGTGAACATAAGAACATAAGAACATAAGAGAAGCCATGTTAGATCAGGCCAATGGCCCATCCAGTCCAACATTCTGTGTCACACAGCGGCCAAATATATATATATATATATATATACACACACACACACACACACACACACACTGTGGCTAATAGCCACTGATGGACCTCTGCTCCATATTTTTATCTAACCCCTTCTTGAAGGTGGCTATGCTTGTGGACGCCACCACCTCCTGTGGCAGTGAATTCCACATGTTAATCACCCTTTGGGTGAAAAAGTACTTCCTTTTATCCGTTTTAACCTGTCTGCTCAGCAATTTCATCGAATGCCCACGAGTTCTTGTATTGTGAGAAAGGGAGAAAAGTACTTCTTTCTCTACTTTCTCCATCCCATGCATTATCTTGTAAACTTCTATCATGTCACCCCTCAGTCGACGTTTCTCCAAGCTAAAGAGCCCTAAGCGTTTCAACCTTTCTTCATAGGGAAGGTGTTCCAGCCCTTTAATCATTTTAGTTGCCCTTTTCTGAACTTTCTCCAATGCTATAATATCCTTTTTGAGGTGCGGCGACCAGAACTGCACACAGTACTCCAAATGAGACCGCACCATCGATTTATACAGAGGCATTATGATACTGGCTGATTTGTTTTCAATTCTCTTCCTAATAATTCCCAGCATGGCGTTGGCCTTTTTTATTGCAAACGCACACTGTCTTGACATTTTCAGTGAATTATCTACCATGACCCCAAGATCTCTCTCTTGGTCTGTCTCTGCCAGTTCACACCCCATCAACTTGTATTTGTAGCTGGGATTCTTGGCCCCAATGTGCATTACTTTGCACTTGGCCACATTGAACCGCATCTGCCACGTTGACGCTCACTCACCCAGCCTCAACAGATCCCTTTGGAGTTCCTCACAATCCTCTCTGGTTCTCACCACCCTGAACAATTTAGTGTCATCCGCAAATTTGGCCACTTCACTGCTCACTCCCAACTCTAAATCATTTATGAACAAGTTAAAGAGGATGGGACCCAGTACCGAGCCCTGCGGCACCCCACTGCTTACCGTCCTCCAGTGGCTATTAGCCACAGTGTGTGTGTATATATATAAAAAAATTGCCACTGTGTGATACAGAGTGTTGGACTGGATGGGCCATTGGCCTGATCTAACATGGCTTCTCTTATGTTCTTATGAACACAAGAGTGTGTAAGGAAGTTGGAATGTGTGGCTTCAACAGCCACTGACAACAGGATAATTGGGATGCTCCAGGTTACAGTGAGATGAGAGGTGGGGGGAGAGGAGATGCTTTGACAATTACAATGACAAAAATTATAAGTGCTTTACTGATGCTAGATGCCTCCCACTCAATGGAAACCCAGGCCATGCATATTGCCAAGGTGACATTTTTCCACCTTCTCCAAGCCTGGCAATTGCCCCCCCTCTAGGGAGGTCCTGCTGTCCTCAATCAGAGCTAGGGCCTTCTCGGTCCTGGCCCCATTCTGGTAGAACTTTCTGCCAGGTGACATCAGGACCCTGCAGGGCAGTTGCGATTCTTCAGAGCCTGTAAAACAGAGATGTTCCACCAGGCTTTTGGTTGAGGGCAGCAACAGTTTATTGTCTGTCTGGCACCTCTCTTTTTTCCTGCCCCCCCTATACTTCGTAAGTTTTCTTCTCCCCCAATTAAGATACCCTGGTAGTCCAGGATTTAAAGAAAACCTATAGGGTGCTATCTAAGTTTTTACAATTTTAGCTAATTTGTGTGTTCTTAATTTTATGTATTATAACTATGTTGTAAATCACTCAGAGCCTGGAGCTGGAATGGGGCAATTCATTGTGATAAATAAATACATAAACACTTTTTAAATATATATTTAGTGTTTCTAGATCCTGATCTTTGCTGTACCCTGAGTTTGTGCCTTATAGGAATAAAGTCTTGTTTAACTTGAGACAGTCTGCACAAATCCTTACTCTACTGCCTGGCTCCTTGGCATACTACTGAATTTCATCCCTGTGATGTTAACTTCAGACAACCACACTAGAGAAAGGGAGGTTGGATTTTACCCAAAGTGGTGGTGGCAGCCAAAACAGGGGGGGGGGGCAAAACAGTGGTTAGACTTGCCCAAAGCATGACAGAGACCATGACACAAGTGTTCCCTGGTTTTTCACCTGTGAAACACTAGAGTGGGACTGAAAATGGTGTGTGATTATGGCCCCTGCAATTTTCTTGGACAATGTGCATAGAAAGGCTTTGCCCATGTGTTAAAAGGAAAAGGAAGGAAAGAGCTGAAGCCAGATTAACATGTTTAAAAATAGCACTCTGAAATGCTGAGGGTCTATCATGACAGGAATGCAAAGCCTAAGAAAATATCCTTGGAGAATAAGAGAGATGATTAGCAATATCATTAAAGCCAAGGAGGCATCTGTTTGAATCCTTTGTGAGGCACCCAACTCACCCACGTGCGCACACAAGCGAGAGCTCAACTTGCTAATGCTCCAGTCTGAACACTAAACATAACATGCTCTGCATTTAAAGAACATACAAATTAAATTGGAGGAAGCTGAAAAACCGAGCAGAGTCAGCCATAACGATGCTCAGAGGAGATAAAGGCGATCGAATCGACACAGGCAGCTGTCCAGAGCAAGCAAATGTTAATTACGGTAAATTTCCCACCAGGTATCCATAACATAGCCCAAACAGCGAAGTGAAAAGGTTTTTTTTTTGTTTTTTTGGTTTTTTTAGAATTGCTTGTAAGGAATATACAACTAATGAGTCAAGATCAGTAAGAAAGGTGGTTGCGAATCCTCTTTGACCTGCCTAAAGAAAGAGAATACAATTTTTTTTTAGACATCACTCCCTCGTGTCATTTCTCTTGTGCTCTAATTGGGTGGAGGAGTTTTCACAGGTTGCCCCCATTCACCCTCAAAAAGTATATCTAACTTTGCCATAAAGTGTTCAACCAGAAAATGCATTCGGTATTTTGTCTTTTGTTAGGTTTTCTTTTATTGGGTTCAGCCTGAGAGAAAGGCCCTTTATGGATTCCTGTGATCTAAAGGTGAATAAGGAAGAAGGCCCAGAGTTTTAATCCCTTAAAAACACAGCTAAAGCACACCTGAGGGAAACCATCCCCCCCGCCGCACCCACCCATACAGCCTGGCATGTCAGTCAGCATAACCTCTCAGACACTGCTGGGCCATCCAGGAAAACCAATTCACCCAAGAAAGCTGAGGTACCTGTGGAATTACAGCATTGTTCATCCATCAGCCTTTGCCCGTACCCTCTATTCCAGGCACAATAAGACATTCAAAAGGACAGAAGGTCATTGTTTGGTGAGACACCCATATTTAGGGCTACCAAACCCCTAGTCTGGGCAGGGGTTCCTCCACCTGGGAGGTTCCCAACCTGCCGGCCCACATTGGGCCGGTGGGGGGAACCTCCCCCTATGTCACCAGCATGATGACATCACCCAGAAGTGACATAATCGCACTGGCAACATTGCACATGGCTGCTCTAGGCATTTTCTGGAAAACTCTATGGTTCTCTCAGATGCTCTAGCCATTTGGGAGAGGAAACTCTATGGTACCAAATGGCTAGAACATCCCAAATGGCTAGAACATCCAGGAAAACGCCTAGAGTTTTACCGGAAATGCCTAGCGCAGCCACGCACGACATTGCCAGCACGATGATGTCACTTCTGGGTGACATCATTGTGTCACATGCACATTTCATGCACATACATAAGTCCCCCACTGGAGAATGCAGGGGATTTGGCAACCCTGCCCATATTTGACTAACTGTTCAAGTGGCTGAGAGTAAGCATGGTTGTACTCTGACCTGAAAAACTCAGGCAAGCTCAGTCTCATCAGATCTCAGAAACTAAGTAGGACTGACTCTGGCAAGTACTTGGATGGGAGACCTCCTTGGAATATCAGCAATCAGAAGGCGGGGGCAGGATTTATCCCATCACCTCCCTGAATATCCTCCAGGCCCCTAGTAGGGGTCAGTCATCAGAGGTCGCCATGACTTCCAGGTCACACTCCAAGTCACACACACTCACACAGGCATGCACACATGCACATATATAAAAAGAGAGTATCAGCATGGTATAATGGTAAGAATGTCACACTTGAAAAAGGCAATGTCTGATGTGTGAAAAAGGAAAGAAGACCCTCCAGAGGGCAGCAGGAAGATAATTAGATAGAACAGTGAGGTCAGCACCTTCTCTCCTTTTACGTGTAATTCCTTGTCTGCCTCTAGGTTGGTACTCATAAATAAACCTGCAGCTACACTTTAATCAGGTTGTACACCATTACTCTTCTAACAGCACTAAACTCTGGGAGACTTGAGTTCAGGTCCCTGCTCTGCCCATGAAAACACATTGGATGACCTTGGTCAGTCACTTTCTCTCAACCTAACCAGCCTCATAGTATCGTTGCTGTGAAGATAAAATGGAAGAAGGAACAACAATGTTGTAATGTTGCTTTGGGTCCCTGTTCAGAAGGAATAAATAAATAAACTATTCTCAGAGCAAACTAGCTAGTCATCTGGATTTGATGACAATGACTCAGAGAGCCAGTTTGGTGTAGTGATTAAGTGTGCACACTCTTATAATGGGAGAACCGGGTTTGATTCCCCACTCCTCCACTTGCTCCTGCTAGAATGGCCTTGGGTTAGCCATAGCTCTTGCAGAGGTTGTCCTTGAAAGGGCAGCTGCTGTGAGAGCCCTCTCAGCCCCACCCACCTCACAGGGTGTCTGTTGTGGGGGAAGGAGATAAAGGAGATTGTAAGCCACTCTGAGTCTCTGATTCAGAGAGAAGGGCGGGGTATAAATCTGCAATTCTTCTTCTTCTTAAGAAAGCCAAGGGTGAAATGGTCAGTCTTTGAACTAAAATGTGCAACACTGCCAAAATGAGCATCCTTGCTGGTGGGATGGAAATAGCCCTTCAACCATTTTTAACATGATCTGAAAAAAAATCATGTGATCATAATATGTATCCCAATCAATTTTGTGGAAATCATTATTAAAGGTAGAAGAGTTGATCATAACAAAGAACCAGCTTTGCTAAGCAAGTGACAGCATGGCTTCTGAAAAATCGAAATGTTGTGAAAGATGCAATAAACAGTACCACCATAAAAATGACAGTTGCTTTTACAACTGAGTAGTGCGTAGGAAGTTCAAAGAGCATTTTCCCCTGATCTTCTCCACATAACATAACCAGGATTCAAAGAGCTGCCATCAGGACCAATTAATCCATTATGAAGTCCTCACAGCTGGTTCAACATATTCTGAGAGTTCAGTACTTGGAACTCCATTTCAAGGCATGTGCTACCCCAGTTCAGAAATATAACATCCAGAGAGGTGAAGCTTAAGCCTTTTCCACCCATGTCATGTTCTCAAGTTGAAAGAGGTCCCGGAAACTGAGGCTTCCAGTTTGAGCTGAGGACAGAGCTGCAGCCCTCTAAATAAGGGGGATTTTTTTTCCTTTGTTCAGGGTAGAAAAGACCCTTTTGGGGGTCCCTGCCCACTAATCTTAGTCAGAGATTAGACCATGATGACATCAAAATACCTTTAGTCGTTGATTTCGGCTGAAATTAGGTAGCTGAAGCTGCCTTCTGGAAGCCTTGAGATCCGACGCTTGAGAGGGAACGTCTGCTATCATCTACAAAGGATTAAAAGCCATTAAATTGGCTTAAGCCTGTTGGAACTCAGGCACTTTAAGGACTGATTTATAATTGCAAGAAAACAGCAAAGCCGAAGTGCAAGAACATAACTGATAAGGTACCTTGATTTGTATTTCTGCTCCGGAACATTTCTAAGCAAATCTAAATAGCACTGGGAAATGAAAATAGACTGAACTGAAGAGGAATAGAAGGAAGATAACAGCCTGCCAAATTTGAACTTTGTTGAATTAAATGCTTTAATAGAATTTGAAAAAGGAAGTTGTTTTGAATACCTGTGGCTGATGACGCAGGCTTCTTTGTTTATCGCTCCACATTCCCACATGCAAGTTTCAAAGGCTGCGATACTTGATGGATGTGAACTGAGCAACTTAAACCAGGAAGTAAAAGCTACTGGCCAATGAAGCAAAGCCTATAAGGATTATAAAGGTTGTGACATCTGAACCAGGAAGGAATTAAGACCAAGACCAAAAAAGACCTCTCTAGGAACTTTGTTTAACCATAGAGAAATAACGATCGCCATTTTAAAAGGAGGGAAAACTGCCAAATTTGTTAAAAATCAATATCTCAGCCCAGGAAGCTAGGAGAAAAACGAAATTAGTCTTGTTTCAAACAGCATGTTCTAAGTTATTGGACTTGGTGTTGAACTTTGATTTGGAGACTTTTTAAGTTTTGGTGAGTTTTCTATGTCAGAAGAGAGAGTAACCTGTGCAAGGGTTCATTCTTTTGACAAAATGCAAAGCCAATTTGATGCCTTGGAAGCCAGGATTATGAAAGGGGTGGACAAAATGTTAACGGCCTTTAGAAAAGAAATGAAAAAAGATATTTGAGATCTTAGAAAGGATATTGAGGACTTTAAAGATGAACTGGGAATGGTCAAAAACAGAGTCAAAGAAGTTGAAGAGAAAGTGGATACACATGCTTCTACTCAGCTAAAACTCCAAGAGAGGGTCACAATCCATGATTGCAGATTGATGGAAACACAAGTGCGTCTGAGAGGACTACCCGAAAAAGAGGAAACGGATCTAATGGATTACATGGTGAAAATCATCGCTGAATACTTAGAAGAAGATCCTGAAAAATTCAGAAGAATGCTAGATAGTGTCTATAGAGTTAACTCAGCATTTGCAAAAGACAAAGGCCTACCAAGAGACATTGTTAAAAAACTAAGGTCTAAGGACATAGTAGGAAAAATCTTAAACAAAGGCTTTCAAAAAGCTTGGATAATAGAAGGGACCATAGTTAAAATAATGAAAGAGTTACCAAGACAAGTGATCAATGACAGGAAGAAATATAAGAGGCTAACAGACAAGCTGCGGGCAGAGGGCACAAGATACAGATGGATACTACCTGAAGGTCTTGGCTTTGAAGAACATGGAAGAAGGATTACAATAAAGAATGAACAAGAGATGTATACCTTTTTTGAGAAGAATAAAGACTCTGCACCATAATGGAGTACAAGTTATTATCTTGGAATATAAATGGACTAAATTCACCACAAAAAAAGAAAAACAACATTTCATTGGATTAAAAAACAAAAATGTAATATAATTTGTTTACAGGAAGTTCATATACAACAAAAAGACTGTAAATTTTTGTGGAACAGAAATTTGGGACTGGAATTTTTTTCATTGGCAGAACAAAAGAAAAGAGGGGTAGTCTTTTATATTAAAGAACAATTAGAACCAAAATTGATATTCAAGGATAAAGAAGGAAGATATATTGCAGTAGAAGTGACGATGGAGACAAAAAAAATTGTTACTAGGATTATATGCGCCTAATGGAGCAAAAGACAAGTTTTTTAAAGACATTAATCGGCAGTTGGACGAAATGTCGTATGACCAGATCTTGATGATGGGTGATTTCAATGGGACAATACAAAATAATATTGATAGATCAAGCCAAAAGAAGAAAGACAAAGAAGGAAAATTACCAAATTCTTTTTTTGAGTTGGTTAAACAAGAAAACAGGGATGAAATTCCTTTGCATATTAGGCCACACACCCCTGATGTAGCCAATCCTCCTAGAGCTTACCAAAAAAGAGCCTTGTAAGCTCTTGGAGGATTGGCTACATCAGGGGGTGTGGCCTAATATGCAAAGGAGCTCCTTCTAGAATTCCACTCATGCTATTAAGCCATCAGTATAGTCAGTTTCTCCAATGGAGCAAGCATGTCAATTTCCCCTAGGTGCCATTTCAGACACCTAGTTTGGGAAGGCATGGAGAAAACTTAAACTGACTTTCCCCACATGCCACCATGCCAATCCAAATCAAGTCTTCATGCCGCTGGGAATTGTTCCAAATATGGAACTCCTCCAGGGCCACATCTGACCAAATGTCCTTGTGGCACCCACAGGGCCTTTGTGATGCATGAATAGGCCCTCAGTTGGATTTCTGAAACTTCCAACAGCAGACTCCCACATCGTTGTTACAGCCATTGTCCCTTCAGAAGCTGTTTGATTCATTTGAGACAGGCATGTCTACAACTCCAGTAGGTGACAGACTAATTCTGTGGGTTTATTGATATATTTTCATTGCTGGATAATTGCAAACTGCCCTAGGTGCCCAATTTGGCTGTGAATACTGAATGTCTGTTTTAAATAAACAGTGACAATCATCCCTTTCTCTTAAACATGGTCGGTGACATTTCAACCATTTTCCATTAAGAAGTTACTACAGTTTCTATAAAGAAATAGCTTTGGAACATCTTGTTAGAAGCCTTGATGTACAACCACCCACACCCTCATTCTTACATCCATATGTATAATGAAAGAGAAGATTAAAAGAGGAAACAAGGACAGAAGGATTTTATTTTAGAATGCTGAGCTATCATTTTCAATGATATAATCCAGCAAGTTGAACGCATGAAGCTGCCTTATTAGGGTTGCTAACCTCCAGATGAGACCCAGAGTTCCCCCAGAATTATGATTAATCTCCAGACTGTAGAGATCAGTTATCTTGGAGAAAACGGTAGTTTTGGAGGGTGAACTGTATGGCACCATGTCCCAGCTGAGCTGCATCGCCTTCCCAAACTCTTTCCTCCCTAAACTCCCTAGGCTTCTCTCTTCAAATTCCCAGGAATTTCCCTACCCAGAACTAGTGGCAACCCTACTGTATACTGAATCAGACCAGTGGTCTACCAAAGTCACTATTGTTTATGCAGACCTGCAGCTGCTTTATGGCATTTCAGGCAGAGATTTTTCTCAACAATTACAACCCGTCCTTTTTAACTGGACAAGGATTGAACCTGGAACCTTTTGCATGATAGAAAAGATGCTCTACCATTGAGCCATGGCCATCCCAAGGCCTTTCCTTGCCTCCATTTTGGCACAGCAAACTTCTTTTGCACTCTTCTGTTCCTGATGGGCATGAGTTTTACCCCCATGCAAGAATTGCTGGTAATGCTGCCCCCAGCAATGGATACTGTGACAAAGGCTTTAAAATCCCCAAAGCCTTTTCTTGTGTGTCTTGTATGCTGGGGATGGTCTTTTAAAAAATGTTAGCCTTTACCATAAATATTGTACAAGTGGAATCTAGCAGCGACATTTTTATGAAACACATCCTGCTTTATGGCCCAAAGCAACTCTTATTAACACAGATGGAAGCTTCCCATTAATTTTTATAGGTGTTAGACATTGGCTGATAAGGTAATATCTCCCTTGAAAGCACATTAAAGAGGAAAACTTTGCCCCTTGTGGAGTGATCGAGTTGGAAAGCTGATTCCGGCTTGCACGGTTTCACCTGTGCTAGGTACACATCAATGTAACTGTTCAGGTCCTGACTTGACCCCAAAGCTTTATTTCTTTATGTATATACGTATTAAAAAGTTGCCAGGGATCAAACTTCACTACAGATAATATTCTGTGTCTGTGTAGCCTGCTATTCATTCCTATATGTGTGGGCATGGGCTGTGGTTAAGGATTTCTGATTTTGCCATTCCAGCTGCTTCAATCCAAAAACAAACCTATTGTTTTTCTGCTCCACCTTTATGCAAATTGAACCCATTTCAGTTTGTGAGTGATTATCCTTGCTCCTAATTTTGCCTCTAAAAGGCATGCATTTTTCAAAGCCATTTGGACGTCAATAAATCAATATTATACGTGTATTATGCAGCCCAATTGTACATATAAAGTCAACATAAATTGTGTATAAAAGCCATGCAAACTGCATACATAGTACAAATAATCAAAAACACCAACGGTGGAAAGCAGAGAACCAAAACACTGAGGAAAACATATCAAACAAGAAACAAAATAAGAACCACTTACTAATTCCAAGTTGCTTTACTTCATTTATTTAAAAAAGAATTCTAGTCCATATTGCAAACATTTGCTAGTGGCAGAAGAACAAAATAATAGCCACTAAAAATGAGACATCAACATAGACAGCACAACAGCACGATTAAAATAGCAGAAAGCAGGAGAAAGCATTTTAAAAAGGACAAAGGAGACCCGATAGATGTTGTTTACCTTGACTTCCAGAAAGCTTTTGATAAAGTTCCTCATCAAAGGCTCCTTAGAAAGCTTGAGAGTCATGGAGTAAAAGGACAGGTCCTCTTGTGGATCAAAAACTGGCTGAGTAATAGGAAGCAGAGAGTGAGTATAAATGGGCAGTCTTCGCAGTGGAGGACGGTAAGCAGTGGGGTGCCGCAGGGTTCGGTACTGGGTCCCATGCTCTTTAACTTGTTCATAAATGATTAGAGTTGGGAGTGAGCAGTGAAGTGGCCAAGTTTGCGGATGACACTAAATTGTTCAGGGTGGTGAGAACCAGAGAGGATTGTGAGGAACTCCAAAGGGATCTGTTGAGGCTGGGTGAGTGGGCGTCAACATGGCAGATGCGGTTCAATGTGGCCAAGTGCAAAGTAGTGCACATTGGGGCCAAGAATCCCAGCTACAAATACAAGCTGATGGGGTGTGAACTGGCAGAGACTGATCAAAAGAGAGATCTTGGGGTCGTGGTAGATAACTCACTGAAAATAGTGTGCGTTTGCAATAAAAAGGCTCGGCCCTTTCAGCCAAGCCAGCGTAGCCGGCGTTCGGGCTGAGGGCCGCTTTTGCCCCCGTGGAAGAATAGGGACAGTGATTGACAGGTGAGTCAATCCGGGGATTAGGAGGGGCGTGGCGTCAAGGCTATATAAGCCTTGGCCCCGCCCTGAATGGGGGTGGTTGTCTTTTGGCTCTCTGAAGGAGAGCCTCGTGGGTTGGAGCGTCGTCTTTAGGCCGGCGGGCCTTGGAGAGGCGAGGGATCGGAGCGTCGGGAGCTGAGCATTGGCGCAGGCGTGGGCAGTAGCGCTGGCGGCCGGTGTCGGATCGTCACGGACGGCGGTTTGGTGACGGGCGTGGGTGGCTCTTGGCGCTGGCGGCGGCTGACTTAGAGGGCCCCGGGGGAGCTTGAGGGGAGCATAGCTGGGTCCAGCGGCGGCCGGGCTCGGCCCCGGAGCGGGCGGCAGCCGCTTTGCGTGGCCTTGTCCATCCTGTTGGGGGTTCCCTTGGGCACTACATTGGGCGCTGGTGGCGGGCGTTCTCGCGGCGGAGCCCCTTGTTGCTGGGTGGCCCTCTTCTCTGGGCGGTTGGGTGGCCCCGTGCTTTGCACGAGGCGCGCGCGGCGGCCATTTTGAGCGTTTTTTTGGCGGCAAGGAGTCGCGGCGGCCATTTTACCTGGCCGTTACAAGCGGCCATTTTCTGTTGCGCAGCGAGGGATATTTAAACTTGGTCCAGTTCACAAGCGCGTGCAGGGGTCATTGCTGGTCCCCAGTTGGGGCACGATAGACTAAGCAGGGGCCTCGAGGCGGGGCCCTGATTCGGGGTGGTTCTGCTCCTCAGGGGACCTGGGCTGTGCAAACTGACATCGGATTCAGCCCCTGTGAGGAGGCATTTGCAGTAGGGGCGGCCATTTTGAGGACGAAGTTGCCTCGCCCTGTGTGTTCCCTGTTTAAAAGGAACACATATCTATCGGCTACTTTGCCTGGTGGGTTGAGTTGTCTTGCCCTGTGTGGTCCCTGCCCTGCGTGGTCCCTGCTAAAAGGAACACATCTTTAAAAAGGAACACATAGGTATCTGCTGCTTGGCAGAGGGGGCTGGTGTGTAGGGGTATTACCAACTAGCAGCATTAAGGGCAGGTTTGGTAGCATGGCTCCTAAAAAGGGTCAAGGAAAAAGCAAGGGCAAGCAGCCTGCACGCCCTCCCCGCGTGCGCTCGGTGGATGAGCGGGCTCAGAGCGAGCAAGTCCGGTTGGCTATCATTAACCAGGTTGATGCTTTAGAGCAGCAACAGCTTGCAGCGGGGGCCCCCATTTGGCAAGGGCGTCGTTGCGCTTCAGGGCAATCGACGCGCCTTGCTTTTGAAACCGAGATGCTTGCCAGGCTGTCTGCATTGCAGGGTGGAATGGTGATTTCTGAGCAGCAGCCAGAGCCGGACGAGGAGGAGGATCCTGGCGAGGGACCATCTGGTGAGCAGCTGAGCGGTGGTGTTGGCGGTGGCTTCGGGCCACAAAACCCTGCAGGTGAAGGAACTCCGGTTGGTGCTGGGGGTAAGTTGTTTCCACAACACACTCACGGGTGGCCCTGGGCACCGGTACAGTTGCCCGCCCTCCCCCAGGGGATGGGGGGAGGGGTTTGGGGGGCAGGGCAGCCCGGCACACCCGCTGGTCAGTGGGGCGCCGCCCTGCCCTGGTCGTGGGGCCTACAGAGTTCTGGCATGCAGGGGTTGGGGTTGGGCAGTGCTGGATTGCAGATGGCGGGTTCACAGGTGGGGGCGACGACACCAGCAGTTCCCACAGTGCCGCCCCCCCAAGGGGTTCTGCCTTGGGGGGGGCAGCAATACGCCCAGATGCAGGGACTGTCCCCTGCTGGGTTTGGAAGCGGTTGGTTTTACCCGCCGACCCCTTACGCCAGCATACCAGTGCATGCCTTCCCCTTCGGGGACACTTCCCTGCCGCTGGGGGATCATTTAACTGGGGCCACCAGGGAACGGATCCTCCGCGGAGAGTATGTTGATGTCTTCGGCCTTCTCTATAGAGAGCTCGAAAAGAAAAGTAAAGACGAGCTTGACGAGAAGGACAAAGAAAAGCTGAAACGCCGCAAAGTTGACAGGACTTGGGCAAACTGGCTGCCTGGTTTCTTGATTTTTGCGGGCGTTATCGCTAGGGCACAGCCGGCCCGGGCTGCTGCCCTTTTCCAATATATTGATATCATCTATAGGGCATACACAGACTTCGTCGGTGCAGCGTGGCTGCAATATGACGAAGCCTTCAGGATGAGGGCTGCAGTGAACCCTGGGTTGCCTTGGGACCAGGTCAACCAGCAGCTGTGGCTGCAGCTGATGTCCCCGGCGAGGCCTAACCCTGGCGACAGGTCGGACAGTGGACATTTAGTCCAAAAACAACATCAGCAGCTTGCTACGGGAGCCCGCCCGGCGGCGGGCCAGCCGGTTCAACCCCGGCTGCTGTGCTGGGAGTTCACTTCTAAGGGAGTGTGCTCCCGGAAGCTCTGTAAGTTCAAGCACGAGTGCCCGCTGTGTAGCGGGCCTCATGCCCAGTCCGCCTGTAGCAGATCCAAGCCAAAACCTTGGGGCAAACGTCCCGGGGGCGGTGGCAACAATCAGCAGCCCCCTGGAAAAGGGGCCCAGTCCCATTCGGCTGAGGGTCCTCAATAAGTTTTTGAGGAGGTACCCTAAGAAAGCCGATGGGCAATATTTGTTGGAGGGGTTTTCATTCGGATTTAGGATTCCTTATCAGGGGCCTAGGGCCCCTTTTATGGCTCCTAACCTTAAGTCTGTAGTGGGACTGGAACACATAGTCCGGGCAAAGATTGCCAAAGAGTGTAAGGAGGGTAGGGTCCTTGGACCCTTTAATTCGCCTCCAGTTGCAACATTGAGGGTGTCCCCCCTGGGGGTGGTGCCTAAGAAGGCACCTGGGGAGTTTCGCCTCATTCATCACCTGTCCTACCCCAAAGGGGCGTCGGTCAACGACGCCATACCTGAGGAACTGTGTTCGGTGCGGTACACTTCCTTTGACCAAGCGGTCAAAGTGGTGCGGGGTTGTGGAATTGGGGCCGAGATGGCGAAATGCGACATTAAGTCAGCATTTCGTCTCTTGCCAGTTCACCCCGAGGATTTTGAGCTCCTGGGTTTTTGTTTCGAGGGCAAATTCTACATGGATCGTGCCCTCCCTTTGGGTTGCTCAGTATCCTGTGCCGCATTTGAGCGTTTTAGTTCCTTTATTGAGTGGGTGCTTCGGGACAGGACGGGGTCCAATGACACAGCGCATTACTTGGATGACTACCTTCTGGTGGGTCCTCCGGGTACTGGGCAGTGCGCCATGTTGTTGGGGGCTTTTCAAGATTTGGCCAGCGAGCTCGGGGTTCCCCTGGCGCAGGAGAAGACGGAGGGTCCCAGTACAGTACTCACTTTTCTGGGAGTTGAGCTGGACACTCTCAAACAGACTTCTCGGCTGCCAGGGGAAAAGGTAAAGGACCTCAGGGCTCGGCTGGCCACCTTGAAGGGCCGGCGCAAGGTTTCGTTGTTGGAGCTGCAACAGTTGGTGGGTCACCTCAACTTTGCATGCAAAGTGGTGGCACCTGGTAGGGCTTTCTTGCGGCGTCTCTGTGACGCTATGCGGCAGCTGCGTTCCCCCTACCATCGGGTCCGTGTGACCGCAGGAATGCGGGCGGATCTCGAAGTTTGGGAGTTGTTTTTGGAAGCGTTCAATGGAGTTTCATTTTGGAGGGAGGAACTGAGGATTGAAGCCGAGCTTCAGATCTCCTCTGACGCCTCCGGTTCTACTGGGTTTGGTGTGTACTTCCGGGGGCATTGGTGTGCAGAGCAATGGCCTACGGAGTGGTTGGACAGTGGGCTCTGTAGGGACCTGACCTTTTTGGAATTTTTCCCTATCCTAGTCGCCGTTTGGCTCTGGGGTGAGCAGCTGGCCAACCATTCCGTGCTCTTTTGGTGTGATAACATGGCAGTAGTACATGTTATCAACTCCTTAACGTCAAGGTCCCCGCTTGTCATGAACCTGGTGAGATCTTTTACGCTGCGTTGCCTCCGACTGAACATATTGTTCACGGCGAGGCATGTTCCCGGGGTCTGCAATGGGGTGGCGGACGCTCTATCTCGATTACAGATGGAGCGTTTTCGGCAGCTCGCCCCAGAAGCGGACTTGCGCCCGGAGCAGATGCCCTTGGACCTATGGCGGCTTGGGAAGCTAAAGCCGGTAGGGCCATTCAGTTGGCTTTAGCCCCTAGCACGAGAAGGGCTTATGATAGGGCGGCCTCTCAATTTGAGGATTTTAGGAGGGCTGCTGTATTGCAGGATTGCTGGCCGATTCCCACGGCCCACATTATGCAATTCTGTGTACATCAGAAGCAAAAGGGCTTGGGGCTAAAGACGATTCGGGGCCAACTGGCAGCGTTGGCCTTCGTTAGTAAGGCCCGGGGGTTTGTAGATAGTACGTCTGACTTTCGGATCAGGAAAATGCTGGAGGGCTGGGCCAGGGAGCGTGGCCCACGCACGGATGACCGGCAGCCTATCTCCCCATCTATTTTGAAGGGGCTTTTCGGCAGCTGGCCGGCAATCTGTTCTTCCCCCTTCGAGGCCGCGTTGTTTCATGTGGCTTCGTTGGTGGCTTTTTTCGGTGCCCTAAGGATCAGTGAGTTGGTGTTGCAATCCAAGACGGACGTTTCCAGGCGGGCGCTCCAGGCAGGAGACGTCAAACTGGGTCAGGGGCAGGTTGTATTGACGATAAGGCGGTCCAAGACCGACCAATGGAGAAAGGGGTCCGTCATCACCTTGGGGCAGTGTGCGGTCCAGGAGCTGTGCCCGGTGTGGGCCGTTAGGCAATATCTTCAGTTTAGAGGTGCTGGGGAGGGCTCCTTCTTCCGGCATGAGGATGCCTCACCCCTCACCAGGTACCAGTTCTGGGCGGTGACCTGTCGGGCTCTGGCCGCGATAGGCTTGAAGGGTGTAAAATTTGGAACCCATTCATTTCGCATTGGAGCTGCCTCCACGGCGGCTGCAATGGGTTACACGCCGGCCTCCATACAGCGCATTGGGCGCTGGCGGTCAGCGGCCTTCAAGACGTATGTTCGCCCATTGGGGCCATAAGGGGCGGTGGGTCAGAGCGTGGTTAGTATTGCTGTTTAAGTTCACCGGTCTGACCCCTTTTTTGTCTTTCAGGTGCTGTGGCTCGTGGTGAGAGGCGGCGTATTCTCATCTGCAGGCACAGCATGGTGTTTTGGGCCGCTCATCAAGCGCGGCGGTCGGCAGTGGGCACCCAGCTGGGCCTCAGTGCATGGGCGGTTGTGGAGTGGCTCGGCCGATGGGGCCTGAGATGGCCGGGCATTATGCCCTTATTGTTCAGGGAAAGGGCTGGTCCACCTCCACACATATTGGTTGTTCACCTAGGTGGTAACGACCTTGGGATGCTGCGGGGGAAAGCTCTCTCGCAGCAGGCATTGGCCGATCTCCGTGAAATAAAACGTAGATGGCCTGGGGTAGTCCTGGTGTGGTCAGCAATTCTGCCACGCAGGGTGTGGAGGTATGCCCTTTCCCCTGGTGGGATTGAGCGCGCTAGGCGCAAGGCTAATAGGGCATTACAAAAAGCCATGGAAGATGGCTTGGGTATTTTCCTCCCTCATCCGGCCATACGGGTCGACGATGTTGACCTGTATCGGTCAGATGGGGTGCATCTGTCAGAATTGGGCAACCGGGCCTTCATAGAGGAGATTCGGCAGGGTTTGCGGTCGGCTCTGGGCCGCCCGTTGGGGCACTAATGCCTAAGCTGAGGCTTGGCATTGGCGGTGGCCGGGGATGTGTTGGCCACAGTGTTTTCAGGGGAGCACCTATGGCCTAGCACCTGTGGTGCGGGTGGTCTGTATGAACCGCAGATGGGCTAAACGGCTCAGTGCGGGGATTGCAGATCACGGAGAGCCTCACCTCGGGCGGATCTTTCCATGGGGGATCGATGCTGGCCCAGGTGGAGAAAGGCGGAGGCCTGGCCGCTCAGTTACAACCCGAATACGGCGGGTTTGTGCTGGGGGCAGGGTTGCTCGCCCTTTGGACAAGGCGGGGTCCGTGGGTGACCCCAGGGGCTTGTCTGGTTAGGTTCATCCCTGCCGAGTTCACAGGTTAATGAATTTAATAAAGCGGCCCGGTTTTGAACCCAATACTTGTGTCTGTCTCTTATTTCAACTGGGGGGGCAAGGCTCGGCCCTTTCAGCCAAGCCGGCGTAGCCGGCGTTCGGGCTGAGGGCCGCTTTTGCCCCCGCGGAAGAATAGGGACAGTGATTGACAGGTGAGTCAATCCGGGGATTAGGAGGGGCGTGGCGTCAAGGCTATATAAGCCTTGGCCCCGCCCTGAATGGGGGTGGTTGTCTTTTGGCTCTCTGCCCACCCACCTCTCCCTTGGCAGTACAGGTTTCAACCGGTCGCCCTGTTGGGGGCCAGGTAGGAATTTTTTCAGCTTCACATAATTGGCCCATGTGAAGTTGTTTTTCGCCTACCTTGTACTGCCTTTTAGTGCTAGGTTTATAGGTATTTTATAAGTTGGTCGCTAGCCGGGGATGTGTTGGCCACAGTGTTTTCAGGGGAGCACCTATGGCCTAGCACCTGTGGTGCGGGTGGTCTGTATGAACCGCAGATGGGCTAAACGGCTCAGTGCGGGGATTGCAGATCACGGAGAGCCTCACCTCGGGCGGATCTTTCCATGGGGGATCGATGCTGGCCCAGGTGGAGAAAGGCGGAGGCCTGGCCGCTCAGTTACAACCCGAATACGGCGGGTTTGTGCTGGGGGCAGGGTTGCTCGCCCTTTGGACAAGGCGGGGTCCGTGGGTGACCCCAGGGGCTTGTCTGGTTAGGTTCATCCCTGCCGAGTTCACAGGTTAATGAATTTAATAAAGCGGCCCGGTTTTAAACCCAATACTTGTGTCTGTCTCTTATTTCAACTGGGGGGGCAAAGGCCAACGCCATGCTGGGAATTATTTGGAAGGGAATTGAAAACAAATCAGCCAGTATCATAATGCCCCTGTATAAATCGATGGTGCGGTCTCATTTGGAGTACTGTGTGCAGTTCTGGTTGCCGCACCTCAAAAAGGATATTATAGCATTGCAGAAAGTCCAGAAAAGGGCAACTAGAATAATTAAAGGGCTGGAACACTTTCCCTATGAAGAAAGGTTGAAACGCTTGGGGCTCTTTAGCTTGGGGAAATGTTGACTGCGGGTTGACATGATAGAGGTTTACAAGATAATGCATGGTATGGAGAAAGTAGAGAAAGAAGTACTTTTCTCCCTTTCTCACAATACAAGAACTCGTGGGCATTCGATGAAATTGCTGAGCAGACAGGTTAAAACGGATAAAAGGAAGTACCTCTTCACCCAAAGGGTGGTTAACATGTGGAATTCACTGCCACAGGAGGTGGTGGCGGCCACAAGCATAGCCACCTTCAAGAGGGGGTTAGATAAAAATATGGAGCAGAGGTCCATCAGTGGCTATTAGCCACAGTGTGTATATGTGTGTGTGTGTGTGTGTGTGTGTATATATATATATATAATTTTGGGGGGCCACTGTGTGACACAGAGTGTTGGACTGGATGGGCCATTGGCCTGATCTAACATGACTTCTCTTATGTTCTTATGTTCTAAAAGCTGCCCTAAGCAAGACAAAGTCATCCATTGTTTCAAAAAAATCAGTACTGACGACAACGAAGGAGGAGGAAAAGTCCGCTTGTGGAGAGGGCAGGATAGAAATTTAAAGTAATAAATAAATAAATAAATAGTTGTTGTTGATGATGATATTGGATTTACACCCTCTCCTACGCTCTGAATCTCAGATTCTCAGAGTAACTTACAATCTCCTTTTCCTTCCGCTCTCAACAGACACCCTGTGAGGTGGGTGGGGCTGAGAGAGCTCTCCCAGAAGCTGCCCTTTCAAGGGCTGACCCAAGGCCATTCCAGCAGCTCAAGTGGAGGAGTGGGGAATCAAACCCAGTTCTCCCAGATAAGAGTCCATGCACTTAACCACTACACCAAACTGGCTCTCAAAGAAAGTTAGTTCATGGGAGAGAGTATTCCAGAATAGATGCTACCACTGAGAAGGTCCTGGTATTCAGAGGGGCTTACCCTGGTCTCCATGCAAGATGGAATTTGAAGCACAGCTTCCCCCAAATGTACAGCTGGAGTGGTTTAAATGCTAATGTTGTATATGTTAATACAGTTCTGGTACTAAACTGTGCTGGCTTAATACAAGCACTGTTTTTGTTTTGTTTGTTTTAACCTAGCGGAGAAGAATCTCCATCTTTTCCATAACTATCTACCAGGAAACTGAACTAGCAAAAATCTGCCCAGTGTGTGTATTATGCTTGTGTTTACTCATTCACAGTATATAGACTTTTATTAATCTGTGCAGCCTCTTAAAATCATGCTTGAAAGTATTTATTACAGGGTTTAAAGCTAATGAATTCTAATCTTATGGCTAGTTTAAGCATCATCAGCCCAAGAACTGCAGGGCTGTAGCCTATATGTAAAGAAGTGGAGCAAAGCTGTATTTGGGTGTTTTAGGCCATCAAAATATTGGGCCTTTCCCCCATTAGACTTGTTCCCAAACTGACATTCTACACTACATTCGAGTTCGCCCGTTTTTATCTTGGGTTTTTTGTTTCTACATTTAATTGAGGTTGCCCTGATTTTGCCCCACAGTTGCCCTGGGGTATAAGCAGGACTTTTTTGTAGAAAAAGCACAACAGGAACTCATTTTCATATTAGGCCACACACCTTACATCACCATTGTTTTGTGCAGGGCTTTTTGTAGAAAAAGTCCAGCAGGAACTCACTGCATATTAGGCCACACTGCCTGCCACCAAGCCAGCTGGAACTGCATTCCTGTGCGTTCCTGCTCAAAAAAAGCCCTGGGTATAAGGATGCTGCAATAACCAGAGGAAAATGCAAGGTAAACAGCTACAAGTCGGGAAAAACCCGGGTTGAGGTCCTAGACTTCCCAACCCCCCCCCCCCCCGCCCTGGCGGGGGACCCCCAAATTTGTGACCTCTTCCCCCGTTCTCCAAAAATCCGGAAGCGGGGGAGGGGGGAGAACGGTGCTTCTCCCTCACAGCGCCGGGCCGCCGCTGCCACCACCACCAGCGCCGCCGGCCCAGGCACAGGCAGCAGCCGCCTGCCGCCATCACCGCCATCGCTGCAGCCCAAGCTAGAGGCTGCCTGAGGAGAGAGGCAGAGGAAGGAAGAGGCCGCCGCCCGCCGCCGCCATCACCGCCGCTGCAGCCCGAGCTACGGGCTGCCTGAGGAGAGCAGCAGAGGAAGGAAGAGGCTGCCGCCCGCCGCCGCCGCTGCAGCCCGAGCTACGGGCTGCCTGAGGAGAGCGGCAGAGGAAGAAAGAGGCCGCCGCCCGCCGCCACCATCGCCGCCACTGCAGCCCGACCTACGGGCTGCCTGAGGACTCCTCAGGCAGCCAGTAGCTCGGGCGGCGGCGGAGGGCGGCGGCGGGCGGCCTCTTCCTTCCTCTGCCGCTCTCCTTAGGCAGCCCGTAGCTCGGGCTGCAGCAGCGGCGGGCAGTCTCTTCCTTCCTCTGCCACTCTCCTCAGTGAGGAGAGCGGCAAAGGAAGGAAGAGGCCACCTGCCGCCGCCATCGCCGCCGCTGCAGCCCGAGCTACGGGCTTCCTGAGGAGAGCGGCAGAGGAAGGAAGAGGCCGGCCGCTGCCGGCCGAGCCCCACCAAGAAGGGAGTCCAGGACAGCCACTGAGTGGCACAAACTTTTCTTAGTGTGAAGAAGGCCCAGACTGGCTGAACCTAACAGTCTGCCCCCCCACATGGGCTGGCAGGGGGGCTTGTTTCCTTTAAGCCAGGTGCTGGCTGAAATGGTAGAGAAAGCAAAACGACCACAGAGTTTCAGTTCCGTGTTTCAGAACTGGCTGCTTGGTGTCTCTAGGATTTCAATTTTTTTAATTAAATGCAGCAGTGGGGGTGGGTTCTGCAAATTTCTTCATGAAAAATAGATCAAGGCAGGCCTTGGATTCAGCAGGAGCTCGCAGGAGCACAGCTCCTGAACCTTCCTGAAGGTTCCCCCTCCTCCCCATCTTGTCCGTTGAATAGTAGGTGCAGCTGCATAGCAATCCCTGCATGAGCTCCATCACCTATTTTTCTACAAAATGACCCCTGAAGCAGACAGTGTCTCTCCCCCCCCCCCCCCAAAGAGAGCAAACGGTAAGTTGGAAAAGGTGAGTTTTGAGCAAGAAAATTCTGTTCAGTTCTTGGATAGCCCAGGCAATCCCAATCTTGTCAGATCTTGGAAGCTAAGCAGGTAGGGTTGCCAATCCCCAGGTGGGGGCAGGGGATCCCCCGGTTTGGAGGCCCTCCCCCACTTCAGGGTCGTCAGAAAGCGGGGGGAGGGAGGGAAATGTCTGCTGAGAACTCTATTATTCCCTATGGAGATTTATTCCCATAGAAAATCATGGAGAATTGATCTGTGGGTATCTGGGGCTTTGGGGGGGCTGTTTTTTGGGGTAGAGGCACAAAATTTTCAGTATAGCATCTAGTGCCTCTCACCAAAATACCCCCCAAGTTTCAAAAAGATTGGACCAGGGGGTCCAATTCTATGAGCTCAAAAGAAGGTGCCCATATCCTTCATTATTTCCTATTGAAGGAAAGGAAGGAATTGAAAAGGTGTGCCGTCCCTTTAAATGTGATGGCCAGAACTCCCTTTGGAGTTCAATGATGCTTGTCACAGCCTTGATCTTGGCTCCACCCCTAATGTCTCCTGACTCCACCCCCAAAGTCTCCTGGCTCCACCCCCAAAGTCCCCAGATATTTCTTGAATTGGACTTGGCAACCCTATGAGGTCCAGATGTGGAAAGGGCCACCGACGAGTTGGCTGGTTAATGCTTCCTGTAAACATCTTAGGCTTTGAGCAAGAGCTAAAGAAAACTATGCTGATTCAGAGGTTCCTCTGGAGGACCCACCCCTCCAAACTTCTGGAAAAAGTGTTCAGGGGGCAAAATGGACTTCAGTTTCAGGGGAGCCTCAGAGACCCCCAGAACAAAGATTTTGAGAACTTATTGTATCCTAGCATTTTCTCTTTTAAAATATCATTTCAAATCCTCTGAAAATCTCTGTATGAAACCTGCCTGTTCTCAAGGCCTTTAACAGAGTCCATTATTGATATTTAAAGTTTGCACCTGCCATTTGTGAAGGACTAGAATCTTAAGATGCCCACAAAATGAAAATATGTGATTTAACTGCAGTTAGGCATTAAATTAATCAGTGTAGGAGAAAGTGTTATTTATAATGATTGTGTTTTCATTACTAAAGACATAACAAGCTCTTTTGAGTAGAACAATATCCTGGAGACTGCCATAATTATGTTTAAGTGTTCCCAGTGTATTTATAAATCCTTTCTTTTAAAAAGAACAATTTTTGCAAGGACTCCTCAATTTGCAGTGCCTTAAACTAGTGCCTTAACTTGACACATTCTGCATTGCCTTCACACGTGAGGATAAAACAAAAATCTCTATAATCAGACAGTTAAAAGAGGTTGTGAATCTTTTTTTCCCCCTTGAGTTAAATGTGATCTAATCTACACATGCAGTGGACTGGGGTGGTAGAATGGGCTGCAAATGGGGCAATTGCATCTTTAAATTTCATTTTTCATCACTTCCTGCAGCCAAGACAAACGGGGGGGGGGGGGGGGAGGTTCAAGTTCCATTTGTTTGCTGCTGGGTTTGTTTTCTACATGCAAGGCATTTTTTTAACATTATGGAAGCATTCAACAATGTAATTTTCACATCTGCAGGCTAAAGTGGTACAGCCCATTCTATCAGATCAGGACTCTACCTTCTTATTCTAGCTATGCTTCTCTATCGGTTTAGCATGATGGCTGGATAGACTGGGTTTTTTCCCTGACATTAAAATAGAAGAAAAGCTCTTTGGAACTAATCTAAGCAGAAGGCTTAATGTAGAGGTGTGAAGACTGAATTGTTCAGTGGTTTTAAGAGAGCGTCTCAGAGAACACATAATTTTTTTGCACGCTCGCTGTACACAGGTTGCATCCTCATAGTTTTGGCAGCTCTTTTTAAAAAGTCTCTGACATTTTTAAAGTGGAAAAGGATGATCTTCTTGAAATCTGTTTTCATACAATTAAGATTCTCTGTGATGATGCATAAATTTCAGTTATTAAAATAAAGGGGGAAATGTTTCCCTTATAAATTAATACATATGCAGATTTTTATGCGGTGGTGGAAAGTGCCATCACAGCTAACTTATGGTGACCTATAGGGTTTTTAGGCAGAAGATGTTGAATCAGAGGTGGTTTGCATTGCCTGCATCTGTGTCACAACCCTGGTACTCCTTGGTGGTCTTTCATCCAAATACTAGCCAGAGCCGACCCTCCCTAGTTTCTGAAACCTGAAGAAATCCGGCTAGTCTGGATCATTCAGGTTATGACTCAGATTTTGATATATACACACATAACCCTTCTATGCATGGATCAGGGAACACAAGGTCTGGTCCTGAAGTAATATCAAGGGCTACAAGGTCTCCCTGCTGTGGTGGAAGACCACCTGCTTGGCTGCCCCGGTTGTCTGTTGTTGGAGAAAATAGATGAAGTGAATTACAATGTTGTATTTCGAAATTCACTTCATCTGTTTTCTCCATCAATACACTTCACATGATTCAAACACCTTTGTGAAGGTTGGCTACTATGCTATTATATTACAAAACCAGTTCCAAAACAAAAACACCCTTCCTACAACACAAAAATACTTTATATACACAAATGTGTTATAACTGGACTAAAGCGAAGCATGGGTTTCATGCTAGTGAGTCTATAAAGTGCCTGATTTTTAAAAAGGGCAGTGGGTGATCACCCCTAGTAGTTGTTGAACATACCAGGTCAGGGGTGGAGCAGGGGGAGGCTGGAATAAATGAGACACATTTTCTCAACCAAAGGCCTGGCAAAACATTCCATTTTACAGGCCCTGCAGAAATGAAGCAGATCCTGAAGGACCCTGATCTAGACTCGTGGGAATTGGAGGAAACGAAATTACGGCCAACTCTCCCTTATACTTGCTCTCCAGCTTCCTTAGGTCTTTATGCTTTTTGTGGCAAAATGCCCAATTATCTATCAGACCTAACCACTCCAAGTCATCGCAGGGCATTTATGTTGGCCAGACTAAACGCGTTTCCCTCCAAAGTTTTACAAGGGAGATATCAGCGAGTCCCTTTAGCCGACAGACTTTGCTCCTGTGGAGCGAATACCCCTGACTCAATCCAGCATATATTGCTTGATTGTTCTTTTTACCATAACCTCCGTAAAGATTTATTTGGCAAGCTTTCTTTTTCTCCAGATTTGTCTATTCTGCCACCCTGTTATTATTTATTGAGTGATACTGAGGGGGTGGTTAGTGAGGCTGTGGCAAAATTTCTGGCTGACATCCTTAAATTTAATTCTGAGCATGTTTGAATGTATCTGTAAGCTCGGTTTTATTTTGATTTTATCTCCAATGTTTAAATTTTTATATTCTGTGTATTTTTATCTGAATCTATTATGCCATTAAAGGTTTGGTATGGTATGGTATGGACCCTGATCTAACTTAGGAGAGTATTCCACTAGGCCAGGGCCAGAGCCAAAAAGGCTCTGGTTTTGGTTGAGGCTAAATGTATGTCCTTAAGTTAGGGACAAGAAGCAGCTGCTGTTCAGATGAACATAAAGCTCTTTGAGGGACATAACAGGAGAGGTAGTCCTGTAGATATGTAAGTCCCAGACTGTTCACGACTTTGAAGGTTGAAGAATTAACCTTCAAGTTTAATTCTTGAAGGTTAACACTTTAATTATAGCATCCTTTCTATGTTCCCACCAGAAATGAAATTGTTGTATCAGCATGACACTTATTTCGATGTCCACATCCCCTAAAGCTCGCACTGGTTGCCAGCCCTGGCCTGGCAACCCTACCCCATGCATTAGCACTATAGGGCAACTGTTCTAAGACAGTTGAGTGAACCTAGACAAAGTGCGGCTACCATCCAGAGGCAGGCTGCATAACCTTGGGTCTGGGGGCCATTTTGTTTTCTCGCAAGGAGGAGGAGCAGGCAGGGCATCATCAGGGGTGGAGGCAGAGCAGACACGCCCTAACAGCGGGCTCTGCTCCCTCCTCTCATTCTTCACCTCGTGCTCAGGCAAGGCAGAGCGCAGCGTTTGCTCCTGCCTCACACGAGGCCTGTGGTTAGTCACCGTGGCTTTTTGGAGCCGCAGCAGTTAGGCTTACCTCCGGCGAAGATAAGGAACGCATCTCGAGCTTTGTTGGGCAGCATGGAGTCTGGGAGCATTTCTGGCAGCGTCGTGGAATTGGCAGTTTGCTGCTGGTCGTGGTGCATTCACGCAGCTGGCATTTTTATGCCCCCCCCCCCCGCCTACTGTTTGGTTCTTTCTTCCACTGGGCATTTTGGGGGGCCAGGTTTAGGGGGAGCCATTAAGGATGCTGCGGTTTGCCACCATCGGTTGACAGCCCCCCCCACCTCCTTCAAAACAAAAAAACAAAAAAAACCCCTCACGTCCTTGCTTGAGAGCTGTTTCTTTCCCGTCTTGAAGGGCAACAGGGGCATTCCTGATCAGTTTCATTGCAGGGGAGAGTCTTTGCTGGCTTCTGTGCCACCTGGCAGCCATTTTTCCTTTAACTGTTAGCTTCTTCTTCCCCTGTTGCCAGGGCAAGGTGGTGGCCATTTTGGGGATATTCCCTGGGCAGCCATTTTGGTGGGGGCTTAGGCTGTGCTTTACTTAGGCCGCCACTCTAGCGGCGACTGTTGATGGATTTTTGCTGCCTTTGTGGGACGAGTTAGCCATGCCTAAAGTACAGGGCAAATCCAAGGGCAAGAGCCCTGCACCGAGACCACAGTGGCCTGTTCCTAAGTGCTCAGCACCTTTGCCTTCATCGTCTGATGAGGAAGATTGCACTTTTGAGCAGTATGTTTTAGCCAGAATAGCTGCTTTGGGGGGTTCGGGTAGTAGGCAGCCGGTTTTATCGGGTGGTGTAACGGGTCTGGCTTCCAAGGCAGACAAGCGGGCTGCTAAGAAGCGCTTCCAGGAAGAAATCCTTAATTGCTTGTCTTCCCTTGAAAGCAGGTCTTCCAAGGACAAAACGGAGGGTGTGTCGCCTCTTCCAGCAGAGGTGCCTGACACAGATGTTTCACAGAGTTTACAGTTGGGTAGGGGTGAGTTTGCACACCACACCACCACAGTTTGGCCCTGGGGGCTGTGGTGGCCATCTGCCACCTTCAGGCCGGTTGTCAATAGCCAGCCTGCAGCTTTTAATAATTCCCATCCTTGGGCTTGGGGCCTTAACCTGGCTAACCCTTGGGTCCTTGGGGAAGCCTGCCCAGCCAGTTCCCAGGAGCATCCGGGGCACCCTATGGTGGCTGGGGTGTTTCTTATCCTTGGAGTCCATCATACTCTGCTGTGCCAGCTAAGGCTTTACTTTTTGGTGATCTGGCCTTACCTCTTGGGAATCACTTTTTTGCTGGCCATCAGGGATAAGATACTATTTTCTCTGCTCTATAGGGAGCTGGAGAAAAAGGATAAAGAGGATTTGGATGATAGGGAAAAGCAGAAAATCAAGAAGCAAAAAGTTGATAGCACATGGGCAAACTGGGTGCCCGGGTTCATTATTTACGCTGGAATTATTGCCAGGTCACAGCCATGGAGGGCCACTTCCCTTTTTCAGTATTTTGACATCATTTACAAAAGCTACACCAGCTTTACTGGCCCGGCCTGGCTTCAATATGATAAGGAGTTCAGAATGAGGGCAGCTTTGAACCCGGCCCTTCAATGGGATCAGATTCAGCCACAGCTGTGGCTGCAGGTTATGTCTCCAGCACAACCTAACCTGGGTGATAGGTCAGACAGTGGACATGTTGTGCAGTGCACAGCCACTGCTTCTGGTGCCTGCAGCAGTGCGGGGCAGGTGGTTCAACCCCGCCTGCTTTGTTGGGAGTTTGGGTCCCCAGGGGATGTGTGGTAAAAAGAACTGCCCATACAAACATGAGTGTCCTCTTTGTGGAGGGGTCTCATTCCTTCATTAATTGTTCCAGGGGTAGACTCAGGCACGGACAGCGCAAGCAGGGACCGGGCAGTGCAGATAAGCCATTTGGTAAAGGGTCCCAGCCCAATAAGGGTGACAGTGCTTGAGGCATGGCTCCGTGATTATCCAAAGGATGAAGATCAGCTTTATTTGTTAAATGGTTTTAAATTCAGGTTTAGAATTCCTTTTCAAGGCCCCAGAAAGTCATTTGTGGCCAATAACTTGAAGTCAGTTATAGGGATGGAGCACATAGTTCGTCAGAAGATTGGGAAGGAATTAGCCGAGCGTATGGTGATTGGCCCATTTTCCACACCCCCTGTGAATACCTTGAGGGTCTCCCCATTTGGCCTTGTGCCTAAAAAGGCCCCAGGAGAGTTCAGATTGATTCATCATTTATCTTAGCCCTATGGGAATCGGTGAATTGTGCCATACTAGAAAATTTGTGTACTGTGCAGTACGAATCTTTTGACCAAGCGGTTCAGATGGTAAGGCGCTGTGGAGTATGGGCTGAGTTGGCAAAGTGCGACATAAAGTCCACCTTTTGCCTCCTACTGGTTCACCCTTTGGATTTTGAATTGCTGGGTTTTCATTTTGAAGGGCAGTTTTACATGGACTGAGCCCTGCCCGTGAGGTGCTCCATTTCTTGTGTGGTCTTGGAGCGCTTTAGCTCCTTTTTAGAATGGGCGGTGTGCCGCCAGGCTCATTTGAGCAATGTGGTGTATTACCTGGATGACCTTCTATTTGCGGGCTCCTTAGGCTCCGGCCAGTGTGCCCATTTGATGGCAGCTTTGCAGCGCAGTTGGCAGAGCTGGGCATTCCTCTAGCTCATGAGAAGACAGAGGGCCCTACCCAGCGATTGACATTTCTGGGGGTTGAACCTGATTCATTCCAGCAAACTTCATGCCTCCCAAGGGACAAAATTCTAGGTCTGCAGGAAATGGTTGCTCAGTTTTTGCTGCGGCGAAAGCCGACCTTGAGGGAGCTGCAGCAGTTGGTGTGTCACCTAAATTTTGCGTGTAAGGTGGTTGCTCCTGATCACCCCTTTTTGAGGAGGTTGTGTGATTGCAATCACTGGATTACACCAGCCGCATCACCGAATCTGGATTTCACGCAGCATGTGGGAGGACCTTTTACCATGGAAGGAGTTTTTAACCTCCTTTAATGGTGTCTCCTTTTGGAGGGCTAAGTTACAGCTGGAAGCCGAGCTGCAAATTACATCAGACGCAGCGGGGTCCCTTGGGTTTGGTGTCTACTTTCGTGGACATTGGTGCGCAGAGGAATGGCCTCAGGAATGAGTAGATGCGGGGTGGAACAGAGATTTGACTTTCTTGAAGTTTTTCCTGATCTTGGTAGCCGTTTAGTTGTGGGGGGATGAGTTGGCAGACTACACAGTGCACTTTTGGTATGACAACTTAGCTGTGGTGCATGTTATCAATTCCCTCACTTCCAAATCCCCCAGGGTTATGAGGCTGGTGTGGGCCTTCACTCTCCATTGCCTGAGAGTCAATATTTTATTTTTCACCAGGCATGTGCCTGGGGTGGCTAATGGGGTGGCTGATGCTCTCTCCTGCAAACAGATGCAGAGGTTTTGCCAACTAGCCCCAGATGCAGATCTTCTTCCGACAATGGTGCCCCCTGAGATATGGATGATTGGCGGATTAAGGCCGGCAGAGCAATAAGTCTCGCCATTGCTCCTAGTACCAGAAAATCGTACAACAGGGCAGTATGCCAGTTTGAAAGTTTTAGGAGCAAAGTTGGTTTCCAAAGGAGATGGCCCCTTCTGGTGAAGCAATTATTCCACCAGACGGGGAGTAAAATAGTGTATCTTTAAGGCTCAGGGGATCAGCAGTCCAATATATTCAGGGCCGGCTGTCTGCGTTGGCCTTTGCTTTGGGTTTCCAGGAGAATACCGGTGACTTCTGTATTAAGAAAATATTGGAAGGTTGGTCTAGAGAAGTTGGGCCCAGGCGGGATCCAAGGCAACCGATTTCTCCTGCAGTTCTTAGGGGTTTGCAATTGGTCTTGGGCCAGGTGTTCATGTCACAGTACGAAACGCTGCTCTTTTACGCCGCCTCTCTCATGGCATTTTTCGGGGCTCTGCAGGTGAGTGAGCTGGTGGCTCAGTCCAAACGGAACATTTCAGGGAGGGCCTTGATGGCCCAAGACATTCGTCTGGCTGGCAGATCTGTATATGTTACAGTTTGTTGTTCCAAGACCGATCAACTGCAACGGGGGGATACTATTAGTTTGGGTTCCTGTTCTGACATCGAGCTTGTCGGAGCAAGAATCTATCTTAACCCAGGATGACAGCTCTACTTTGACAGCTGGTGATCTAGCAGGCATGCTAGGTCACAGTGACCTTATCAGCAGGCTGGTTTGAGCCGGCTGAAGACAAGTGAAGGAACCTGCTGAGTCAGCATGACACTGCACAGCCAGGATTGGCTGACTGAACTATAAGTAGACTGTGTGTGCAATGCACAGGTCTCTCTTTGAGGGTTAGCTGGCTGGCGGAGCACTTTGCCTGTGTGATCAATATATTGGACTGCACTAGTGAGCACTTATTGCATACTCTGTAAATACACTACTTTGGCACTAGCTGCAGGTGTCTGGCTGATTTCTTTCCTGGAGCTCTGTGTCGGGCACGTCACGAAGCTCACTCTGCTAACTACCACACCGACAGGGTTATGGGCCCAGCACGGTTCCACTGCGCGGAGGAGCACCGTGAGAGTTGAGCTGACCGAGAGTTCGGAAGGAGCCGGAGGCGAGGAACGCCGGTTGAAGGACAAAGCAGCACCAGCTATCTCGTTTTGAGAGCCAGAGGGAGGACAGCAGCCAGCTGTGTGGAGGAGTCGGCATCATGGCTCAGCAGCAGCATGCAGTGGCCGTCGAGAAGCTTAACTCAGCCAACTACGCGGTGTGGAGCCTGAGAATGGAACACTACCTTAAGCGTGAGGGGCAATGGCTGTTTGTAAGTAATCCCCCTGCTGTGTTAACTCCTGCCGAGACTGTGTTAGCCGATAAGGCGCTGGCAAACATCATGCTAGCAGTAGGAGATGACCAGTTGGTATATGTGCGAGGGAAGGACACTCCCAAGGCTGCCTGGGACGCGCTCAGTGGGGTTCATGTTAGTACCACTGCTGGCTCCCTCATGGCCTTGACTAGGAAGATGTTTCGCACTGTAATGCCAGCTGGAGGGTGTGTGAAAAAGCACATCAAGAAGCTAACGGACTGTTTCGTTGAGCTTGAGGCCAGAGGCAAGACTGTAGCTCCCGATGACAGAGTTTACATTTTACTGTCGTCGTTGCCGCCTGAGTTTACTCCCTTGATAACGTCCCTGGAGACGGTTGATGTGGCGACTCTAACGATGGAGTACGTGTGTGCCCACCTGCTTGATTTCCAAGAGAGGATTACAGCAGTGTGTTGTCCGGGGGTGTCGGCTGAGGAGCGTGTGGTTATCAGCTCGTCCGGGAAGGCGTCCAGGAGTGAGCCAGCTTTTGCTGCTGGCAGACGGCCAAAGGCTGAAAAAGAGGAGCCGACTGCACTGGCTGTCCGACGTTGCTATGGTTGTGGATCATTCCGGCACCTGCTTCGAGCTTGCCCAGAGAGGGGGAAGCAGCATGGACGGAGGCAGCGAGAGCAGAGGACCACCAGCCCGTGTGAGGAAGAAGCCCGGCTGGTCACGTCTGCAGGAGAGAGCACAGGGTCTGCCTGGATTTTAGACTCTGGTGCTACGAGTCATCTCTGCTGCGATAAGGAGCTGCTGAAAAATATTGACATTCCTGAGCACAGGCATGTCAGATTAGCTACGGGACTTCCGCGGCTGTTACTTGTTCAGGGTGTGTTGAATTACCTGTATTAGATTGCATTTTGCAGCATGTTCTGGGTGTACCCTCACTACGGTCGAACCTGCTACGTGTGAGCATGCTACTTGATCAGGGATACCAGGTGAAGTTTGAAAAGACCTGTTGTAAAATCCTAGGAGGTGGGGGGAAGCTGCTTGCAACTGGGAAGAGAGAAGGTAACATATATGTGGTTCAGAGTCATTGTGCCCAGGTGGCACAGGTGTCAAATGTGCCAGTGCACAATCAGTGTATACATCTGCTCCACAGGAGACTCGGGCACTGTGGGTTTAGAGCGTTGAAAAAGACCCTGGAGTTAGTGCCAAGTCTGAAAGTAAAACCCTGCAAGTGTTACCTAGATTGTCAGGTCTGCAAAAAGACCAAGAGCAGGGCTTGTGCTGTTTCTAAGCAAAGCACAAGGGAGAGTAAGCGTGCCCTGGAACTCGTCCATCTGGATGTGATAGGCCCATTGCCAAAAAGTCTGTCGGGGAGGAGATACTGCCTAGTGGCTACTGACGACCACACAAGGTACTCTTGGGTCTTTGGTATGGTGCATAAATCCGAAGTGTGCAAGGTGTTCACTAAATGGGTCAAAGCGATTGAGAGGCGATTAGGTGTAAACCTCCAGGCTATTCAGAGCGACAGAGGGGGGGAATTCTTATCTAATGATTTGAAAAGTTGGCTGGAGAACAAGGGCATTGCCCACCGTTTAACAAACCCAGCCACGCCCCAAGAAAATGGGCTGGCAGAGCGTACAGGGGCCGTATTACAGACTATAATGTACAGCATGTTAGAAGATGCAAAGCTGCCAATTTCTTATTGGGCCGAGGCCATGTATTCTGCTGTTTTTGTGCATAATCGAACTTGGTCCAGAGCTGTAAATGATTTGCCCTACAGAATGCTGTACCATAGGATTCCAAACCTGAGATTTCTAAGAGTCTTTGGGACACAAGCCTGGGTTGGCATCCACTCCGAGAACAGGAGGGAGGGGGATGGCCGGGCAGAGAGCCTAACTTTTCTGGGCTACAAGCCAGAAGCTAGGTGATATCGCTTCTGCGATAAGAGAAAGAAAATAACGCTCAGTAAGACTGCTCAGTTTAACGAGGCTGCCAGGTGGCCGCAGTTACATTCAACGAAGAGGGAACTTGGACTGCTGCCAATCACTGATAATGGTGCTGGAGTCCTGCCAAGGGTAATTAAGCAGGAACAACAATCTCCCGACCGGGGGCTGGCAAGCAGAGGGACAGAGAAACGTGAGCTCCAAGTTGGCACAGAGCCTCAGGTGCAGAGTCAGGAGGTGAAACCTGAAAGTCAGGAGGTGCAACCTCTGAGCACAGGGGCAGAACCAGCCCAGGAGGTGGCAACAGACCAGCCTGAAGGAGGCGAGGCTGGTCCGAGTACGGGGCTGAGAGTATCCACTAGAGCCACAAAGGGCATCCCTTCTGCCAGGTATAAGGTGCCTTATGTTACATGGGTAGTTAAACCAGACCCACCAGGGTTCCAGGAAACGCTCAGGAAAAAGGCTGAGGCGTGGAAGGTCTGGGTGGCAGAGTGTGAGGCACGAAACAGGGAGGCTGAAGCCAAACGCCAGAAGGAACTGGCTGACCAGGACAGTGACAATGAGTTCCTGGATTGGAAGCTGTAAATTTGTATATATGAAAAGCATGTAACATTGCTGTCTGTGTACCAAATGTGAAGGCATGTATGTATAACAATGCAGGACATTGTAAGTGATGTACAGTTACCAGATGTGAATGTAAACTGTATCCAATGTCGGAATTCACTGTGGTTGGGTGCACTGGGTTCGATAGATTAGGAGGTGTGTCGGAGCAAGAATCTATCTTAACCCAGGATGACAGCTCTACTTTGACAGCTGGTGATCTAGCAGGCATGCTAGGTCACAGTGACCTTATCAGCAGGCTGGTTTGAGCCGGCTGAAGACAAGTGAAGGAACCTGCTGAGTCAGCATGACACTGCACAGCCAGGATTGGCTGACTGAACTATAAGTAGACTGTGTGTGCAATGCACAGGTCTCTCTTTGAGGGTTAGCTGGCTGGCGGAGCACTTTGCCTGTGTGATCAATATATTGGACTGCACTAGTGAGCACTTATTGCATACTCTGTAAATACACTACTTTGGCACTAGCTGCAGGTGTCTGGCTGATTTCTTTCCTGGAGCTCTGTGTCGGGCACGTCACGAAGCTCACTCTGCTAACTACCGCACCGACAGAGCTCTGTCCCGTAGCAGCTTTAACATACTACATGGTTGCTCATGGTTTGGGTGCCAGCCTGTTGTTCCATCACAGGGACTGCATTCCCCTGACGAAGCATCAATTTTGGACAGTGACATGCAAGGCCCTTGCTATGCTGGGCCTGTTGGGAGTTAAGTTCAGTACCCATTCCTTCCATATTGGAGCAGCATCTACTGCTGCTGCCCTGGGGTACTCCCCGCCTTCTATTCAGAAGCTTGGTAGGTGGCGTTCCTTGGCCTATAAGGGCTATGTCCGCCCTCTTGCACTGCAGTAATTGGCATCATGTTATTAGGGGGCTATGTTATTCATTGTTTCTTCTTTTCTCAGGTGCTGTGGTCCGTGGAAAGAGATGACGCGTCCTTATATGCGGACACAGCTTCGTGTTTTGGGCTGCCCATTGGGCCAGGAGGACTTCAGCTGGGTCACAGCTGGGGCTCAGCAAGTGGGCCACCATTGAATGGCATGGACTCCATTGGTCGGGCCTATTGTTAGAAGATGTTCACGTTTTGCCGCCACATCTTGTGGTGATACATCTGGGTGGTAATGATTTAGGCCTGCTCAAGGGAAAAGCCCTTGTGTTGCAGGCCAAAGATGACTTTAGAGTCATCAAGAGGTGGCCGCATCAAGATGGCCGCAGGCTTTGATCATGTGGTCAGCCATGATCCCACGCCAAGTATGGCGTGGGGCATGGGATCCACGGACAATTGAGAGAGCTCACCGCAAAGCCAATTTAGAACTTTAAAAAGCCCTTGAGGGGGGTTTTGGCCACTTTCTTCCTCACCCTGGGATCCAGGCTGATTGAGCGGATTTATACAGGAATGATGGCGTACATCTTTTGGACAAGGGTAATGACGCCTATTTAGAGGACTTGAAACTGGGGCTTAAGGAAGTGTTGGACGTTTAGTGGGCACAGCTGCTTAAGCAGAGGCTTGGTCTCGCGATGGCTGGGTTTTGGCCTAAACTTTCATTATGCAGCTCGATGAACACCTGTAGCACCCCAGTTTTGGGGCATGGGGTCTCGCTAAATCATTCCTGGACCGTACGGGCTGGTTGAGTGATGAAGCGGACTGCCTTGGGTTTGCATGGATTGATTCACCCATTAGCCGTGTGGCTGGGGGTTGGAACTCCAGGGCATAACCTTTGCTAGGCCAGCTGGGTACAAGCCATGCATTTTGGCTATACCTAGGGGCAGGGTGGCTCGCTCATTATGCGGCAAGGGAGGGGTCTTTTGTCCCCTGGCCCTGCCGTGCTGCTGGTTATGTTTATAGCCCTTATACTAATGTAATAAAGAAAGTGGCCCTTTAGTTACCCAAACCCTTGTGTTCATCTCTTCCTTCCGTCTGGGGGGGCAATGTTCTTTGGCAGTTAAAGGCAAAGCAGGGACACTGAGGCCTCCCTTGTGTCATGTCCAGATAAGTATTTAAATGACCCCAGTGTTCCAGTAGCAATATTTCTATTTATCCAGGGCCCTTTTGCCTTGTCCTTCCTCCATGGAGTTCAGGGTTATACACTCCATTTCCAGTTTCATCATCACACAACAACCCTGTGAAGTTGGTTAGGCAGAGAGAGTAGGACTGCCCTGAGGTCGCCCCATGCTATTAAAGGCAACATAAGCACTCTTTAAATGTATCAGAGGAATGCCTTTCTCTGTCCTCATGATGCAATATATGCCCACCCATGACCTTCACTCCTCTAGCTCCACTACCCCCAGAAGGCCTACTACCTTTAATGAATCCATCCCTTCTCCCTTATTGCTCCTTATGCTTTTTCTCTCTAAAGACAGGACTGTGAAGGCCAGAATATGACACTATGCAGGATCAGATGAAATCCCACTGAGGTTATGTGTCTTCTAAATATGTCCAAGTCACCAAACCCTTCTGGCCATATGAGCTGATGATGCCCCCATACACTACATAGTAAGCTGGCTTCTTTTCTTTCTGGTGAGATACTGCAGTCGCTAAAGTCCCCATGTTCAAACATGGAACCATTTTTTAACAAGCAGTCATGAGCCTTTCAATACAAACCTACATAACCTGCCAGAAAACTATCCATATCCATATTGTGTAAAGAGACTCAAGACTCAAATGTGAAAAGTGCATTGGTTATGGCTCCATTGGTTATTAGTCTATATTATAAAAATATTGTCTATATTAATCTATATTACAAAAGCAAACTTGATAGTGAAATTCTTCAGTGTGCCTGATTTTTTTTTTAAGTTTGGATTACTTTTTTTCTGGAAGAGGGAAGGGAAAGAGATGTGCTTTGATGTGTTTGGTTATGGTCCTTGTTCTTAAATAGATATATGTCTTACTGTCATGAGGCTGATTAAAGAAAAAAGCTGAGCAAATGTCAGGGTTGTCGGTTTGGTCTGTGCTGTGCTCACCAATTTAAAACTGTAGGCATTCAGCTGTCAATGGCATTAGCATCCTCCAAGTCAACATTTTTCAGGACTGGTGCTTGAAACAGAGCAGGACTTGCTTTGCAACTGCCACTCTAGATAAGTTATATTATGTCAAACCTGAAATTACATATAAAGATGGCATTTGTCTAATATAACTTTTTGAAAAAAAGAAAACCTCTTCGAGTTCTGATATAAAGACGTGAAGGTTTTCAAGATGTTTTGGTGCCTTCACCTTCAGGATGGTGATGTGACTTGTTTCAGCTGAAATGTCACAAAAGTTGCCTCGTTTTGATACTTATATTGTCTGTGCTGCAGCTGCTTTTGAAGATGCAAGGTATTCACATAACTTGAGTGGCAGTAGGAGGCATACAAGTAGATTAAAATCAAGTTAAATTGTCTCTGTGATTCTAGCAACAATCTTCTAAAGTAAGTCAGTATTATTCAGAGGTTATTGAAGGCATGTTTGCTTTGAATGATTTGTATCCTGTCTTACTTCAATACAGCCAACACAGCTAAAATGAACATATAAAATATAGATGTGTATTCAATGCACATTAAAGTTGCCACAGTGGAGTAAAGAATAACCAGATCCTTGTGACTAACAGTTTTTTTCAAACTGGACAGTTTTAACTTAGAACCAAAGTGAACAAAGAGGGAACATAAAATAAATGTCTCAAGGGGGGGATTCCACAGGTTGGGAGCCACTACTGAGAAGTCCCTGACTCTGGTAACCATCTACCTGAATTCTAAAGGCAAAGTCACCAGAGCGGAGCTTTGAAACTGAGTAAACAGGAACCCCTCACATAGGCTTACATCATGATTTGCCTAAAATTAACTTAGGGGTTTTCCTATGAAAATTTAGAACTAAGCAGGGGTCTCTGGTGAATTTGGAGATGTTGTAGAGTGGGTGCTCCTCATTCATATGTGTTGCATGCATAATTGTATGTTTTTTCCTTGTGCACACACATGATTTTGACATACTACCCATCTTCCTCCTCCCAGTGCATAATCACAGACATCTCAACCCCTCTGTTCATCCAGTTCAGTACTGCATTAATTTTATATGGGACCTAAGTGGGAACAGGGCTTTTTTTGTAACAGGAACTCCTTTGCATATCAGGCCAAACACCCTTGATGTAGCCAGTCCTCCAAGAGCTTCATATATAAGGCAGCTTCATATATAACGTTATATGTTTTAAGATGTATGTTGTGGTACATGAAGCTTCCTTCTATTGAATCAGATCATTGGTCATCAAAGTCTCAGTATTGTCTACTCAGACAGGCAGCAATTCTTCAGGGTCTCAGACAGAGGTCTTTCACATCATCTGCTATCAGGTCCTTTTAACTTGAGATGCCAGAGATTAGACCTGAGACTTTCTGTATGAAAAGCAGATGTTCCATAACTGACAGCCCTTCCCAGATATATGACAGGGTTGGTGTTGTTTTGTTGCTGTTGTTGTTTTTGTAAAATAATTGGGTTTCTTCTTTCTACCAAGTCAGAAATGCATACATTTTTCATAAGATGAACAACTTTCTGATTTAGAACTGCACATTTTGGGTAGAATTGCATGTGAAAACCACCAAGTACGCTGGTGACAGTATTTAAAGAAAAAAACAGGCATGCATGGGATGGTGCTGTCTTTGCCATAATGCGATGATGGTGGCAGTGCAGTTGAGTGGCTCCCATGGGGAAGGGAGGCCATTACTTATAGATGGCACCCAAGCAAGACCCAAAGCCCAAATTCCAGGAAGTCAAGCGGGTGCTGTGCTTCTATGGGCCACTCCTCTATGAAGCCAACTACATGAAGATGGCCATTAAGGAAAAGCATGTGAAATACTTAATCCACTAGAATGGCTGGAATAAGAACTGGGATGCATGGGTCCCAGAAACCAGATTGCTCAAATTTCTCAACACCAATCTGCAGAAAGAAGCAGAAAGAATTTCAAAAGGCCAATCAGGAACAATATGCAGAAGGAAAGATGAGAGAGGCCACTCCAGGCAAGAAGTCATCTGGACTGTGGCTCAGTGGTAGAGCATCTGCTTGGTAAGCAGAAGGTCCCACATTCAATCCCTGGCATCTCCAACTAAAAAGGGTCCAGGCAAATAGGTGTGAAAAACCTCAGCTTGAGACCCTGGAGAGCCACTGCCAGTCTGAGAAGACAATACTGACTTTGATGGACCAAGGGTCTGATTCAGTATAAGGCAGCTTCATATGTTCATATAAAATGTTGAAGTATTTTTCAGATGAGATTGAGTGCAGTTTGGAGACCCCTGCAATATTGATGCAGAAAACAAAAAAGAACAGAAAAATCCTGAATCAGGGAAGGCAGCAGTACCAGTAAAAACCCTCAGCCTCCCAGGAAAAAATGGGCTTGAATAGATCCCACCGTCAAAAGCAAAGAAACTTTTACAAACAGAGTTGAAGTGAAGGTGAAAATCACCAGAAAGCAGTGTAAGCTTCTTGCTATACTGTGTCATGTGTGTGTCATCAGAAGAGATCCTTAAATTTCTGCAGCTGTTGTGCCGAGTTCTCCCTTTAAATGTGATGTCCAGAACTCCCTTCAAAATTCAATTGTGCTAGTCACAACCTTATTCCTGGCTGCACCCCCAAAATCTTCTGGTTCCACCCCCAAGGTCCTCAGATATTTCCTGAGTTGGATCTGACAACCCTAGGTCTTGGGTAGTGTCCAGAAACAAGACCCGACCTGAATACAAAGGGGCAACTCACTTCTGCTGAGATACGCCATACACAACTGGCAGCTACATCAGCCAATTCAGGATGCACCCAGAACAGGCAAGGCAGAACTGTAGATTCTGGTTTCACTTCAGGGTTATCAGTAACTGGTTTCAGTAACTGAGTTTGGCAGCCAGGAGGAACGGAACCTGCACATCACCAAACCCTGCCTGGAGAAAGGGAATAACCCAGGAGGAAGCTGCAGCTGAGACAGGCTTCCAAGACACTTCTGGTTGGATGAAAGGCTAGAGGGGAGGAGCAAGCTGGGAAGGGGGTTGGACAGATGGCTTGTTTGGAAGGAGGGTCTGCAGCAAGTCGGGGAGTATCCCTGCTCAGGCAACATAGAAGAGTAGTGGATGCAGAAAGGTGGAAGAACAAAGCAACATAACTACCTCTCTTCTCCATTTGCCCATTGTCCCTGTCCCACACACATCACTGCACAGTAGACATCCACATGTCCAGTGAATAGTGAGTGTGTCTTCAGATAGAATTGACAACCCAGTTCTGAAGGACTTTCCTTCAGTTCTGAAATATCTCCAAAAGATAACCCTTATGGTGTACTTCAGGGAATTGGTTTGGTGTTGGAACATCCCTGGAAATGCAACAGACACTTCATAGTTTGAGCCCCTGCTTGCTTCGCAGTTCCATGTTCATGAAACCCAGTATTCCTTGAGCAGTAAAGGTGATTGGTAATACATGCCCCCCACCTTGGGGGAAAAACTTTCTTTGCCAACAGTAAGGGAGAACTAATCATGACTGAGGACTTGCAACTGGGGTGGGGGTGGAGCATGTTCCATCTATTTTCTTGATGCTGGATCGGTAAAGTGTATCCTGGTCTAAGTGTCCATGTCTTGCCTACTTAGCAGAACTGTAGGTTTGTTTGTTTGTTTGGGTTGGTTTGGCTTTGAATGCATCTTCTAAAATAGGACAAATTCACATCTTGTATGCCTTTCCTGAAACATTATTGTTTTGTTTAAGGGGGATATTTGCAGATTTCCAAATAAACTTTTCTATTTCAGCAGTTCAAAAAAACTCCATAACTAAACAGATATATGATAATGTATCTATTTTTCACCCTTCCCCCATGTTCTGAAGTAGACTGGGCTTACACTGAATGACAGGACTAAGACCATCCAATGAATTATATGGTAGATTTGATCTCCAGTCTCTTCTGTCCATAATAAACTCTCTAACACCACCCCGAACCAACCAACCAGTCACAGTAGCCATTCACAGCTGTTTGACCTCAGTGTCTGACCATCAATGGTAAACTGCCTTAGAATATTTTCTATTTCTTCTAACCAACATACATTCAGTTACCAATCCAGGAGAGAGGGGGGTTTTTTTGAGGAAAGAACAGTTACAAGAAACTTTTTAAAAGAAACTGGCACCTAAAGCAAATATGCTATAACCTTCATTTGTTTTGAATCAAACTTAGCTGAAAGCCTCCAGTAATGTGACTTTCATTCCAAAAAGTTGCACTGTTATTAAAGGTTGCTTGTGATAAGGAGGTGTCATATGAGGAGTTTGCATCTTGTTTTTTACTGTCTTATACTCACTGTATCTTATTAAGTATGCTTCCCTCCCCTTAGTTTTCCCTCCTTCAAAGACTTCTGATCTTACAGGTTTCCTTAAAAGACTTCTTAAAAGCAAGCATCTTGTTTCCTCAGATACTGGGTTGGGAAGCAACAAGACCTGTTCTTAATGAAAACCAAGGTTAACACTTGGGGCAGTGTGAAATGAAAGTCAATGAAATACACGAAACAGATTAACGATCAAAGATGATCCAAAAAAGAACTCTTATACAAAGCTGATTAATTTCAGACGTCTTCTATGAGAAAATGGCAAATATGCTGCATTCTTAATCACATACATTTATGCAACACAAATAGACAATGGGAATTCCTCCATCCTCCCACCACAGATTGTTTGTTGCAGCACTTGACTTGACACGAGCAAACTTTATTGTCCAGAATTTTGATGGTTTATGGTCTGATGGCCCTGACCTGGGTGGCGCAAGCTAGCCCAGTCTTGTCAGATTACAGAAGCTAAGCAAGGATGGCCCTAGTTAAGAACCTGGGTGGGAGACCTCCAAGAAAGTCCAGGGTCACTATACAAAGACAGGCAATGACAAACTACCTCTGAATGGCTGCAATCACACACACACACACACACACACAATAATGCACTTTCAATCCAGTTTCAATGCACTTTCCATCTGGATTTTTTTCTGTGTGAACTGGCAAAATCCAGCTGGAAGGTGCCTTGAAAGTGAAATGAAAGTGCATTATTTAGTGTGTGTGTGTGATCGCAGCCAGAGTCTCTTGCATTGAAAACCCTCTGGGGTTACTGTAAGTCAGCAGTGAATGGACGACACTTTCCACCACACCATGGTTTCATGATGATGAGAACTGTTACAGGAAGGCTGTTGATCTAGGGCTGGTCTTGTCATGAAAACTTAAACGGTGACCATGGGGAAGTAATTTTTTCTCAACCCGATGTACCTCATAGGGTTGTTGTGAAGGTCAAGTGGAAAAGGCAAAGGTTTCCCTGACCTCCTGGGAGAAAAAGCAGAATAAAAATGCACTGGATAAATACATATTTATGAATGGGGAAAGTTCAACGTGAAGTAGGTTTTCTTTGGCATTCTTTACAATGGAGTTTTCTTAAAAATGCAGCCTTCATACAGGGACCATTTCATACATGCATATTCTTCATCTCATAGCCAGAACATCAAGTGGGGCATACGTAAATGACCCTTCATAGGTAGCATACCACCTAGGAAATTTCCACACCACCTCTCATATATAACACTTTTGAATAGAAGCAATTCATGTTTGGTTGATGCAATCTGGTGATGTGATCTCAAGTGATGTGCTTCATCATATTTCATCACACCTTGAAGAATGTGCATCTAAAGTACTTCAGTTCAGTATAAATCTGAGCCATGCCAACAACTTTGCATGAAACCTTCCTATTCAGATCACCTAGATTTACCTGGAGTGCATTCACCCTGAACTAGGCTACGGTCTCTGCAGCATTTCTGAAAGGATCTCAAATGGAGGTCCATGTGTCATATTAAACTTGGCTGCCCTTGACTATTCAGAGTGTGATGGTTTGACCTCCCTGGTGGAATTTGATCACTCTGCTGGCTCCAGCATAGACAGAAGGAAACACAGAGTAGAGTGTTGTGATTTCAGCTGGCACCAAGGCTGATGGAGTTTGTAGGACATACTGGCAAGAACGAAATCAGATTGTAGGACCATGAGCACTGGATGTCTCTCAATGCTCTTGATGCTGCGTAACAAAAGATGCCAAAGTCTGGAGTAAATGCAACACCTTTACTATTTCTTTTGTTACAAAGTTTCCTCTCCTGGGAAGGGGAGAATTTATTTAATTCCTCCTCATCTTCCTGTCCACCCAGCCTTCTTTTCTCATTCCACACACACCCAGGCTCTTCCACCTTTAAAGCCCACCCCAGCATCTGGGCAAGCATGAGGCAAGGCAGCTCCTCCCTCTGCCAGCCTATGTTTCCTCCAGAACCCCAGGGCTACCTCATCTCCTCCTCTGTCCACCCTGAAGACCAGTCAACCTGAGCTCTTTCAGTTTCTGTCTGGCCCTTCTGACAAGCACGTGTTGGGGGACACCACTGCCTTTTTCCTGGTATGGCTTGACAGTTCATCAGCAGACTAGTCCTTCAGGCTGGTCCCAGCCTCCATATCCACTAATCCATCCATAGGGTCCCACTAGGCAGCCCTGCCATAAGAACCTGTAAGTAGGAAGGAGGATGCAATAGGGGTTAGGCATCTAGAACCCAGCTGGAGTGCTCTAAATGGTTTACAGTGGGATTCTGAGCATAATTATCACCATCTTAGACCAGTGATCCTAAACAGAGTTAAAGACTTGTAGACCCATTGATTTAAGTGCACTTAGAAAGGTGTAATTGTGTTTGGAAGTGCACTGTTATACTGAAGTAACTCTGTGTAGGACTGCATTGAAAGAGCCAGCACAGTCCCACACTGTTATTTCCTTGTATCTATCGAATATATTTTACTTTTATAAGTATTACATTGGCTCAAGGTCCAAGCCTTAAAAAAAACTATTTTGTTTCATTCTGGGTGAAATTTCATTTTAACACTGAATCTTTAGACCAGGGGTGTTAAACATGCAGCCCATGTGCCAGATCTGTCCTGTGCAGGGCTCAAATCTGGCCCCCGAACAACTTCCTTCCCCTGCTTTCTTTTCAAGGCTGCTATTGAAGCCCCACTGTTGCTTGCTTTTTTCCCAGCTAACTCCATGTCTCTTTGATTCCTGCTTCCCTCCCCCCACACACACTCACACAGAGGCACACAGAGAGCTCCATGACTGCTTCCTGCAAACAAAGATAAGCCCCTCCTGTTTCTTACACACATAGAAAGCTTCCGCTTCCTTCTGCAGGGCTGCTGCACCTCTTTGGGGAAGGAAAGGAGGGGGGAGAAAGAGAGACTGAGAGAAAACAGCTTCAAGACCAACAACATTTGATTCCAGGTATAAACTTTTGTGTGCAATCGCACTTCTTCTCCAGAGGGAGGGAGGGTGAATGGATGGATGGATGGACAGGTTGAATGGATAGATGGATTCTTTTGACAAGCACAATATAAATTTAGGAAGTGATTCTGGGTTATTCTGAAAGGTTATTTTAAAAGACTGGACTTCTCTATTCCTATCTGGATTTTTTTTTTTCAAAAAGACACTGGTTAGGAATTAGAGCACTTGGATAGGTTTTTATATCTTGAAGAGTGGAGTGATTTTAGATGCCAAAATATAAACGCACATATTGGTAATGAGACAGGAAAACTAGCTCTAAATTCAGTCCTGAACTTCATTATCAATTGCAATTTAGTAGTATCTCTTTCTAAAAAGTCTGCCATGAAAACATTGTGAACGCAACGTCACCCCAGAGTCGGAAATGACTGGTGGTTGCACAGGGGATCTTTCCTTTCTAATCTCCTTTCCAAAGCCATGTTCCTCTTAGGTCAGCAACTATATATTGTAGTTTCTAATGTCAGACTTATGTCCATTTATGCTTTGCATCCTCCTGGATGGAACTGAGACCTACGTTTCCTGTCTCATTACCAGTACTGGTATCTCCATGACTACTACCCCACTGCATATCACACTTAATCCAATCAAGCCTGCTATTGTCATTCACCTGCTATTGCCATTTAAATAAAAATTTGATTAGATGACAGGCAGGCAGGCAGGCAGGCAGACAGACAGATGATAGATAGATAGATAGATAGATAGATAGATAGATAGATAGATAGATAGATAGATAGATAGATAGATAGATAGATAGACAGACAGACAGACAGACAGACAGACAGACAGACAGACAGACAGACAGACAGACAGACAGACAGACAGACAGACAGACAGACAGACAGACAGATTTGACATCTGAAATCACCTTTATAAAGTTTCTATATTCAGTACCTTGTGTTATATTTTATGGCATGCAAGACCCAGCCAGCAAAGTGTCACTTATGGCAGATCCAGCCCTCTTCATAACAAATGAGTCTAAACCTCTGCTTTAGACTTGTTTTTGTTTGTTTGTTTTAAAAAACCCTGCTATTTCAATCTTGACACAACATGACCTAGATGATGCAGTGCCCACTCACATAGGCAGTGATATGATGCCGGAAGATCCAGGAGCAGCTGGTGTGAGGAAGAGGGCACTAAAGTTTTTCTCTCTGTCACTTTCCTGACATCAGATTTTCCCTTAGAGTGAAAGGAAAGAGTTAACTCTTCATTCCTCATGCCTCTGTCTAAACTGGTTGTTTTTTAGCCAAAACAAATGTGCTCATTCATGGAGCCTCCAGAATCTCCAGACTGACCCTTGGAAACTTCCCTGTTAACTGTGCAAAAACATTTGGAATGAATTTCCAGGCCAGGGATAGTTGACTTGCATTGAAACGTACTGCTCAGCTGGATAATCATTACTTTAGTTCAGGCTCCTGGTGACACAAAGTGATCTGATGAATACACAACGGAGAGAAGAAGCAGGCCTGCCAGGGTTTAAAACGAAGTGCAGCCTTGGCAGGGAGCTAGTCCTCTGCAATCCATCTTGATTTTCAGAAAGTACTCCGAGAATTCTGCATGTTTCTTCAAGTGTCTCATTACTTTTATGGAGACAGCAAGCCGCATTACAGCTGATGTATAAGGCAACGTTCTAAAGTTACACAACTTCAACAGCCGTTGGTTTACATTTTTCTTTTTATAAGACGTGTAAAGTATGGAGGCTTTTATATCAAGAGCATCAGTTCCAGGATTTTTATAGCTGCATTTTTTCCTCTCCTTCCATTTATGGTTTACAATTCAGGTTGATATGGTATAAATTAGTAGCACCATTCATGGGGGAAAAGATTGAAAATATGGTGCTAACTTCATTTACAAGTAGGCAACATGTAAAGTGGTGATGTTTTCCTGAGGTCAGAAAAGAATCTCATTAACAGAACAGAGCTTATAAACTGTGTTCCCAGTCCATCAAGAGTTGAAGGCAACAGGGAAATAAACCTTCCTCGCCGCACTGAGCCTGCTTCGGCGGGGGAGGGCGGGATACAAATAAAATTTTACCTTACCTTACCTAACTTGGAAATGTTGGTTTACCTGCTGGAATTACAACATAGCATTTATTTCAAGCGGCTTTCAAGCTTTGCACATCAGAAATGAAATTTCAAGAACATGAAGCACAAAAGACTCATTTAGGGCAAATACACATAGCCATTTAAGATATACTTATTACTCTTTAATACTTTTTATGCATTGTATTTGAAAAATCAGTTTGTGTTTGCATTAACCAAAGAATGGGTTCTCCTAGGTGCTCAGACCAAGGCTAATCTGGAAGCCTTGGGGTGCAATTATGGAGTACACAGGTTGGGTTTGACATCATCTTGTGTCAGGCATCAGTTGCAGATGCTCCTCAATTATCACACAGGTTAAGGCAGGGGTGTCAAACTCATTTGTTATGAGGACCAGATTTGACATAAATGAGACCTTGTTGGGCCAAGCCATGTCAGGCCAGACCGTTTTTGTACCTATTTAAGATTAGGTAGCAGAGATATAAACTTCAAAAGGACACAGACATACACAAAGCTTTTTTAAAAACTTAAAATAAAACATGCTTAAAACATTAGAACTTATTGGTCTTAAAAGTGCTTTCTTTGTATTTCTCCCATGGGATCCAGGGAACCAAGCAAAGGAAGTTCTGGTTCTTTCCTTCCTTCCCCAGGGGACCAGGAGGGGGAGGAGCCTCAGCCAATAGAAGGAAGAGAGGCTTGACTCAGTAGCTCTGCTGTGCAACTGAGAGATCCTAGCAAAGCAAGCTATTCTTCCCCCCTTCCTCCCAAAGGGAGGAGTCTCAGCCAATGGAGAAAATAGAGACTTTGCTCTGCAGCTCCTATGTGATTGAGCAAGCCTTGCAAAGCAAGCTGTGATGCAGAAGGAAGCAAGAGAAAGGGAGAAGGAAGCAGATGACAGCTAATTGCTCAAGGGCCTGATTTGGCCCCCAGGCTACATGTTTGACACCCCTGGGTTAAGGGATTGTTAGTCTGAAGTAAATTCTAGTGAAGAATAAAAAAACTGAGGGCACATAAACTAATGAAGTCACCTTATATCCTGACTCAAACCATTGGTCTATCAGGTTCAGTATTGTTGTCTCAGAGTGCCAGTGGATCTCCAGGGTCTCTTGTGGAGATCTGTCACATCACCTGCTTACCTGATCCTTTCAACTAAAGATGCCAGGGATTGCATTTGGGACTTTATGCCAAATCAATGCTGTACTACTAAGCACGGCCCCTCCTTCCCTTCCTTTCATCTTTTGTGAGCAAGTTTACAGGTGAATTAGAAGACTTCACTTACCATTTGGGCTTACCTTGTGAGTAATGGCTGTTGAAGTGAAGCATACCTTACACTGGCATTGATGACCTATTTGCAATGCAAAATAGCCAGTATATCAGCTGTGTTTGTAGTTTGCTATATTCATTATCCCATACATAACTGGCCAATGGCAGGGTTTGCCCCTCCCCATTTCACAAGGTAAGATTTGTGTTTAGAAACAGGATATGGAAACACAGGGCTTTTTCAGTAGTTGCACCTCACCCTTGAAGCTCACCCAGCATCTACGCTTCTGTGTTTCAGGCATTAGGCCACAATGTTCCTGTGGATCTTTGAATACCATTTCGATACTGTGCTTTTACCCAGAAAGCTGCTGTTCATTTGGAACAGCTTCATGATTTGTGTTTTATACTCTGGCTGAGTCCTAAATGCTGGATTATGATGAGCAATTTTTAATGTTTTCTGTTTTTAATTGTTTTCTTTTGTAATCTGCCTTGGACATGTTCCTCTGGAGAAGCAGCATTAAAAAAATCTAAATAAATAAATAAACTGGAGGGGAAGAGGGAAATGGTGCAGAGAAAGATAAGCACTTCTCCATGGACTCATGCTTACTTTCTGCAAGCATGCTATTATGAGTCTTTGGTAGGGATGCTCACAAAAATGAGAGCAGTTTCTGGTAGGCATGAGAGTGTTTGACCAGAGAATCTACTCTCCCCTTCTACATGCACACTCCCCATCTCAAATAGAGATCAATTTCCAGGATTTAGAGGGATGCAAGAATTCTGGAAACTTCTTATATCACGTTCTCTCTGTTTTGTGTAGGTTCCACAAGGATAAGAACGGAAGTATTTCATTGGCTTTGACTGCATGAATGATCAATTGGATAACTGTGCCTTAAGGGCATGTAATTATATGAAGCAAACAAGTTAACTATGTTGGTTGGCAAGCAGATCTCTTTTTTTATTTCTTAAGTGAACAAAATAACATTAACAGCAAATGTGTGGCATATATATAATTATATTTTTCCCTCCTCTTTAGAATTGGCGTTACGAATGATGCGACATTTCAGTAAACATTAGGCTAAAAGCAGAGAGTATTTTTACATAACTAAATTACAATCATTTGAAGATAAATTGAGCACATTTAAATAATGTATGAGAACAATTTCTGGAATACGTGATTGCAGCAAAAAAAATTGCAAGAATATTTCATTGCTGAAATTACTTGGGTCCATGGTTGCTATTTTGTTTTCCACTGAAAATAAGCTGGATGTGTGAAATGGAAACTTAACTTGACTCTCTTGAGGAGATGCAATGCATATCTCCTCTTCTAGTGAGGGAAGCCATTACTTTTGTTTATGACTCATCAAGACAAGTTACTATCTCTTGAAGACTCTAGATAAAACAGCTCCGATTCTTTATAAAGAATGGATACATTAATGGGGGAAGTCCCCCAATGTGCTGTATTTCATTGTTCATTATGAAATTATGCAAATTCCTATAACATTCTTTTAGGCTGGGGCAGGGCTTTTTTTTGCAGCAGAAACTCCTTTGCATATTAGGTCACATGCCCCTAATGTAGACAATCCTCCAAGAGCTTACAGTAGTCCCTGTACTAAGAGCCCTATAAGCTCTTGGAAGATTGGCTACATCAGCATTGTGTGACCTAATATGCAAAAGAGTTTCTGCTACAAAAAAAGCCCTGGACTGAGACCACAACCAGGCCTTCTTAACTTAACTCATATTGCTGCATCATGGACCTTTTTACCATATCCTGAGACTATTAGGTCAATAGTGACTCCCAGAGTGCAATTCTAAGCAGAGCTATGCCTTTTCTAGCTCATGGACTTCAGTGGTCCTAGAAGCATGTTACTTTGCTTTAGATTGCATTGCCAGCTTTTGCTCTTGCAGGTCCTGCCAGAGCCACGGTCCATCTCATCCCTTTCATCCACAAGCAAAGGTGCCTGATTGCTGGCTTGGATCAAGTTTCTGCACTTCTGCACAGATTCTGGTCATGGTTCCAAATTAGAACTAAATCATTAGGAATTCTCTGTGGTTCTTTTTAAAAAAATGGATTTTTGTACATGATGCGAAGTGCACACAATCTGTATGACTTTTAATCCTTTTAGTTCATTTGCATCTTTTCTTCACTATACATTATGACAACACAATGTGATAGTAGGTGCAGTTGTGTCAAGATACCTTCCTTGGTGTTCTGCTGATGAACAGGACCATACCTGTGTATCAGTAAATTCCCGCACGGATAAAATTGCCTTTTTGCCATTTTTTACAGGAGTGGTGTCTGCCAATAAAAATGTTGTTATAATCCTGGATTCGGGGTTGGGGTGGGAGGAGGTATCACAATTGCTTTTGGGGGGTAGGATATTATGGATTCAAATCTGGGTGGTTCTGTAGTTCTGGACAGCTGTTTATAAAGATAATACCACCATACATTCAATTAGGGGTTGTATATAAGGGTCTGGGATAACTGTTTGTAAAGATAATACCACACAACACAATCTTCTGTGAAACCTGAAGATTCCCCAGATTTCAAATTAATTGGATCAAGGGGGTCAATTTTATAGACCCCTAAAGTATATACCTTTCATCACAGACTCAGTTCTCTCCACAGATTCCTAAAATGACTGTTGCACAAGAGCTCCAGTTGCTGTGGCATTTAAAGAAACAACAGTCTGCCTTTTCCTACTTTTTCAGTGACTGATGGTCACACACACACACAAAAACCCCTTACATTTCCCCTGGAAACTCTACGTTTGCCATCCTTTCTTGTTGTGGCCTGTTTGTTTCCTTTCATGAAGTAAAAGTGGCTTCCTTTGCCTACTCCACCATCCCTTTCTGTCACTTGCCACTTTGTAGATGGACTATAACAAATGAAAATAATGTCTATTAAGAACAATGGAAAAGGCCTATCACCTATCGCCCATTGGATATAATAGGAGGCAGGAATGTCAATTGACTTGTATGGGCTCTGTTGAAATACGTAACAGCACATGACAGTTGTAGTAAAAATGTGGAATGGATTATGAGAAACCTGTCCTGGCCCTCAAATGACAGTGTCAAGAGTGGAACAACAGACCTTGGGACTGAAATCAGTGCTCTGGGGGCTATCATTCCTGTCCCACATCAGTTTATCTGGTCTCAGAAACCACCATTCCACTCTGGGGCTGTCATGTCAGTCCCAGGGGGGAAAAGTGCAAATCAGTTGACAACCCTGGCCCCCATTATATCCAGTGGTCCTTCAGGAGACAGGTTGTTCCCATTATTACCAATAGGCATTTTTTGCATTTGTCTTAGCGTATCCCTTCCTTCACAGAATTCCGACCGCTTCCTTTTCTATCATTCTGTCATAAATTCCCATGGAGGATTTTCAGGGAGTAGCTATTTTCAACCAAATGACACCCAAATTGCAGAATAATGGAGGCTGCCTGTCTCCCAACCCCCACAAGTTTCAAGCAAAGTGGATCAAGATTTCAGATTTTATGAGCCCCTGAACAAGCTGCCCTCCAGCTCTCTAGTTTCCCAACCATAGCTTTTGCAAAAACGCAAAAGGGCCCCATCCCTGACAAAGGAGGGAGGGAGGGAGGGAGAACAGCGGGTCTCTGCAGGAGAGCCAGTTTGGTGTAGTGGTTAAGTGTGCGGACTCTTTTCTGGGAGAACCGGGTTTGATTCCCCACTCCTCCACTTGCACCTGCTGGAATGGCCTTGGGTCAGCCATAGCTCTGGCAGAGGTTGTCCTTGAAAGGGCAGCTGCTGTGAGAGCCCTCTCCGGCCCCACCCACCTCACAGGGTGTCTGTTGTGGGGGAGGAAGGTAAAGGAGATTGTGAGCCGCTCTGAGACTCTTCGGAGTGGAGGGCGGGATAGAAATCCAATATCTTCTTCTTCTTCTTCTTCTTTATCCCCAAAAGTGATTGGCTGGGAGTGCTCTGTACTCCTTCCTTGCAAGGCTCTGATTGGAAGGGAGACATGCTATTGCTCAGAAAATCAGTGGAATCAAAGAAAAAGACAAGTGGGTACTGATTTTCTGGCAAATGACCAAAGTTTTTTTTTAAAATGCACACAGAGATTATTTGGGGGGAGGGGACTTTTGCTTTACTAAGAAATCCAGATTACTAATGCTGTACTGGAAACCCACAGGAATGACTTGAGGCACTCATTCATCTCTCTCTCTCTCTCTCTCTCCTTGGCTCAACAATTTTGTTATGCACAGCCCTATTTATCAGCGCAGTCATGTGTACTGATAATGCAGAGGGGCTAAGTAATACAAATGAACAGAAAGATGTGGCAACAACTTCAAGTGCTCCAGTTCCAGAATCTCTTACTGAGAAGGCCAATGTTCAGCACAGTCTGAATTCTAGAAAGATAAAGGGACAAAACTGGGGAAATCAGCTTCTCCTTAGTCCAACTAGTCAGAAAAGAGAAAGTATGTGTTTAGATAGGCGTGAATCTGGTGTCCATCATCAGCCCTTCTTATTAAGCAGAGTTGATATTGAGGATGAAATACAAAGTAAGTGAGTATTTTCAGGTAAGCTTCAAGACTTCAATGGAACATAAAGAAGCAAATGGCCTCCAAAATAGAGAAGGATGAGATCAGTGATAAGTTTTAGGAATTTATGTGAAAGTTGGCTAGCATAGATATGTTATAAAATATTGTGATTGGCTTTCTTGCTTGCAGTTTGAAAAAAAAACATTTTGTAACTAGAATGCAGATCTCTGGATGCTGAATCACAGTGGCAAATATTTGTTATTACCAAGCACAAATAAATCACAAAGCAGAGAATGTCAGATCTGCCATCTGAAAACTGGCACCAGTTCTTGTCTATAAATTGAGTGTGTTTGTTGAGCCGCTATAAAATGTTTCAACAAATGGATTTTGCGCATTCAAGTTTGTTTTGTATCAGTTTTTCAAACAAGGTGCTGTATTTCAAATCTTGCATTTCACCATGAGCTGTCTTGTCCTTTTTTTAGGAGCAATGCATAATATATAAATCATGCACTATGACAGTTTAAAAGCACAGTTTTATTTCCTTAAAAATTCAGGGGCAGTGGGTAGAGGGGAACCAGTGTGTTTCTACATGCTGTGGTTCAGGTCTGAGAAGAAAGCAAGACTTCATTTGTAAGCCACTCTTTTCTTTGCAAGAATGTTGTTTGGACCTGTATCATTTTTCTTTGAATTCATCTTCAGTATGCAATATGACTTTATTTTACATTGGTATAATTTGGTATCTTACATGCTCAGGGCTCTTTTTGAGCAAAAGCACAGGAAGACAGCTGTGGCTGGTTTGGCATCAGGCGTGTAGCCTAATATGCAAATGAGTTCCAGCTGGGCTTTTTCTACAAAAAAAGCCCTGTGTGAAGCAATAGTGATGTCAGGGGTGTGGCCTAATATGTAAATGAGCTCCTGCTGGGCTTTGTCTACAAAAAAAGCCTTGCTTATGCTAGCTTTATTTTGTTGATTTGGTTATGCAGCCATGTTACAAACCATCATACCAGAAAAGCAAGCATGATTTTGAAGTTCTCATCCCTGCTGCTTTGACCCAAGAATCAGCACTTTGATTTGCTTTTGCCTTGTACCAATCCAACCCATGATTGTTTATTTTGCCACATTTTCTCTTTTCACGTGCCAATGTTTTCTAGAAAAATCAGTGTGCTTTCCATCAACCCTTGCTCCTCGGTTGCTTTCAGTTATGTTACAGGTATGCATGGAGGGTTTGTGTCTTGGGGACCATATTTTGCTGGGAAAGCAACATTGAAATGTTTAAAATAAAATACTTAAATAAACGTGGGGCATACTGAAATCATGCACACAGATAATCAAAAACACACATAAATGTTAAAGAAATAGGCAGCATTCACTCATCCTTACAAAAGAAACCCTGCTGTCCTGTTCATTAGAGTCATGGCATATTTAAAGACAGGATGGAAAGTATTGCTGACCATGAGAAACAGAACAGCAGGCCAAATCATTGTCTTTACTACACAAAGAGTTCATAGAAGATGCAAAGAAAAATTTGCAGAAATTCCTTGGCTCAGGAGAAGAGAACTTTGAAAAATCACCTTCAAATCCAATGAAACCAATGGGACTTAAGACACTATGAAATCATTGGACATCTGCTTAAACAGGGAGTGGATTGACTGTGAATGAGCTCATGAGAATGCAGCTGCAAGCAGAAAATGTGTATTGTGTCAGTGACAAAAGTGTGTCCTAATTGCTTGCCATGTTTATTTTTCAGCAAATGTGTTGAAAGCAGCAAGGCTGTAGTCATTGCTGTTTTAGTTTCATTGGTAAAGAATAGCTGCAAATAGTTTAACTTGCTAATTGCCAATTTTATTTATCGGAAGTCAAATGCTGACAGATTTTGAGTGTTTGCATGGCAACAGAAGATGTAAACATTCAGTTCTTCGCTAGGTTTAGGGGGAGAAAAGTGTTTGGAAATAGCAGCTCAGAGAGTGTATGAACACAGACAGGTAGTAACAATTTAGACTTCTTAACCTGTTAACATGATCGAAGAATAGCAAGTGTAGCTTGCTGTGAATTTATGTGCAATATTTCTTTCTTAAAACCTCCCAGTCCTCAAATGCAAAGGGCTGGTAATAAGAACATTTTAAACAATGTAGTAATGAAAAGGTCTGCTTTCCCAGTTGAAAGATATGGCTAAATGAGTATTCCAGTCTTTTATGGCCACTGACTTTTTGACTAAATAAGCAGTTTTTTCACTGCTTTGTAAAGAACCTTAAGGTGAGTTTGTATTTTAAATGCACATGTCTGATCCTGCAGTTGTAACTCAGCACATATGGACTTGGTAGGGTTGCCAATCCCCAGTTGGGGGCTTGGGATCCCCTGGTTTGGAGGCCCTCCTCCACTTCAGGGTTATCAGAAAGAGGGGGAGGTGAATGTCCATTAGGCACTCCATTATACTCTATGGAGTCTGGGCCCCACAGGGTGTAATGAAGAATCAATCAATGGGTAGTTGGGGCTCTGTGAGAGCTGGGTTTTTTGGTAGATGCACCACATTTTCAGCATAGCATCTGGTGCTCAACCTCCAAGTTTCAAAAAGATTGGACCAGGATATCCAATTCTATGAGCCCCCCAAAAAGATGCCCCCATCCTCCATTATTTCCAATGAAGGGAAGGAATTTAAAAGGAGCATGGTCCCTTTAAATGTGATGTCCAGAACTCCCTTCAAAATTCAATTGTGCTAGTCACAACCTTATTCCTGGCTGCACCCCCAAGATCTCCTGGTTCCACCTTCAAGGTCCTCAGATATTTTCTGAGTTGGATCTGACAACCCTAGGTCTTGGGTAGTGTCCAGAAACAAGACCCGACCTGAATACAAAGGGGCAACTCACTTCTGCTGAGATAAGCCATACACAACTGGCAGCTGCATCAGCCAATTCAGGATGCACCCAGAACAGGCAAGGCAGCCACGAGGAACCTGTCACATCATCAAACCCTGGAATAACCCAGGAGGAAGCTGCAGCTGAGACAGGCTTCCAAGATACTTCTGGTTGGATGAAGGGCTAGAAGGGAGGAGCAAGCTGTGAAGGGGATTGGACAGATGGCTTGTTTGGAAGGAGGGTCTGCAGCAAGTCAGGGAATATCCCTGCTCAGGCAACATGGAAGTGTAGTGGATGCAGAAAGGTGGAAGAACAAAGTGACATAACCACTTACCTTTTCCAATCTGAGGCCTTGCAGGTCCTTCACTAAAGAAATGGTCACAGTAATGCATATTTATTAAGAGTAATATGGCCTTGACAAGGAAGTGTCACAGGTGGCTTTCAGGGAAATCCCTGGCTCATCTCAAGAGTCTAAGGTAGGTGGCTGGGAGATATTGTGGTTGCCACTGCCAAACTACAAAGCAATAGTGAGGTATTAGGGTTTGTAGAATCTTTCGGACCGAAAGATTCTACAAACCCTAATGATGTTACCAGCCGTGAAAACCTGAAATCTTTGATAATAGTGAGGTAGCTGATCTAAAGCACTGACAGTATAGAACGGCTGCTCATACAGCTCAGTGCTATAAGACATGCCTTATGTATTACAATCAGTTACAACTCAATGCTATAAAATGTCCTTGTGTGTTAAAGGTCTCAGGTTTAATCCACAATCTCTCCAATTCAAAGGATCCCAAGATGCACATGCTGGGAAAGACCTTGAAAACTACTGCCAACCAGAAAAGACAATATTGAGTCAGACCTTGGACAGGCCTTGAATTCAGCAGGAGCTCACAGGAACACAGCTTCTGAACCTTTCTGAAAGCCGCCCCTCCTCCTCCCCACCTACCTTGTCCATTGAATAGCCGCCCTGAGCCTGCTTCAGTGGAGAGGGCGGGATATAAATCAAATCAAATAAATACAAAAATAAAATAATAATAATAAAAAATAGTAGGTGCAACTGCATAATAATCCCTGAATTAGGAGAGCAGCCAATCAGCCAGTCACCAGGAGCTTTGCCACACCCCCATTAGCCTTCATTAACCCCTGGAGAAGCCCTCGCCACTTTTTCTCCACTTCTTACATGATTTTGGTCAGCAGGTAGCTTGCTGGCCTTTTGACTGGGGGGGGGGGTGGCCAAAGAGAGCTCCAGGTAAGCGAGGCCTGTTTGGGCTGGATGGATCTCTAGCCAGCCCTAACAGGCCTCACTCATCTGGGGCTCTCCTTTCTTGTGTTGGGTTGCTTTTGGCTGGTGGGGGGTGGCATATGCTAATGAGTTATGCTAATGAGCTCCACCACCCATTTTTCTACAAAACAAACCCTGACTAATGGTATGACCTGGTTTAAAATGACAATACTGAAGATGACAAGGACTGAACTTGGGGCTATATACAAAGCATATGTCCTACCACTAGTCCATTCCCCTTCCCAGGAGAGATGCTGGTGAGTGTGATTAGGCTATAGCAGTGGTAGAACCACTTTTCATACAGACCAGGTAAAATCCCAGTTGAAAGGATCAGATAGTAGAGGCTGTAAATACTTTGTACTGAGAACTTGGAGAGCTATTAACAGTCAGAGAACACAATAGTAACCTTGGTAGATCAAGGATTTTACTCAGTATAAGCCAGGTTTGTGTGGGTGGCTTATTACCAAACTATTTTCTGACTTGATATCACTGCAGTTCCTTTTGTCCTCATTTTACATAACTTGTTGTCAAGAGACATCCCAGAAGAATGGGTCGATGTTGACAGCACTAGCTGGACTTTCTTGCTATTTTCCAAATGTCAATCATCAACTTACAGGAAAGAAGCCTTGTTTCTTTTCAGGTGGCTTCTCCTCAATTGTCTCTCTGGTGCTTCTCCAATAATCTTAACAGCAGAGAGAAACATTAGAAACAGGGGACTGTTATTGTTCAGAGAGTCACAGTGGAATTCAGAAAGGAGGCTGCAAAAAATGAACGAAAGCAGGGATGGCATTTGGCCTTAAGCATGCAATGAATAATAGAAGGAAATAGCAAGCTGCTAAAAATATACCTGAACTTGTATGATGGAATCGAGAACCTGCCAGTGTGAGGTAGGATTAAATTTGACTTCTTGATAGCCCAAAGACGTTGTACTAAGGAACAAAATAGTCAACAAATGGAAGGGGGTTGCTCTTCTCATGTATCTATGTGTTTGTTGTAGTGGGGATGTATGCTAATCAAGTACCATTTTATTCCCCCCACTTGATTTTATAATAGTTGATAGATTATTCAATCATATGCCATTTATACTCCTCAAACTAATAAGCAATTATAAATAATTCCCATTGGTTTAATTGGGTAGATGGGACTCAAATGTAAATCTCTCATTTTTAATAACTGTTCTATTATGATTCAGACCAAAATAGCTGCCTTTCATACATGAAGTAATATAAATCCACTACTCCCACTTCGTATGTTCACCAGTCATTAATCAGTTTTCCTCCCCTGCAAGCTATTTCTTATGGCTTTCATCTATATTTTATTTTAATTATAATTATCTTAGAAGAGATATATTGGGGGTGTAAAAGTGTTTAATACATTAATGGGAAGAATAATTATTTCATGAAGTCATTGAAACTTATCCAGTAAAGATTGCAATGTCACATCATCACGGGAAAGGCTATTACTGAACAACAACAGCTTTCCTCCAGAGGCCTGTCCATAGACCATGGATGAATGAACTGCTTCTTTGTGGTCTGTTTGGCTACTGTGGTTCTTTCCTGTCTTGCTACCCCTAGGAGTTCAGGACTGCTTATATTGTTTTCCCTTCTTCTGTGGTTCTCCAAGTGTTTCCTCTTTCATAACCTCTTAGTCACCTTGATTTGGACAATTACTTATCCCATCCTGTAGCTTTCAACTTTTCATTCTACAGTTTTTGCTAGTAGGAATTGGTGGTACCATTCACATTTGGAAACATATTTTGTAGGTATTCACACATTGCAGCTCATATTTGCATAATCATAACACACATCCAGTGCAAACACACCCAGAAAATTTGACAGAAAAGGAGTGAAAAGAATATGTATGCAATTCCCTTCCATGACATTAAAAACATGGATTAAAATTGTGTATTCTGGGGAGTGTTCCTCTGATAAAAGATTTTTGAAGCATCCTCAGTTCTAGCCTATTTCTCTTCTGTGTCTCTGCTTTCCAGTCTCATCCTTCTACTAATTCTATTTTTTTTTATCTTCAAATAACAGAATTCCCTTTCCTCTTGATGTTGACTATCACATAGATTTTTCCTTCACCCACACAAATGTTGACATTAATAGTCAAAGTGTACCACATAGCTGATAAAATGCTGAAATGGTAAAACTATTAAATACAGGATTTTACTTGTCTGTCTGTCTGTTCTTTATTGTTAACTATCTTGATCTCCTTCAAAAGAATCCTGGGAACTGTAGTTCAAACCACAGAAATTGAATCTATCAAAACTTTAAGAAGAATATGCCAACAAAAATGGAAAAACAAAACAATGGCCCAGTGACTGGAAATGTTCGGTCTATATTCTAGTTCTGAAAAAGGAGACATCAAAGATGGGAGCAACTATCAGACTATTGTATTAATTTCTCAGACAAGTAAAGTGATACTCAAAGTCATACACAAAGGCTGCTTCCCTATATGGAACAAGGAAAACCAGATGTTCAAGCTGGATTCAGAAAAGCAAAAGGCACTAGGGATCGTATCCACCCTGAGCCCAATTTGGGAAAGGGCAGAATATAAATCCACAGAAATAAATAAATAAACGCATGCAAATATATGTATGTTGGTTACTGAAGCATATGAGAGAATTTCAGAAGAAAATCAGTTTGTTTTTCATAGATTACAGCAAAGTTTTTGACTGTGTGGACTGTGAAAAACTATAGCAAGTTTTTAAAGAAATGAGTGTGCCACAACATCTGATTATTTTGATGAGCATCTTATATTCTGGTCAAGAGGTTACTGTTAGAACATGAAGAAACAGAATGGTTTCCGATTGGCAAAGGTGTCAGACAAGGATGTAGATTATCTCCCTGATTCTTCAGTCTGCATGCAGAACACAGCATAAGGAAAACTGGATTAGATTTAGATAAAAATGGAATGAAAACTGATGGAAGGGGTACTAAAAATTAGAGGTATCCAGATGATACCACTTCGCAGAAAATAGTGAAGAGTTGAAACCACTACTGATGTAGGGTAAAGCAAAAATTGCCAAAGCAGGATTACAGCTGAACATCAAGAAAACAAGTAATTACTCCTGCAGAATTACACAAATGTAAAGTGGACAATGAAGAAATTTAAATTGTTCAAGATTTTCTATTCCTTTTCAAATTTAAACATCACATTAAAAGTGTGGTTTAGTTAAACTACCCATGTGCAGGTCAACCAGAGTTTGATGATTTTCTCTGCTAAATTCTGGTTTCAAAACTGGGTATAGTTAAAATAAACTATGACTTCCTGTTATGTCTAAACTGATCCATAATGTATCATGCTGAACTATTAATATGGTAATCTTAAAAATGTATACATTTTATAGAAAGTATAAAAATGAAGAACTGGAGGTTTAAGTAGTCCTGGGCATATGTGAAATCAAAAGAGAAATGTTCTTGTTCAGCTATCAGGGAAGAAAGGAAATATTTGAAATTATCCCAACTCTTCATCACAAAAGACAGTTCCACAGGGAAACAGAATAGAGATTAACCTGGTTTACATTAGTACAAAGCCAGATTAAGACATGCTGAGGTCTTAAACTATATCACATTTAAGATCGGAGAGCCAGTTTGGTGTAGTGGTTAAGTGTGCGGTCTCTTATCTGGGAGAACCGGGTTTGATTCCCCACTCCTCCACTTGCACCTGCTGGCATGGCCTTGGGTCAGCCATAGCTCTGGCAGAGGTTGTCCTTGAAAGGGCAGCTGCTGTGAGAGCCCTCTCCAGCCCCACCCACCTCACAGGGTGTTTGTTGTGGGGGAGGAAGGTAAAGGAGATTGTGAGCCGCTCTGAGACTCTTCGGAGTGGAGGGCGGGATATAAATCCAATATCTTCTTCTTCTTCTTCATGTCTCATATACAATTGGGAAATGGATAGAGATTTGGGGATGGTATCTGGGGAGGGCAGGGTTTGGGTAGGGGAAAGACCATACAATGCCATAGAATCCACCCTCCAAAGCAGCCATTTTCTCCAGGGGAATTAATCATTGTTGCCTGGAGATCAGTTGTAATTCCAGAAGATCTTCCGGCCCCATCTGGAAGTTGGCAACCCTAACTCCATGACATTTTCTTTTTAAAAAAAATGGTATTTAGACACCACATGTTAATCTGAGGCTCTAAAATGATGTTTACTTAGTTTGTGCATAAATCCATCTCTGAGTTTGTGGCGCTCTTTTTATGCCCATTACAAACCGTACGTGGAGTTTTGTTTTTGACATTTTTGTTGTATTTCTAAACTTGCTGTTTTCAGTTATAAACAAATATTTGTGAATGGTGTTACTCTACAAATGACTATTAGCAGTAAAACTCTCAAATACCTTTCACTTGTTGGTTTAATTTATGTACAATATGCCAAAATTCCGAGCTGAAAGTTCATAAATGCCCACTGGGTATGTTAATAATGTTAACTGATACTGATAAGGAAATGAAACTGTGTGCAAAGTCTTTTTTTTTTCCCCCTTAGCACTTTTGTTTAGGAAAATACATGACCTAATTAAGATAAAAGGGATAACAGCCTCTGAAATTGTTATTCTGGAAAATAAAGAGCACTACTTTAATGGGACTTAATTTCATCATTAAATATTTTAAATGGTTTTCTATATAAAGTTGCATTTTTTTAATTTGAAGCAGACTTCAAATATATGCACTGTGACATTTTCCACAGCTTTATAATTAGGAAGAAATTAGTGTTAATGAAACATTTAATATTATTTATTGTGAGGAACAAAAATTAAAATCCTTTCCTATGGGGCTTTAATTACCATTAGCTTTCAGCATCCAGTTCAGCACATAATAGGACTGTGCCCAAACAGAGTTTGTCCCCTTCCCCCAGCCCTGGGAAGGGAGATAAAATGGGATTTAAACCCCTGATAAGTGAATGTCCCCAGTGCAGTGATTGGCTGCAGCTGCAGGCACTTTAATGTATCTCTAGAATTCTCCTGTCCATATAGCACAGTCTCATTAATGACTTCATCATTTGCTTTGCATGCTTAGAATCCTATGAGCTTCTGAACCAACATATCAGAGTGCACACCAAATTTCAATACTGGAGCAAGGCCATGAGATGTCATCTGAAGAACCTAGAAACTGACTTGCTAGATGAGACTCAAGTCCACAGTCCAGTGTTCTGTATCCTACAGTCACCTCCTGAATGCATCTGGGTACTCTGAGTGCAAATTTCCCACCACAGCCTCTTCTCTTAACTCACTCCCTTACTTCCTCCTGATTTTATGACCAACCTACAAAAGAGTCAGGACTGATTTTGGGGGTCCTGACCCACTGTTTGAGGGCCATTGCTATAAACCATTGAGTCCCGAAGTTCTTTTTGTTCCTGCACCAGCATGTGTCAGTGACAACCGCAACACTAAGCAATATTCTACACACACCCCTCCCCAGAACTGCACCAAGACCTTAAAAGATGGCTCCCTGGACTGGGCTGCCTTATCCCTCCATAGGAAGATCCCTTTTGCCATAACAGTTATCTCAATGTACAAATGGAAGGTCCTATCATGAAACATTCATTTCTTCCAAACTTAGAACCATAAAATGATTCAGTGTGTTCATTTCATGATGTCAGCCCTAGTGATATAAAGAATGTCCGGCTCCTCCCAGCCAAGCCGGCTCGCCGGCGCTCAGGCTGGGGGCCGCCTTTGCCGCCCAGGAAGGAGGGAGAGGCAACATCACCCCACATACGGGTGTTTGTTGCAGGCGCGGAGCCGAGGCTATATAAGCCCCGGCCCCCGCCTCCTCTCCACGCAGTTCCTTTGGCTCTCTGCCCGCCCACCCATCCCTTTCGGTAGTACAGGCGTATGCCGGTCGCCTTATTAGGGGCCAGGTAGGAATTTTTTCATCTCCACACAATTGGCCATTGTGGGGGTGTTTTTCGCCTACCTTGTACTGCCGGTTAGTTTAGTTTTGTTACGGGTAATGGTTAAGGTCGCAGGCTGGAGGTGGTTTGGCCACAGGGTTTTCCAGGGGAGCACCTCTGGCCTAGCACCGTTGGTACGGTGGTCTGCAGGAACCGTAGATGGGCTACACGGCTCAGTGCGGGGAATGCAGATCACAGGGAGCCTCACCTGGTTGGATCTTTCCATGGAGATCGATGCCAGCCCAGATGGTGATGGCTGGAGGCCTGGCCGCTCAGCTACAACCCGAATACGGCGGGCTTGTGCTGGGGGCAGGGTGGCTCGCCCTTTGGACAAGGCGGGGTCCAGGTGTTGACCCCAGGGCTTGTCTGGTTCAGGTTTCACCCCCTGCCAGTTACAGTGTTATGTGTTTAATAAAGCGGCCCGGTTTTAAACCCAATTCCTGTGTCTGCCTCTTCATTCCGACTGGGGGGGCGATGGTTCCTCGTTTTGTTTTCACTTGGTCAAGACTTTTGTCGTCTAGTCTCTTGGGCACAAAATCCCCAGACACTGCTGCCCCATATATTTGAAGAGTTGCCTTCTCCTGTATGCTGGCTTAGATCCTCAGACGAGCTTTTCCTGGAAGTACTCTTCAGCAGGGAAGTGTGGCGAGGAATTCTTCACTGACAGTGGCAATTTTGTAGCAGGAAATCTTTTATAGCACCAAATAGCACCTGACATTGTTTTATAATATGTTTTCTATATTTTATCTATGATGTATTCTTATTTTTATGTTTGGCTTATATTAATATTGTTTTTTATGACCTTGAATGTGAGCCACCCTGAGCCGGGGAGGGCGGGATATAAGTCAAATAAATAAATAAATAATTTTCCCCCCTTCCACAGATCCAGCGCTGTGGAGCCCTACTGAAGTCTGTACTACATACTCTGTAGGGCCTCTTCCTAACTTTCTTTTAAAAGGCAATGGGTTGTCTTGCTGAGCTTTTGAATTTTTATTTATTTATTATTATGTATTGAAAAAATTCTATCCTGCCTTTTCTCTTGAGTCAAGGCAAATTTGATGAAGCAGATTATAGGCTGGGAATAGGGTGGCTGCTGTAATCTGTTGTTCTGTTTCCATTTTTTTTTTAATTGTGATGATGCTTTAAGACAGGGGTAACCAAACTTGCTTAACATAAGAGCCACATAGACTAAACATCAGATGTTTGAGAACCACAGGAAAGGGAAGGGAAGGGAAGAAGGAGGGAGGGAGGAGTGAATATTACCTAATATAATAGCATTTCAATATATGCAGAGTCTTGGAGTTTGGGAAGCTGCCACAGCATTTCATTATTGGATGTTTCTCCATATTGCCATAGTCTGGGGGGGGGAGGGGCAGGAATGTGATAGAAGTTTATCAAATTATTGAAGAGTGAAGCTCCCCCCCAAAAAAAATAATATCAAAATATGTAGGCACCCAGTGAAGTTGATGGGAAGTAGATTCAGGAAAGATCAGAGAAAGTAATACTTCACTCAATGAGATATTTATTTATGGCCTTCACCACCATAGATGTTATAATGACCACAGACTTTGGTGGCTTTAAAAGCATATTACAAGGTACCCAGGGCTTTTTTTGTAACAGGAACTCCTTTGCATATTAGGCCATACCCCCTTGATGTAGCCAATCCTCCTGGAGCTTACAGTAGACCCTGTACTAAGAGCCTTGTAAGCTCTGGAAGGGCTGTATGGCCTATTATGCAAAGGAGTTTCTGCTACAAAAAAAGTCCTGAAGGTACCTATTATCCATGATGCCTAAATAGAACTTCCATATTCATAGACAGTGTCCTTCAGAATGCTAGTTGTTGGGAGGGGGCTACAATAAGGGGGAGATTTTATTCTCCATGGCCTTTTCACAGGCCCTGAGGGGGGATCTGGTTGGTGAGCGGGAGGAAAACAAGGTTGAGAACTGGCAACAAACCACATAGAAGAGAACTGTTTCCATCACGCTTTTGAGAATCCAGAGGCATCTGGCTTGATGATCTCAGAGTCTGGGAAGAGACAAGATAATTCTTTGGACTGATCCTACACAGATGTTCTTATATTGGTAATATGCAATTGAAACTGCATTAAGGAGGAGGAAACGTCTCCTAGAACTGCATTTGGAAGAGGGGGTTTTGCACAGGAGGGGGAAGGAGAGCAATTATATCACTCTGACTGCAATCCTAAGAGTGATTTCCTGGGAGTAAGCCCTGTTGAATTACCTGGGGTTTATTTCAGAGTATACCTGTAGAATCGTTCCCTCAGTTTCTCATCCAGAATTTTAAAAAGAATACACAACAGTGGTGCAGATGGGATGCATGCATCTGTAAAGGTTTTTTTTTAAGCTACGCTAATAGATACCAATCCTTTCCACATAATGATTCCAGAGTCAAATACTTAAGACCAGCTGTCCCATAATCTTTATTGCATATGTCATTGAATTTCAAATTTATAAAGCTTTTACATCAATTCCCCGAAGCAATATCACCTTTTGATGTCTTTTGTCATATTTGCATTTGTGGATTTCAGTAGATTACTCTACAATTTGACAAGTGTATGGATGTGTAATGTATTTCGGTGATAATAACCGCATTTCAGATTTTTGCATAACAAATGTTGTTACCAGGCACCCATCTTTTAAAGCTTTAGTGAGCAAAAAAATGCATAGTTTGAAGCAAGACATCTGCATTCTGGAAGGGGAAATAACTTGCAAAAAATGTAAGTTGACTAAGCAGCAGTGTGTCCACATATTTAGAACTAATGCAGTATGTTCATTTACAGGGAGCTTTTCTCATTCCCCCCCCCCAAAAAAAATCCTTTCAGGGCTGCCCTCTTACTAGTTTTTAATGCAGTTTTCTTTTAGCTTTTCCCATTTGGTCTTAAATTATTTACATGTAATTAAGCATTTTACACTATTTATATATTACATGAAATCTGTATTTATACTCAACAGACACAGACAGTGTGGGAAATGCTTTAATTGTAACCGGAATAATTCAGTGCAAGGAAAAGAAGAAGAAGATGATATTGGATTTATATCCCGCCCTCCACTCCGAAGAGTCTCAGAGCGGCTCACAATCTCCTTCACCTTCCTCCCCCACAACAGACACCCTGTGAGGTGGGTGGGGCTGGAGAAGGCTCTCACAGCAGCTGCCCTTTCAAGGACAACCTCTGCCAGAGCTATGGCTGACCCAAGGCCATGCTAGCAGGTGCAAGTAGAGGAGTGGGAAATCAAACCCAGTTCTCCCAGATAAGAGTCCCCATACTTAACCACTACACCAAACTGGCTCTCCACCAGATCAACCAGCGCAGCCCTAAAACTTCATTGGTATGTTTCTCAAAAAGAGTTCAAGGAAAGCCAGATGTGGATTGAACCAAGCCACTTTATTACCCATGTGCAACCTCTTTTTTAGAAGCCTACATGCTTATCACTTTTTTAGAAGCCTACCTGCTCTCTGTTACTGTTATGCTGTAGCCCATTGGACACCTAACTGGGCAGGGTGGCAGCAGCAGGAGAAAGAGGTGAACCAGCTTTCTTTCAATGTAGAAAAGTATCTCTGCTCTGTTGCCCAGAGGCAACACTTATTTGCCAGAGGCGGGGGAAATGGCTGTTGACAAGTTTGTATTTTGATGTCATACCAAGAACGCAGGAACCTGCGAAGTGGATGTTTGCTATTCCCATTCTCTAAACTCACTTCCTCTGTGCCTAAGAAAAGAGTGGTTGGTAGCTCAGAAATGCCTCTATAACAGTAGACCAATGACATTAGACATCTGCACACACCAATTGTGACTGATTGCTGCAACTGAGACAGTTGATTTGCACCAAACTCCTGTTAATTAAGAGTAATTGGAGAGCTGGCAAGTGTAACCAATACAGTAATTACACTGCTGAAGTTATTGGACCCGTTTTATGGAAGTGCTAAGTGTATACAACATAGAAGAAGAAATGGGGAATGTTTCCCATAAGCATTTTAGAGGGGTTTGACAACCCTGCTGGACAAAGGAGTAGGGCAGCCTTTTAAGACAGGTGTAAATCAATCAAGAAAAGAGTTGGCAGGAAAGTGGGGACCAAGTTGTTCAGCAGCTGTTACTTTCTGAAACGTTAAAAAAAAAGTTGGCAATCTATTAGTTGGATTTCTTCCAACTTTCTGAAAATACATTGTAGAATATTCCCAGAAGTTTCAGTACAGCCTTTACATGGAATTTTTAGAAATTCACTTGGACTACCTGAGTGGTGTTGAATCCCTATTGTCTGTGTCATGCTTGAATTCAGGAAAGCTCACTTCATACCAGACAGCAAAGCAAAGGGGTTTTCCTGACAATAACATGTGCTTTTTAGCCCTTTCCAGACAAAGTGTATTTGATAAATATGCAGGTGGATTGGGACCCCAGCAGCAAGCTCTGTCCCTGAGCAGCATTCCTTGAACATTGTGCCCATGCACAGCAGTGCTTAATTAGGAATCCTGATCACATGAACATAGACAAATGCCTGTAGACTCTATACATACATGAACATGCTTCAGGCATCCCACTCCAGCTGCATTTGCCAGTTCATTGTATCATCATCATCATCATCATCATCATCCTCTCCCCACCTTTTAGTGAGAGAACCAAGGTTGGTTGCATTTTACTGATAGAAGCAAACTTGGTTGCCTAGCAACAGCTGCTGCTTAGCAGTTTCCCCAATGGCCCAGTCCTCATCTGCCCTGGGCAGACCCAGCCAATGGCATACAAGTTATCTTGACTGGTTGTTCATGAGCCAATGGCTTATGTGGTATGCACCACAGCCAATGGGAGAGCTGGAAAATGCCAGGACATTAAGCTTTTTAATAGATTATGATGGTGATGATGGTGGTGGTTATTTCTGTGCCACCTTTCTATTTAAATATGGCCCCCAAGGCAGCAAACACCAAAACATTTCAACCTTAAAACAGCATTTCAAATAAAGTGTACATAAAATACACAATTCAATAAAAACATATAAACAGACATATATAATTTATATATATATAATTTTTTTTGGCCACTGTGTGACACAGAGTGTTGGACTGGATGGACCTTTGGCCTGATCCAACATGGCTTCTCTTATGTTCTTATCTCCTTCCCATCCATCAGCCACCCTATTTCATTACACCCATTGTGTTCAGCAATAAGCTCCAGTGTCGCAAGCTCCTTCTTCTCCTTACACTTTCTTATATTTCCTGCTTGTCAATGAAGTGTACTTTTTCCTAAAACATGGGCAATTCCAGGTAACAGGAGGAGGTCATTGGCAAAGTATTTTCTGGTGTGTCCCCTGCTGTGAATCTGGGCCACATCTGGGGGGGAAATGATATTTTTCAGATTTGGATTTCAGGAACAGGAAGCATACTGATATTTTGGAGTGTTCTGGTCCCTCCATACCATTTTGGGATTCTGATTTGGGGTTCAAGGGATACTAAAAATATGGGGATCCATTATTCCCTATGGGGGAATTTTTACAGGGGGGCTGAGTCACTGTTCTTTAAGCAAATGACACCAATATTGTTGGCAGCCTAATATTTCTGTCCACTAAATATCCCCCAAATTTCAAACAAATTGGGCTGATGGGTCTAATTGGGCTGATGGGCCCCTGAATAAGGAGCTCCCAGCCATTCTATTCTTCTCCATTGTTGCCCACTAACAACTTCATTTTCCATCAAATTTAGGCAAATTTTGTTTGTTTCTTGAAAATAAAAGGCAAGAATTTCATATAGTTGTCTTGAAAGGCTGAATACAAAAACAATTCTCCCTCTCCCTCCTTCTGATTGAGGAATGGATTGATTCCATGAGGAATCAATTTTCATTTTCATAGAATCAGGTGCCCAATTTTGTCATTTTCTTTTTATTGGTGTTTTTTTTTTAAATATATGACAGTTCAAAAACCAAACGAAAACACTAAATGCTACATTAATTTCAAAACATTAAACCAAGCAGGCAAAACTCTTTATGCCGGATGTTTCTCCCTCTGTGTTCATTTAATGGAGCTCTTAGCTGCATCAGTGCATTATTGCTTAGACTCATTCTTTTTTAAGTACTTTGAATGTATTATTGCTTTAATGCACTTCATGGGACATTGCATAACACACACTTAAATTATTTTATTAATGTTAAGCAAGTGTTCCTGCATTATTAAACACGAGGCAGAATGCAAATCTGGATAAACATGACTTCTGAGCATGTTCTTCAGGTGCCTGAGTGTTTGTACATTAAGTTGCAATAAAAAACAGAACATTATGGAATCTCTGCGGCATTGGCATTAGCGTGTCTTCCACAAATACACACAGAGATTGGGGGAGAAATATGGAGCAAGTACAAGTTTTATCAACAGCTCAGACTCAAGTTTGACTTAGAGTGGGGGGGTGCTTATTTTCTGTCTCAAGCGGCATGTCCAAATGAGTGTTATTAAGGCACTGATCAACTCAAAGCTGTAAGCAATCTCATAAAAGCAATACACAGCTCATAAAGGATCAAAAGTGGTAAGCTAAAAAGTTGAAGCATTGGTTTTGTGTCATTGAAAAATCAGCAGGATAGGAATACCAAAGTGTCAAGAGTACTGTTGCTGGGTCATACCAATGGTCCATCTAATCCAGCATCCTGGTTCCCTCAGTGATCAGTCAGGAAAGCCAGCAAGCATGGTGTGTAGACCACTGCCCTTACCTCCTGATTGCTCACCAGAATCTAGCAAAAGAAGGCATTCTGTCTCTGAACCCAGTGATCTCATTTGGCTATTTATGGAGGCTATTTCTATTACAGTGCAAGTCTAAGCAGAGTTCCACAATGGGTTTAAAAGTATAGGTCCATTTAGGATTGCACTATGATAGACGTATCCTTCAAAAATCTGCCCATCCCCTTTGTAATCCATCTAAGCCAATTGCCATCACAGCCCCTCATTGTTATGAGTTCTGCACGAGTTGTCTGATGTGGTACTTACTTTTGCCTTCCTGAATCTACTCCCAATCACTTCCTTTGGCTGCCCTGAGACCTAATATTACTGAAGAGGAAGGAAAGTTTCTCTCTCCCATGTTTCTTTACACCATGCATAATTTTTTGGACCTCTGGTATGTTATCTTTTTTCTAAAAGGATATGCAAATGATACTGCAGTCTTCCACATGAAGAAGAAGAAGAAGAAGAAGAAGAAGAAGAAGAAGAAGAAGAAGAAGAAGAAGAAGATGATGATGATGATGATGATGATGATGATGATGATGATGATGATGATGATGATATTGGATTTAGAGCCCACCCTTCACTCTGAATCTCAGAGCGCCTTACAATCTCCTTTACCTTCCTCCCCCACAACAGACACCCTGTGAGGTAGGTGGGGCTGAGAGAGCTCTCACAAAAGCTGGCCTTTCCCACAGAAGCTCTCACAGAAGCTGCTCTCACAGAAGCTGCCCAGCTCTGCAAGAGCTATGGCTGACCCAAGGCCATTCCAGCAGCTGCAAGTGGAGGAGTGGGGACTCAAACCCAGTTCTCCCAGATAAGAACCTTCCTTGCCCCAGAAGACCCAATGTGGTGAATATGGTTTGCAAGGAATCCTAGGTTTTCACTTTGACAGAGCTTCAGGGGAGCCTCTTTTCCATCAGCTTTTGGAATAGAAATCATGTCCCTGAGCTGACATTCCCCTGGGGGAGATGGTGTGGCATAGTGGCTAACAGAATGAACTAGGAGATAACCAGTTCAAATCTCACATCTGTCACAAATTTACTAAACAAAGCACGCATTGGCTCAAGCCTCCCATCCAGTAATTTGGAGATGATAATATTGCCCCTTTTTGCAAGACTATATAAAGATTGCAGCAAGCTAATGCATACTAAGTACACGAAACAATGGAAGGACAATAAAAATGCTAAATATTGTTGTTGATATTGCATGTGGTTGCTTCAAGGGCCTTTTTTACTGAAGCTTTGTCTTCCTATGTGGATAGAGCTATCCTTGGTGCTGAAGGAAACGGTGGAACTTGTCATGTGCACATTTAGGTTCCTGCGGATCTTTGTATTGTAGATAGTTTTTTTTAATGTTTAGGCAGTAAGGAAGAGGTGAAGCAAACAGCAGGAAGAACGATGGCAAGGACAATCAGTAGCAGAATGCTTTAGTCATTCCGATCAAAGAGCAAGTTTTCTACACTGGCCTAGGTGGATATTGCTTTGATGGGACTTTTTGGACAGAATTTGGAGGTAATGCATATTTATTCTATCTCATAGTTACTGAGAGGTGGGCACTCCTTAGTTCATTTGGGAATATGATAACTCCAAAATACTCCCCCCTCCCCCCAAAAAATAGTGGAAAATACTTCTTTGTTTTCTGAGCCCAAAAGTGAATTTGAATCACAATATTTCTCCTGATTGAGTCAATAAAAAGGTCCAGACACTTCTGCCTCTCTTGGGCTCACCATTAGGAATACCTAAGCACTGACCCAGTGTTCTTTTTCATCTGCCAAATGTGCAAAAAGGGCAGATCTAAAGGATCACAGAATCAGTATTTCAAGAAAGGCCTTTTGCAAAAGCCTCCAGAGATACCTCATCACTGGTTTCTCCGTTCCTTTGCAAAAGTGTGTTTACTTGGAAGAAGGAAACTGGCCTAGAATACGGCTGGCTGGAATGAATCTCAATACAAGTTGTACCCAAATTTGCAGGAACGTGTACCAGATTCTTACTGGGGCAGATATTTACAGATAAATACTTTCCTGTCCCATTTATCAAAATTCTTGTTTATCATGGATTTTCTCTACTCCCCCTCACATAGTCCTTTCAAATGGTGGTAAGGTCTATTCCTAGGGTCATGGACTAATAGCCATGTGGATTGGACAGTTGCACTGGGAAGGGGAAGAAGAAAAATGTGCCTCCTGCCTCTTCTGTCATTGTAGCTTCTCTGACAGAAGCAGAAGAAGGGAGTGATTCCTCCCTGAAATCTACCCACATGGCTGTTACTTTCCAAGGGTCCTGTGCCCCAGAAATAAACTTCTCAAGAGTCACAAATGGATGCTGGGGGAAGAGAAATAGTCCACAGTCCTTTATATGGAAGCAAATCAGTCATTTGGCTGTGAGTGATTGGCTGTAGCCATGCAAATCCAGACAAGGCAGAAATAACAGTGGTAGACAGGTGATATGAGCTGGACCCTTGGTGGGAAGTGCTTTATCATATGCAGCACTCAGCCACTGCAAGACAGCATAAGCATAAACCAGTAAAGCTTGACTGGGTATGTTTTCCCTCTACTTTCTACCCATGAGACGAAGCATTTAAATGATGACATGGTTTTAACCTACTGAAATTACATGCAATGGCTAAAACATTAAATTATGTATAGCTTAAATGGCAGTAAACATGATCAAACACTTTCTAATGTGACACATTCTTTGTCAGGCTGGCAAATGTGCTATGAGCAGGCGATGGAAGCTAAACCCATCATTACTTTGACGTGCCAGTGCTGAATTAGTCAATGTCCTTGCCTTCCCAGCTATGTTCGCCTGCCTTTTTTAAGCACAGGATATTATATTGAGCAATGCAACCAAACTTGGGCCTTCTAAAAATATTAATTTGACAAATTTCTCTGTGTGACAGCTTTTTCGATGGTTCTGTTAACAAGACAGCTGAGAAAGTCTTTTCTTAGAGTGTATTTTAGTTGAGGGGTTCCCATGAGGAAATTATAGGTTGTGGAAGCAATGGTGATTTTCTAAAATGGAGAGTGATGACGCCTATAAAATGTATATCCTTCCCCCCCATTCCAGATGTGAAGGGGATGATTTTATGTACTTTGGAATGAGGGAAAATCATGTTCTTCACAATATTACATCAAAAGTGAAATGTGCAGCACTGTGATGGATGAAGAAAATATGAGAGGATATGTATATGGCAGGGATCCTCATGGGAAGGTGGAAAGTATGCAAATGTTGAGTCTGTATCTTGACTCCCCTTAGGGTCCCTCTCTCACTGGTGTCCAGGTCACCAGCTTGGAGGAAGCATTGAGAAACCTTTGGAATGGGGTCAAATTGATTCCCTGCCCAAAGTTAAGAACATAAGAGTTACAACAATATGCTGTGGTTAATAGCCACTGATGAACCTCTGCTCCATATGTTTATCCAATCCCTTCTTGAAGCTGGCTATGCTTGTAGCCATCGCCACCTCCTGTGGCAGTGAATTACATGTGTTAAACACCCTTTGGGCGAAGAAGTACTTCCTTTTATCCATTCTAACCTGACTGCTCAGCAATTTCATTGAGTGCCCATGAGTTCCTGTATTGTGAAAAAGGGAGAAAAGTTTGTCCAAGAGAGGGTTTTGAGGCTTCATCAGTCATCATGCTGACTACAACCAGCTTTCTTGGTTGAGAGCCAGTTTGGTGTAGTGGTTAAGTGTGCGGACTCTTATCTGGGAGAACCGGGTTTGATTCCCCACTCCTCCACCTGCACCTGCTGGAATGGCCTTGGGTCAGCCATAGCTCTGGCAGAGGTTGTCCTTGAATGGGCAGCTGCTGTGAGAGCCCTCTCAGCCCCACCCACCTCACAGGGTGTCTGTTCTGGGGGAGGAAGATATAGGAGATTGTAAGCTGCTCTGAGTCTCTGATTCATAGAGAAGGCCGGGGTATAAATCGTCTTCTTTCCCCTGCAATTTGGTACAATTTGGTAGCTCCTGAGAATTGCCATAGCTCTAGCCCTTCCTCTGTATAACCTGTAATTGCTACCTGAGTTTCTAGTTCTGGTGTCTCTTTATCTATGTGGTGGCATGGTAAAGAGATTCCAAAGCTCCATTTCTTTGACAAGGACTACAATCCTGACGTTGGGTTTTATTTTGCCAGTGTTGGTAACTGAATTTATTTCATCGTTGCTATTATTGTTGGAGAAGTAGTTATGTTGCTGGTAGTGATTAGTATTTTGTTAATGGTTTTGACTACAAATGTGGTTATTATTAGAGAGCAGCACCTATGTTGATTTATAAATATGTTTATATTGCATAAGAATATAAAATAATAAAAAATAAGTTTAAAAAAGAGTTGCGCATTAACATTAAGAAAATTGTGCATTGCTTATATTATTCCTTTCCCATTTTCTCCCTGCTTCATTTTATCCCTTCCTAAGAAAGCCTTCAAAGTCTAAAGTTGATGGGGATCATCTATAGATTCCATTTTCCCCCCTTTCAATATTTATAGTTACTCCAGATGTAGCCTCTCAGAGGGATCTGTGGGGCCCAGGCAGAACTGGGGCACTCCTGAAAGCCCAGAAGGAAGAAAACATGGCCAGGATAGGAAACACATGGATGCCAACAGGCTGTCAGGGATTGCTCCAATTGGTAGCATGTTCAAAAGCCAACTGAAGCCAGGGAAGAAGATGATATTGGATTTATACCCAACTCTCCACTCTGAATCTCAGAGCAACTTGCAATCTTCTTTACCTTCCTCCCCCACAACAGACACCCTGTGAGGTAGGTGGGGCTGAGAAAGCTATGGTTCACCCAAGGCCGTTCCAACAGCAGCATGTGGAGGAGTGAGGAATCAAACCCGGTTCTCCCAGATAAGAGTCTGTGCATTTAACCACTACACCAAATTGGTGAGACAAAATGGAAGTCACAGAGTCACAGATGGTGATACCAGACTGGGAGAGCAAATGGCCAAGTTGAATTGGCAAGGCACAGATGATGAGGTAGTTGGGTACTGACACCAGGACCTGCTCAGTTGGTTGAACCCCCTCACTGGAGGAGGGAGCCAAGGAATTTGGAGGGCCTGAGGGGTAAGAAGAAGCATCTAGCCCTAACCCCATAGAGGCATGCTGGCCAGGGCAGCAGGGGCCAGGGACACCAATCTTCCAGGCAACCCCAAAGAGTCAAGGAGTAACTGGGCTAGAGAGCATGGAAATGTGAAGGAATGGGACCGCTAGAAGAGATACCTGGTGGCAGCAGTGATTTAGGCACTTCATACCTTTGAGTGAGTGACCACCAGCCAACAGTCCATCACCCCATCTGAGACCATAGGCAACAGTCACAAATGTATTTGAATCATCATCATAAACTCTTTTGGTTCTGGTTTTAGGTTCAGTTTTCCTCTTTACCTTTTGGCCATTTCTAGTGTTGCCCACCATGTGGAAGAGGGTGAGGTGGTGGGAGAATGCTTAATAGAGACATATGAACATATGACGCTGCCTTATACTGAATCAGACCCTCGGTCCATCAAAGTCAGTATTGTCTACTCAGACTGGCAGCAGCTCTCCAGTGTCTCAAGCTGAAGTTTTTCACACCTACTTACCTGGACCCTTTTTAGTTGGAGATGCCAGGGATTGAACCAGGGACCTTCTGATTACCAAGCAGATTCTCTACCACTGAGCCACTGTCCCTCCCTGGAGCACTGGAGTATATCTTGCCCATAAAAGTGCAATACCTGGAAGTATTATATCTGCAGTAGGAATATTTGTTTCAAATGGTTATTTTAGATGAAAAGATACAGTGAATCTTCTGCCCATATTAACACGATTGCCTAACTTCTCCGGTTTTTGCCCACATTGCAAGGTCCTTGAGAATAAAGGTTGCCATCCTGCCAGCCATGACCACTGACAGGCCTTATCTCAACTCTGTACTGGTGATGTTTGTTTCTGGTGGGCCCTAGAAAGATGGAGAAGTTTCACTAAAGAAGATGTTTACAAGAACCCTGTGACTTCCTCTTGCAAGTCAGCAATGTGGAAAAAAAGGAAAGCACAGCCTGATATTCTCAACTGAGTTAATAAACTTGATAATTCATGAACCACTAACTTCTGATAAGAGATTTATGAAGTAATCCAAAGCCAGTGAGCATTAACGGTAATGAGTTCATTTCAATATAAATCAGCACATTCATGTGTCGGCATCTGATTTTTCAGATGGCTAAAATAATACTTGGAGAGGCTTCTTGCTTTTCACCCTATGTTTTCTTTTTCACAATTTTGATGCAAATAATGATCATATAGGGATCTTTCCGGTGGGAAGTGGTATTCAGTTCTCACTGAAAGTGAGGGGTTTCAGTGAAGCCCACTTAGATACATTCCAAAATTAAATGGCACAACACATGCTGTAATAATTTGTTGGGCTTCCTTTTCTACACCTTGCAATTAACAATAGTGACATTTTCAATATAGTCCCAAGCAGGGCTTTTTTGTAGCAGGAACTTCTTTGCATATTAGGCTACACACACCCCCGATGTAGCCAATCCTCCAAGAGCTTAAAGGGCTCTTATTCCAGGGCTTGCTGTAAACTCTTGGAGGATTGGCTACATCAGGAGGTGTAGCCTAATATGCAAAGGAGTTCCTGCTACAAAAAAGCACTGGTCCAGAGGCTGTCCTTTGGCATGCATTTTTGCAGTAGTCCATTGGTCAATTCAGCTGGCTATAATAGCTACTAAGGTAATCTTCTCACATTTGTAGTGGTGAGAAGGGAAAAGTAGCTATGCAGAGCTGGAGAGATTGCCGACAATTTTCCAACCCAATGATTTCATTATGAGCCCAAGTGCATACCTTAATATTCAACCCATTTCCATATGTATATATGGGGGAGATTGCAGATTTCAAACGCAGTTCCAGGCTGTTTCTTTAATAGAGAGTTTGCAGGAACTCAAACGATCCCTGCATAGATGCTGAATGTGACTCTGTGATAATTATCACTGGTAAGCCGCATCCCAAATGTGTCTTTGTGGTACTGTATAGGTCTTTCTTACTGGTTACCACACCTGGACTTTGGTACCATATAAAATGATCTGGCATGCTGCAGTCAGCACGCAGGCTGGGGGTTTGTTTCCCCCTGGATTTAACAAGACATTTCATTGCTTAATCCTCTCTCCCTCCATTTTTCTATTCAAAATGATCCTTGATAACTTGTTTTTTCCCATGTACAGCTGAGAGGAAAATGAGGCCTCCCTATCTTTGCATGTGGGAACACAGATGGAAAGGTGTCACACCACTAAGGTTGCAAGCCCCCAGGTTCCAGCAGGGGAACCAGTTTTGGGGGCTTCTCTCCATCACAGACCAGATGGCCAGTGAAGGAAACCCATCCCCTAAACAGGGACATTACACAGGGATGATCTGGTATTTGAACAAACTCTATGGTTTTGAGGAACACCTCCCAAATCCCTCCTCCAGACAGGTGAGGGGACCTGGAAACCCTACATATGGCACCCTAATCTGGGGTCAGGAAGGAGGGGGGACAAAGAAGCAGCCCTAAGAGAAACAGCAGTTCAGCTGCAAAGGAGTCCTTCCCAATCCTAAGTGGACCAGACCTTCCGGGGCAAGGGTAAAGGCACTATGGGCCAGGAGGAAGAGATAAGTGCATGCTGCTCAGGAGGGACAGTGGAGGCATAGCTACTTCGGCACCTAATCCTGCAGTAAAGGCACAGAGACCTGAGGCTACAGCTGAAGGATTCCAGAAAGGATTCTGCTCTGGGGAGCAGACCTGGGGACTGGGCCTGAGACAAGCAACAAAGAGAAGAAGGGTTTGTTTGGCAAGTAGGTCTCTTTGTGTTAGTGAAGTCATGAAGCTCAGAAATATGCATGTAAAGGTAGCTTACTCCATGATAAGAAATACCTTTCTGCTCTCCTATTTTATGGTTGTTGGATAGACAGGAAGAAGATGGGATATCCCTTTGGGTGAAGGCCTGGGAAGCTTCTAAGAGGGGCATTTTAAGTAGCAAATGGCAGGATGGGAATGAATTCAACCTTCTGTCTCCCATGTTCTTCCTCTTTTATCAAAGCTACTGCTTTTATGAGGTTAAAAAGAATAAAGAAAAAGAAAACTGTTAGGAAACTGTTCATGCTTCTCCCTTGTAATGTCTTGTTTAACCCTAACTCTCACATATAAAACACAAAAATGCAACCTAAATACTCTCCTACTGTATCACGGAAGGATGCTTGTTAATGGTTGAGATTACTTCCTTAATGGGCAGCCTGTCTTCAGGATGGGACCAGGCTTTGTGTGAGGGTGCAGAGAAAGTTTTACAGTTTGATTTCATGGAATTGTAGAGTTGGAATGGACCCACAGAGTTATCTAGTCCAACCCCCTACACAGTGCAGGAGATTCACAAGTACCTCCCCCACACACACACTCAGTGACCCCTGATCTATGCCCAGAAGATGGCAAAAAAGCAACAACAACAACCAACCTCTCCAAGATCCCAGCCAAAACGAGCCTGGAGAAAAACTGCTGCCTGACCTCAAAGAGGTGAACAGCATTTCCCTGGGCATGTAAGAAGAAGCCAACCAAGCTGGGCATGAGCTGGACTTGACTAAAACTGGGAGAGATCTGCTCAAGGGGTTCTATGGGAATCCAGTGCATGAAATATGGTTTTGTCACCTGATTTAGGACCCTATTTCCTTCCAAAATTAAGAGCCCCATGGTGCATTGTGGTAAAGCTGCAGTACTGCAGTTGGAGCCCTCTGCTCATGACCTGAGTTGGATCCCAGCAGAAGCTGGTTCAGATAGCCAGCTCAGGTTGACTCAGCCTTCCATCCTTCCACGGTAGCTTGCTGGGGGGAAAGTGTAGACGACTGGGGAAGGCAATGGCAAACCACCCCATAAAAAAGTCTGCCGTGAAAATGTTGTCAAAGCAACGTCATCCCAGAGTCAGAAACAACTGGTTCTTGCACAGTGGACCTTTCCTTTCCTTTCTTTTCCTTCCAAAATACTCTGCTTATATATGTGTTGCTAAAGAGATACAGCAAGGGTATCATAAGCTGCCAGTGTTTTCTCTCATATATAGGGATGTTACTGAATTTTTGACAGCTCTGGCTTATTTCAAAAGGTCCATGATTCTTTCATGCATTTCCCAAACTCAGAACAGGCTTGTTGTCTTCTAGGACATATGAAATGAATTCAGTCACAATAGTGTCATTCAATTCTATGTCCTTTGGAGTCATTTGTGCAAAAGAGACACATACAAATGCTGTGATAATAGAACAAAATTGGTATGTAACACAAAAGAAAGAAACAAAAATAGTCTTTCTGGCCACACACAGAAATTAGTAATTGTTCACCATTTAAAACAGACCCAGAAGAGAAGAGGATAGCCCTGAAATTCCCGACTGCCCAGGAAAGCGAGGACAGCCAAATGCTTTTCGTAACAATGCCATATGATACCTGTTTTAAATCCATCTGTTCTAGATCTCGGTGTGTGCCTTAATATTAAATCCATTTGCTATGTTATATGTGTGTGGAGGGGTTAGGAAAATGGTGAATTTCAGCCGCAGCTCTGGTTAATTTCTGTAATATAGTGTCTGCAGGGTCTTAAGTGAGACCTAAGTAGATTCTACATATCCCTTCGGTGCCTAGCAGGATTCTTGGTTATAAGTATAACTAACATTACAGTAGAGCTTGGATAATTAGGATTTCCTGACCACAGCGACTGAAAGATGTACAGATGGTTCAGGCAATGATATGTGGGCTCACACAGTGCACACTGAGATAATGAGATAAATCCATTTGAGGGATTAAAAAATAATTTTGTGCGCCTTCATACATGCAATTATGTCTCATCGGTAACCATGGTGGGTCTCAAAACAAATGACCATGGTCCAGGGAAGTGCCATATTTGAGAATCTGTCTTCTAACCAATTAGATTATTTTGTGTAGAGCAGCCTGGGCTGCACCTTCAGAATCAGTGGTTGGATGGGTTCTGTGGCCTCTGTTTTCCTCCTACAGGGCTAGAATCTTATTCTCAACTTTTTTTTGGGGGGGGGGGTGATTTAGAAGAAATGCCAGAAATAAGCCCATCTGTTGGCTGGTTTCTAATATTGAGTTCAGAAAGTGAGTTCATCTACCAAGGGATTAGAAGCCAGGCTTATCTAGCTTCAGAGTTGCTTTTAATAAACAGCATTGCATGATTATGCATTGTTAGCAGAAAGATCAAGATGGATAGTCATGTTAGTCTGTCTGTAGCAGTAGAAAAGAGCAGGAGTCCAGTAGCACCTTAATAACTAACACTTGCACCTGCTAGCAAGGCCTTGGGTCAGTCATAGCTCTGGCAGAGGTTGTCCTTGAAAGGGCAGCTGCTGTGAGAACCCTCTCCAGACCCACCCACCTCACAAGGTGTCTGTTGTGGGGGAGGAAGGTAAAGGAGATTGTGAGCCACTCTGAGACTCTTCAGAGTGGAGGGCGGGATATAAATCCAATATCTTCTTCTTCTTCTAACAAAATTTGTGGCAGAGGATGAGCTTTCATGAGTCACTGCTCACTTCTTCAGATACAGCCAGACTCTTTAGTTTTACTTCTTACTGTTTTTATAACCTTAAACCATTAACAGCAAATACAGCCAGAATCCTTCTGTCCTTGTATCTTGGAGAGTGGAATGATTTCAGGTGCCAAATGACAATAGAGCACAGAAGTGGCCAAACTTGCCTAATGTAAGAACCACATAGAATAAACGTCAAAGATTTGAGAGCTACAAGACATGAACATCAGATGGCTGAGAGCCACAAGGAAGGAAGAGAGGAAGGAAGGAAGGAAAATAGATGGGGGAGGGAAAGAAAGCAACTTTAACTTTAAATTCATTTTCCAAGCTGCCAGCTGGCTTGGACCAGTGATTTAAGGAGACAAATGCCTTCTCCAGACCAACTGATGAGGTGGGGGGGAGGGCTTGGAGAGCCACAGAATAAGTGTGAAAGAGCCAGATGAGGCTCCCAAGCTGCAGTTCGGCTACCCATGATGTAGCTGGTAAATAACAATAGCAGGCTTCATTAGATTAGGTTTAATATGCAGAAGGTTAGTAGGTGTGGAGAAATCAGCACCGGTAATGAGACAGGAAACTTAAGTCTCAGTTCAGTCTAGGATAATGTGCTGCCTTGAGCTTCATTATCAGTTGCAATTCAGCAGTCTCTCTTTCTAATCTCTTTTTGAAATTCCTTTGTAAGAGAATGGCTACTCCTAGGTCAGCAACTGAATGTCCTGAAAGGTTAAAAGGCCCCACACTGGTTTTTGAATGTTGTAGTTTATAATGTCAGACTTATGTTCATTTATTCTTTTTCATAGGCACTGACCTGTCTGTCCAATGCAGAGGGTGGAAGAAATTGCCAACAGTCATACAGAAACAAATTTATATGGATACACTCCCAAGAACCTAGACCAGGCACCTTCTATCTCTTGCCAAAGATACGTAAATCTGACAACCCAGGATGTCCCATTGTCTTGAGCATGCGGGTGCCCATGGCTGTGCCAGTGATTTGAAGGTATAAGTCCTCACCAAACCTGAAGCCATTGTGGGTGAAAACACACATGCAGAGTTCAGTGGCAAGATCTGCTGTGGTGTTGTCAGGGGTGATGTGAACCTTCCCTCCCCCAGGGCTCCTTTTTGTACAAGCTGTTCATTTTGGAACATTCAGGTCTTAGTAATAGCAATTGTTCAGTGGCACGTTGAAATGACACCTCTCCTTAAATTTTCCTTCCATTGTCTGTATCAAATGCAGTTTGAATTTATTCCAGCTTCTGTGGAATCAGTTGCTGCAGCTTCTGCTAGCAAAGCTTTTGTTTTCAAAAGGAGAGAGAAGAAATTCCACAAGAGAATGAAGCAATATGTAGTATAGAAAAGGTCAATGAGCATAGTATTTCTGACTTCTGGTCTGAAACTTTTAAGGGTCCCTGTAAAGAAACATGGAGTACAAAGCAAAATCTTTTATCCATCAACATTGTGCTTAAGACATTGGGGAATTCTAGCTTATCTTTGGGTTTTTTCAAGGATGAACTGAAGGAGGTTTGACATTTGGAGATGCTCTCTTGAAAGTATCTGGAAGCAGTAAATCTGTAAAAGCTAAATTGGAACTCAAATACTTGAGAGGTCTTTCCTAATAAAACTGGACCCAATTTGTTTAAAATCCTAGCAATAACACAAAATTCTTGAGCACCCAAAGTCTCAGTCCTAATTTGCAGTGGTTCCATCCTTGCAAATAATGTGCTTGGGAATCAAACTTCAACTCTTTGCAGTGTCCATTTTCCTTCTTAAATCTCAGCTCTTCATGCTTTTGATGTGTTCACAGTTTAGAATGAGTTGTATTTTCTCTGTTTGCCTTTTGCATCAGCACAGATGACCTCATGTATTATCATGCTGGGTAACTGCCCTAGTACAGGGGTCCCCAACCATTTTGAGCCTGTAGGTACCCCGGGAATTTTGATATATTGTGGTGGGCACAGTCACACAGTCTCTGCCACAAAATGGCCACCACAGTTCACTTTCAGTCATACAGGAAACACCCTTGTGCTGAAGTGGCAGCTGCTGCCAAAGCAATGTTTTTAAATGTCCGCATAACTAATGCAATCTCCAATGACCAATCAGAAGTCTTTGTGGGCAAAAGCCTTGCCTGGACCCACCCACTTGTTAAAAATACTTGGTGGGTGCCAGGAAAGGCATCTGTGGGCATCATGGCACTCATGGGCACCCTGTTGAAGCACCCCTGCATTATTCAAGCATGAGGCATTGTGACACATGACATTCAAAGTGTCACTTAGCTTTCTAGGCAATGCAGTGTCTTTTCCAACACATGAGTCTCAATGGTAGTGTGAGAATCATTTGGATCCTTGAGTTTTTGAAAGGGGGGATTTTGTTTTGAACATCTGAGGATATTGCTTAGCATTCACATTGCACAGGAGGCTTCATACATCACTAATAACAAGAAATCACTAAGAAAATAGGGTTTGGTGTGGAGCTTAGATAATGCCATTAAGACTGAATTTTAAAACTTTGACCAGTTCCACACTAGACCTTTAATTCTGGTTCAGCCCTGTCCCCAAATTGACATTCTACACTCGAATCATGGAATCATAGAAATGTAGTATTCTGTGCTTTCTCCCAAGGAGAATTCTCCTTGGTAGCATTCATAAGATTTCCCATTTTTACCTCTGCAACAGCCTGGGATGACTTATCAGGTAAGTTTCCAGCATTCCCTGGTCAAAATCTAAGAGTCTTTCCCAGATGTAGAGATAAGTAACAGAAGTAGTCTACCTTAGTCCAGAATGGGCACATGCACATAATTATGCACCCCCAATCTTATACCCCAAAGCTGAGAATTGTCTCAAATTTGGCTATAGTTTGTTAGCTCTTGGGAAGGTTTTATTTCTCAGTGACAGTTTTGATGTGGAACATATAGAAGGTTCCACATTCAGACCCCAACTAAGGGACTGCAGCTATCCAGGCTCAGAGTAACCTTGTAGACTTGCTGAAAATGCTGGGCAAAAATGGGCCATAGGTATGTATATGGCAGTTCCTTATATTCACATGTGCAGATGAAAATGTTAGTGTATAAAAAGGGCACTAATGGATGGACTCTCTTTCCTTCACTAGGGGTGATTACAGACTGGCAGCTTGAGATGACCCAGAGACACCTCAGAAACTGACTTGAAAAACCCTTCCGAATGCACACATCTGTTACCCATCCCCATCTTGTACTCACCCCATCTTCCAGTGTCCTCAGAGTGGTTCAAAAAGCTACCACAGTTGAAGGGGTAGCAAGTTTCTGAGCCACATGCCAGTTGCCTCTTCAGTGTCTGGATGCAGAAGCATACACACAAGGTGCCTTGGTGGTGTGAACCCTGCAAGCTGCCCCAAGCTTCTTCCAGCTTTTTTTAAATTTAAAATATTGGTTTCAAGTGCATCGGTGCATGGGTGTTTGAACACTCATGCACATAACCAAAGAACGAATGGGGGGGGGGGGAGGATCCTGAACCATGCTACAGGGGATGATGTACAACAGCTGTCGGATCACACCAAGTCACCCCACGGACGAGATGGGGAGGGCTTGCAGGGGAGCGTGTGGATGCTTTGGGATGCTTCTTATTGAGCTGTCCCAATTTGGAACACCTCCCATCTGCCCCAAACTGGCCGTCTGTTATCAGCCTGTGAATAGTCTCTGCTAATAGGAGTTACTTTAAAGAACATTAATCCTTTTATGACATATCCACTCCTTCTCTTGATGCCATCATCATGAGGCACAAGACAGGATCTAAACATTCCAGTCACTGACTTTTATGTGTTCTTGAGAGTTGTCTTTCTGTCTTTTTTCTTTCCCACATTTTTTTTTCTTTCCCACAAATTGATGGCAGAAACAGCAGTTATGGTGGAGATATGGGAGACCTCTGTGCAAGGCTGCCACTCCTCTGTCCCAGGTATCTTGAGTTCTGACAAGTTGGTATCTCAGGTGCCAGAGTCAGTGAAGAGTTCAGGCTTGGTGAGAAGGAACTCAGGAGAGAGAAGTCTCAATGACAACCCCTTTCCAACCTTGCCATCTCGAAACAAAATGAAAGCTAATTTTCTTAGTGGCTTTCTGTACTAACCCACCTGAGCTTTTGAAGAGCATCACTTTTCTTTGTGGCCTCCTTTTATAATCCACATGAACTCAAATGAAACTGTGTTATACTGAACCAGACCATCAGGCCATCACAGTCAATATTGTCTTCTCAGACTGGCAACAGCTCACCATGGTCTTGAGTAGAAGTCTTTTACATCACATACTGCCTGGTCTTTTTTGTATGTTCTGTTTAGGAAAACCACTGTTCACTTTTCATGGAGGTTTTTTAAAATATCTCACCTATGCTTTTTAAGAATACCCCTATTCCTTTTCCAGAGGTGAGCACTGGAGCCAAAAACAGTTTCTGGGTCTGACCCATCCCTCAGACATTTCCATTTCTGCTGACTTCAGAGGAAACAAAACTAAGCAGATGCTGAGAGTCTTTGAACCTCTTCTTCTCATGCTTAGCCTTTGATATGAAATTTAAGTGGGTTCTCCTGAACCGTTCATACTCTAATGAGCTTAGGAGCAAGCATTTCAAACAACTCAGAACTAAATAAAAGTAATGAAATCAATAGGCTTTTTCAGAGATCCTCATATCCAAACATTTATTCAAGAAAGAAAGGCTCTCATTCCAAAGAAACTCATTTGAAGTTAATGAGACTACTCTGGAGTTAGTATCGTCAAAACTCCAGATCAGTGGGAGTTTTGCTATTGATTTTCTGGGGAAATAGGTTGCAAGCCCCAGGTGTTTCCTTAAGGAGAAAGTGAAAGTACTGGTTCTCTTTCTAATGAGTACTACCTTAAGGAAATGGAGAAATCCTAGAGTTGGCTTACACATTCATGTGAATCTTTGATAGATTACATGGTGGCCTACATGTATAAATAGATTATCACAGATTATGCCATGTACATAATGGTGGCCATATTTCACAGTTTATCATTACAACCACAGTGTTATAGAATGGAATTATTTGCTACATCCAATTGAATGCTGTTAAGTACCACGAAATCAAATTATATGTGAACTGACCCTTCTGAAATAATCTTCACATTCACAGGTAAGGATGCTTCTAAAATTCTTCTTCTCTGCATTTGTCTCAAGTTTTTAAATGTCTAAGTGGCCCACTTTTGTTTTCCATTTGGAACTTGTTTATTATTCCATTTTTAAAATAGATCTGCGTACATGCACTTTTTCATTTTTTTCTAGCATCTTGAAATTAATCAAGCATTTTGCTTTCCTTTTTCATGACAATTGTTGAATAGACCTCAGCAAAAAAAAAGAAAAGAAATAATCTTACATATGGCTGCATCAAGAATTCTTTGATGTGATGTTTTACTGATGCCCATATTTGTTTATGTGCAATGAGAAAATATTACAAAATTATTAATTTGATGCAATCAGGTGGTTTTATGTCTTTGTAAGTCTTTCATCAATTAATACATCTTCATTGATAATGTAGAGAGGAAGATAGTGAATGAATGGAAAGAAGTGGGAAGTTAGTCAAAAGCTGCCATGCTACTTTTCTAGAATAAAGTTTGAAAAATAAATAAGATTTCAGGAGGAAAGTAAAGTTCTGGAACCATAAGGGATAAAAACAGGGAAATCAGATTGTGTTCGCTTGGGCTAGATTCAGCAGAATCAAGATATAAAGCTCTATGTGAATTATATTTCTTCAGGCAGAAGATGAGAGTTGTATACTTGCATTCATGTAGAGGGTAAAATGCTTGTGATGATACTTGCATGTTCGTGTAGAGGGTAAAGTGCTCACTGCATGCAGAAAATTTGCTGGTTCCTAGCACTAGCTGGGAAGTGGAAACATAATATCTAGCCGGGAGAGAACTGCCACCCCACATCATGATAGAGTTACTATGTGATCACCATCAGAAAATAAGAACTCGCTTATATTGCAGTGGTACAGCGCCACGAAATGGTTTCAAACTGTAACTATGTTTTATTTGTTTTTAACTTGTAAATATGAATGTTGTTAGCCGCCCTGAGTCCACTTGCGGAGAGGGCAGGATAGAAATTTAAAGTAAATAAAATAAATAAATAAATACAGATGTGCAGGGCTGGCAAGGCTGTAGCCAGCAGGGAGGCACAGGGTAGTTTCTTTTCAATTAAGAAACCCCCATTCAGACTTCCCAAATACTAATTTAATAAAGTTGTAGAGACTTTTCTGTTGGGATTACAAATGGAAAAATTTCCAAAAGAAGATAGAACTTTAATTTGGTACTTGCTCTCAGTTGCTAGGACATTGTATGCACAGTTGTGGAAGCAAGAAAAAATACTAGAGAAATAGGATTGGATAGTAAAAGTTATGACATGGAGTGAAATGGACAAGTTGACAAGAACCTTAAGAGACTATGATTTAGAAGTATTTTAAGATGGAGTGGAAAAAGTTCAGAAGATACGTAGAAAGAGTGGAAAATAAAAGGACATTGGACAATTTTTGATAATGACTAAGCACAAGAGGGAGGAGGATATTAATTTTGGTTTTTATTAATTAAGGGTACCTTTAATATTAAGATGTTAAGTATATAACACCGGCAGGGGTCAAGTAACGGGGGAAGGGGTGGGTAGAAAGTAATATATGGGATAGATTTAAAAAAGTAATTATTAATGAAGTAAGAAATTGAAATTTGTTACCATATGTTACTAATAAAATTGTTTGAATAAAAAAAAGAAACCCCCACTCAGTCTTCCCCAATCTTTCCTTTCACTAAAAGGGAAGATTAGGGAAGACTGGGTGAGTTGTTGCAGATTCTATAGGGGGCACCAACCCTGTGCCCCCCCCCCTTACTGGCTATGACCCTGAGGGGTGGGCTCCCTGTAAGACTATAAAAGAGGATCCCCTTGAAAAGCTCTGAAGGTGGAGGCATGACAATGAACAGTTAGGATCGGCATGTTGATCATGTTCCCAAGAGGCTGGTAACAGGATGGGACAGCAGCTTCTGCTGCTTCTGACCATGAGACTAATTCTCTTTCCTTGATGTCTCCCAACCAGACACATTGAGGGGTTTGCTTTTGTTGGAGAAAGAATCTATCTTAACCCAGCTTTGACAGCTCAGCAATGACAGCTGGTGATCTAGCCGGCATGCTAGGTCACAGTGACCTTATCAGCAGGCTGGTTTGAGCCGGCTGAGGACAGGTGAAGGAACCTGCTGAGTCAGCATGACAATGCACTGCCAGGATTGGCTGACTGGACTATAAATGAACTGTGTGTGTAATGTACAGGTCTCTTTCTGAGAATTGAATGGCTGGCAGAGCGTTTTGTTCCTGTGATCAATATATTGGACTGCACTAGAGAGCACGTACTGTATATACTGTAAATACACTACTTTGGCACTAGTTGCAGGTGTCTGGCTGATTTCTTTCCTGGAGCTCAGTGTTGAGCTCATCACACCGCTCACTCTGCTAGTGTCCACACCGACAGGGTTATGGGCCCAGAGCGGTTCCGCTGCGCGGAGGAGCACCGTGAGAGTTGAGCTGACCAAGAGTTCGGAAGGAGCCGGAGGCGAGGAACACCGGTTGAAGGACAAAGAAGCACCAGCTATCTCATTTTGAGAGCCAGAGGGAGGACGGCAGCCAGCTGTGTGGAGGAGTCGGCATCATGGCTCAGCAGCAGCTTGCAGTGGCCGTCGAGAAGCTTAACTCAGCCAACTACGCGGTGTAGAGCCTGAAAATGGAACACTACCTTAAGCGTGAGGGGCAATGGCTGCTTGTAAGTAATCCCCCTGCCGCGTTATCTCCTGCCGAGACTGTGTTAGCCGATAAGGGCTGGCAAACATCGTGCTAGCAGTAGGAGATGACCAACTAGTATATGTGCATGGGAAGGACACTCCCAAGGCTGCCTGGGACGCGCTCAGCGGGGTTCATGTTAGTACCACTGCTGGCTCCCTTATGGCCTTGACTAGAAAGATGTTCCGCACTGTAATGCCAGCCGGAGGGTGTGTAAGGCAGCACATCAAGAAGCTAATGGACTGCTTCGTTGAGCTTGAGGCCAGGGGCAAAATTGTAGCTCCGGACAACAGAGTTTATATTTTGCTGTCGTCGTTGCCGCCCGAGTTTACTCCCCTGATAACATCCCTGGAGACGGTTGATGTGGCGACTCTGACAATGGAGTACGTGTGTGCCCACCTGCTTGACTTCCAAGAGAGGATTGCAGCAGTGAGCTGTCCGGGGGTGTCGGCTGAGGAGCGTGTGACTATCGGCTCGTCTGGGAAGGCGTCCAAGAGCGAGCCGGCTTCGGCTGCTGGCAGGCAACCAAAAGCTAAAGAGGAGCCGACTGCACTGGCTGTCTGACGTTGCTATGGTTGTGGATCGTCCCTGCACCTGCTACGCGAGTGCCCAGAGAAGGGGAAGCGGCGTGGATGGAGGCAGCGAGGGCAGAGGACCACCAGCTGATGTGAGGAAGAAGCCCGGCTGGTCACATCTGCAGGAGAGAGCACAGGGTCTGCCTGGATTTTAGACTCTGGTGCAACGAGCCATCTCTGCTGCGACAAGGAGTTGCTGAGTAATGTTGACATTCCTGAGCACAGTCATGTCAGATTAGCTGACGGGACCTCCGCAGCTGTTATATGCTCAGGCAGTGTTGAATTTCCTGTGTTAAATTGCACTCTGCAGCATGTTCTGTGTGTACCCACATTAAGGTCGAACTTGCTAAGTGTGAGCATGTTAATTGACCAGGGATACCAGGTGAAGTTTGAAAAAACCTGTGGTAAAATCCTAGGAGGTGGGGGGAAGCTGCTTGCAACTGGGAAAAGAGAGGGAAACATATATGTGGTTCAGATTCATTGTGCCCAGGTGGCACAGGTGTCAAATGTGCCAGTGCACAATCAGTGTATACATCTGCTCCACAGGAGACTTGGGCACTGTGGGTTTAGAGCGTTGAAAAAGACCCTGCAGTTGGTGCCAAGTCTGAAAGTAAAACCCTGTAAGTGTTACCTAGACTGCCAGGTCTGCAAAAAGACCAAGAGCAGGGCTTGTGCTGTTGTTAAGCAAAGCAAAAGAGAGAGTAAGCGTGTCCTAGAACTCATTCATTTAGATGTTATAGGCCCATTGCCAAAAAGTCTGTCGGGGAGGAGATACTGCTTAGTGGCCACCGACGACCACACAAGGTACTCTTGGGTGTTAACTATGGTGCACAAATCCGAGGTGTACAAGGTATTCACAAAATGGGTCAAAGCGGTGGAGAGGGAGTTGGATACGCGTGTCAAAGCTATTCAGACCCACCGCGGGGGTGAATTCTTGTCTAATGAATTAAAACGTTGGCTGGCGAGCAAGGGCATTGCTCACCGTTTAGTGAACCCAGCCACACCCCAAGAAAATGGGCATGGAGCTGTACTGCAAAATGTGATGTACTGCATGTTAGAAGATGCAAAGTTGCCAATTGCTTATTGGGCCGAGGCCATGCATTCAGCAGTTTTTGTGTATAATCGTATTTGGTCCAAAGCTGTGAATGACTTGCCTTATAGAAGGCTGTACAATAAGTGTCCAGACTTAAGGTATCTGAGAGTCTTTGGGACAAAAGCCTGGGTTGGCATCCCCTCCGAGAACAGGAGGGAGGGGGATGGCCGGGCAGAGAGCCTAACTTTTCTGGGCTACAAGCCAGAAGCCAGGTGTTATCGCTTTTGCGATAAGGAAGCGAAGATAACGCTCAGTAAGACTGCCCAGTTTAATGAAAGCGCCAGCTGGCCGCAGTTACATTCTACTAAGAAAGAACTTGTACTGCTGCCAAGCACTGATAATGGTGCTGGAGTCCTGCCAAGGGTAATTAAGCAGGAGCAACAATCTCCCGACCGGGAACTGGTAAGCAGACAGGCAGAGGAAGGTGAGCTCCAAGTTGGCACAGAGCCTCAGGTGCAAAGTCAGGAGGTGGAACTTGAAAGTCAGGAGGTGCAACCTCTGAGTCAACAAAAGGAACCAGGCCAGGAGGTGGCAACAGATCAGCTCGAAGGAGACAAGCCCGGTCCGAGCACAGGGCCACAAGTATCTGCTAGGGCCACAAAGGGTATACCTCCTGCCAGGTACAAGGTGCCTTATGTCACACTGACAGTTAAACCAGACCCACCAGGGTTCCAGGAAACGCTCAGGAAAAAGGCTGAGGCGTGGAAGGTCTGGGTGGCAGAGTGCGAGGCACGGAATAGGGAGGCTGAAGCCAAACGCCAGAGGGAACTGGCTGACCAGGACAGTGACAATGAATTCCTGGATTGGGAATTGTAAATCTGTAAATATGTAAAGTATGCAATGTTGCTGTCTGTGAACCAAAGGTGAAGGCATGTGTGTATAACAATGCAAAACATTGTGAGTGATGTACAGTTACCAGGTATAAATGTAAACTGTATCCAATGTTAAAATTCACTGTGGTTGGGTGCACTGGGTTCGATAGATTAGGAGGTGTGTTGGAGAAAGAATCTATCTTAACCCAGCTTTGACAGCTCTGCAATGACAGCTGGTGATCTAGCCGGCATGCTAGGTCAACCTGCCTTATCAGCAGGCTGGTTTGAGCCGGCTGAGGACAGGTGAAGGAACCTGCTGAGTCAGCATGACAATGCACTGCCAGGATTGGCTGACTGGACTATAAATGAACCGTGTGTGTAATGCACAGGTCTCTTTCTGAGAATTGAATGGCTGGGGGAGCGTTTTGTTCCTGTGATCAATATATTGGACTGCACTAGAGAGCACGTACTGTATATACTGTAAATACACTACTTTGGCACTAGTTGCAGGTGTCTGGCTGATTTCTTTCCTGGAGCTCAGTGTCGAGCTCATCACACCGCTCACTCTGCTAGCGTCCGCACCGACAGGTTTCAGCAACTGGGCTGTCAGCTGCACCTATCAACCCAGCCTACATTGTAATCAATAAAACTGTGGACTCCCTTGGACTAGTCACAGCCTACATTGTAATCAATAAAACTGTGGACTCCCTTGGACCAGTCACATCTCTCTCGGAGCTCTCTCAGCCCTGCCTGCCTCACAGGGTATTTGTTATGGAGAGAGGAAGGGAAAGGCAATTGTAAGTCACTCAGAGACTCCTTTGGGTAGTGAAGAGTGGGGTATAAAAACCAACTTTTTTTCAAAAACATGCCCCAGATACTGATCTTTAATGCACACCATGTTTTGTTCACTGGTATAGATATTTTTAACGTGTTTTAAAAGGTCTGTTTTTCAGCATTTATTCAAACCACACATTCACTGCAGCTTGGGGGTATTTTAGCCAGATGATAAATAAGATGAAGTACTGGGAAGGGGGGGTGGAATCTAAAGAACCCTTTTCCTTTTCAGACTAATAGATGAGTGATTAAATGGCTAAGCATGGAATGTAATTATTGACAAACTGATAAAAGAAAGCAGAGACTGGCTTATTTGCTTTGATTTTTCCCACATCATAAAGAACTGGCAGTTACATTTAATTTGGCAGACATTTACCTGACTATTATGGATGGCTGGAATCAAACAGGAATTCCGAGAGCTAGCAGAATGCACTAAGCAGGCGTGTTTGCGGGGGTTATTTGTAGCAATAAAGCTAAGGTATTTAGGTTTGCATTCATTAGCTGCTGCAGCAGCTGCTTCAAATCCACTGCAGAAGAAGGGTAAAGCTAAGATGCAAAAAGTATGATGAGCTCCACTTTTTGTGCAGGGTATGTGTGTATGATTTACTTCATTGCATTTTTTTTCCTGTTTCCCTTTTTCCAAGGAGGAAAAACACACATATGGTCTCCCATCATTTCATGATCACCCATTCTTATCTTCCCAACAGCCCAGTGAAACAGAGTCTGAGGACAACTGGTCCATGAGCACCCGGTGAGCTTCATGGCTCAGTCAGGATTTGAATCTTGATCTTCCTGACCTAAGTCCAATGCTCATTCTGTTATGTTTTGTTGGCTCTTCATGTATGCTAATGCACATCAGCCTCTTGTATACCAGTCTAGTGTGCCCAATTATATTACTACAGTGTGATCCTAGCAGTACGGAGGCAGTCATACTGCAAGTCTAGTTGCATCAGCCAATCCTTGAGGGATGAAGTTTATGTCAGGAAGGTCCAGTCAAGGATTTCTTAAATTCTTGTATTGTTTTTGGCCAGATCTCTTGGGCAGTCATTAAGTTCTGTTTAAGGAAGCTTCTGTAACTGACACTGGCTCAAGATTTCAAAACCAATAGGAAAGGTGTGATAACTTGATCATCATGAATTCATCTGGCTGTTGTTCTTCTGTTCACATTACTTGCTGTTGTTTAGTGAACTCTGCTCGGGATATTTGGGAAATAGGGTTGCCAGGTCCAATTCAAGACGTATCTAGAGACTTTTGGGAGTGGTGCCAGGAGACATTGGAGGTGGAAATAGGAGCAAGGTTGTGACAAGCACAACTGAACTTCAAAGGGAGTTCTGGCAATCACATTTAAAGGAACCGCACAGCTTTTAAATGCCTTCTCTCTATTTGGAAATAATGAAGGGTAGGGGCACCTTCTTTTGGGACCCATAGAATCAAACCCCCTTGTCCAATCTTCTTGAAACTTCGAGAGTGTTTTGAGGAGAGGCACAAGATGCTATGCTGAGAATTTGATGCCTCTAACTCAAAAAACAGCACCCCCAGAGTCTAAGGTACCCATGGATCAATTTTCCATTATATCCTATTGGGATTGATCTCCACAGGGTATAATGGAGTGCCCAGCAGACATTTCCCCTCACACCACTTTCTGATGACCCTGAAGCCAGGGGAGGGCCTCCAAACTGGAGGATCCCCTGCCTCCACCTGGGGGTTGAGAACCCAAAGAAAAAACGTGACAAAATAACAAATATAATCATAAATTCGCTTGTAATTATTAATTTATGAGACTTCAAAGTATATGATTGTCATGATCCATTCCAACGATTAGTATTTTAAGGTTAGTACATATAATTCATTTACAAAATGCATCTAAGGACAATTACATAAAATAGTTTAAAGTGCTTAGTGCTACAAAGTGCTTGTAAGTCAAAGTGCCTGTGCACATTTTTCTTCCAAAAGGAATATTTGCCCCCCAAGTCAGAATGAAGAGTTGGATACAAAGTGTTGGTATAACTATGGGCCACTTTATTAAAACATGGGGCGACCAGCACTTGCCTACATAACAAACTTCTGATCTCCGATGAGGAACAGAAGCTGGGGGTGAGTGTACAGCTGATGCAGCGGCCAAGCCCTGCCCCCTTCAACACGCACCCAAATGGGCTGTCAATCCTCCCTTCCCCTCCATGGAGGCAAAGATAAATCCAGCAGCCTAGCAGCAAAGCTGCCGGCTGCTAGCGACACATTGCCCCCAAGTCAGAATGAAGAGTCAGACACAAAGTGTTGGTATAACTATGGGCCACTTTATTAAGCATAAGGAAAAATGGCAAGGGCACCCAGAACGGCGGCCTGGTCAGGGCCAGGGGTCTCAACAGACCCCTCCCCTGCCATTCATGAGCGAGAGACCTAATCCCCCAGCCAGAGCCGCGTGACACAGCTCCCACCAGGCCGGCCCAGCAAGACGGCACGCCCCAGAGGGTCCAACCACCAGACGCACGTCTCAATGGAAGGCACCCTCTAGTTGAGCCTCCAGGGCGGTCTGCATTCTCCCACCCTGGGTCATCAAACACCAAGGTTGATTCAGCCAGACCCCTAATTCCCCAAAAGGGGGATGCTTCATGGTCCTCCCCTAGCCACATAGCACCATAAACCCAGTAAAACCTGCCACTACTAAGGCCAAGTCTCTACTTAGGGCTTAGCACCCACCAGGATGCCCAAGGCTACCTGCAGCCCTTGCCGGAGATCTCTCAAGAAAAGCATATTACCCTGTTCAGAGAGATGCACCCCATCCCCTCTGTAGAGGTCAGGAAATTTCGAAGAAATATCCGGATGGGGTAAATAGTGGCCCAACCCACCTACCAATGCCTTCCTAATTTTCTTGTTAGCTTTGTAACGGGCCCGCTCAATACCTGCAGGGTCCAAAGCACTGCGCCACACCTGGCGGGGAATCATGGCTGACCAAATTATGGTGGTCCCAGGCCATCTCTCCCTAATGTACTGAAAATCCTCATGGGCCTGCAAGACTAACACCTTGCCTTTTACTGGCCCTAGATCATTCCCTCCCAGGTAAATGATTAAAACATGAAGAGGAGGGCCCGCATTCCCCTGGAATAAGAAAGGCAGCAGGCCAGGCCACTGAAGACCCCGGCACCCCTGCCACTCATTAGAAACGTATTGGCTGAGTCCCAGCTGAGAGCCAACCAAAGTTCTCCGAGTCTGATGTGTGGACCAAAACTCATAGCTGTGTTCACAGATGAGAACTCGGCTCCTCTGGCCAGGAACAACAGCATCTAAAAAAGAAAAAACAGTCAAACTAGAACAAGAACCAGCAATATTTCAAACAAACAAATGAAGCTAGGAACTGAGCCAAGGTCAAAAATAAGATTTGTAGGCCGATGAGTGCCAACAGCCCAGGCTCTGAATGGAGGTGGAAGGATATCCCAGGGCAGCAGCCGTAGAGGCTGCCCCAAATCTAAAGGAGTGGGTACTAAACCGCACCCCAGACAACTCGAGCTTAGCTAAAGCCCGGGAAGTCACAGCCTAAAACTGATGCTTTGTCAGTGGGCTGCCGTTACAGTGACAAAACAAAAACCCATAATTGGTCTCCGGAACTGCCAGATAAGCAGCCAACGTGGAAACTGGGCACAACTCAAGCTCAGAGCAGGTGTCCAGCTCCAACACAGTACCTTTTTGACGCTGGTCCATCTTAGAGCGACGTAGAGTAATGACCACCTTTCCCCCTACTAACCTCAGGTCCTGTAGCCACAAAGCATTACCAGAAATGTCATTTCTGGACCCTGCCACTAGCTCACTGACTCTAAGAGCTCTGAAAAGGCTACCAAGGATGCCGCATGAAACAGAGTGGCCCCAAAATAAGATGCACACACCGTGCACCAAACCCCCTTCAGGTTCTTAAAAATCAGAAGGGAAACAGGTTTTCACATGTCAGGCCTAGGTCCGTCCTCTCTGGCCCACCCCTCCAGCATCTTTTGAAGACGAAAATCAGCTGTTTCCTCCTTATACCCAGCACCTTGCTAGCAAAAGCCAATGCAGACAGGTGCCCCCTAATGGATTGCACGGCCAGTCCCTTACCTTGTAGAGAAACACAGTAGTGGAGCAACTGCTCCACCGGGAGGGGCCAAACAATGCAATACCCTACCTAACCCCTAAAGTCCTCGAACTGCCGCATAGCACATTCGTAAGACTTCCTGGTGCTAGGCACAATGGCTAGGCCTATCATTCTGCAGGCCTCAGCTCTCCAATCAGCCATAGCTCCTGGGGCATTGGCGCCTGCTCTCGATGGCACCTGGGGCCAGCTGACGAAACCTCACCATCTGTTTACGAGAGACAGCGTCAGCCACCCCGTTATTCACCCCAAGCACATGCTTGGCTAAAAACAATATGTTAAGCCACAGATAACGCAGAGTGAAGGCCCTCACCAACCTCATAACCCCCTGAGATTTGGATGAAAGGGAATTAATGACGTGGACTACTACCATGTTATTGCCCCAAAAATGAACTGTGCGATTGGCCATATAGTTCCCCCATAGCCAAACTGCAACAAGAATGGGAAAGAACTCAAGAAACATAAGATCTTGGTTCACACCTACCTGAATCCAGGAGTCTGGCCAAATGTCTGCGCACCAGTGTCCACGGAAATAAACTCCAAAACCTAAAGACCCAGCAGCATCAGGCATGACCTGTAGCTCAACTTCAAGCCTCATGACATCAGCAGGATAAACAGGTAAAAGGCGAAATGCAGATTTAATATCGCATTTTGCCAACTCTGCCCCCTCACCACAGCGTCGAACCGCAGCTACGACCTGATCGAAGCTGGTATACCTAACAGAGCATAAATGCTCAGGAATCCCAGCATTAACAGGCTTCCTTTTGGGGAAGGATAGATAGTGAATCAAACAAAATTCCCCAGGCGCCTTTTTAGGCACCACGCCCAAGGGGGAAACCCTAAGGTTAGGCACAGGGGGATTGGGAAATGGGTTCAAAATCCTGCCCTCAGCCAACTCCTAGGCAATCTTATCCTTGACGACCTGCTCTAAACCTTTAACTGAACTAAGGTTCCTGGACATAAATGGAACCCGGGGCCCCTGAAAAGGAATCTTGAATTCAAACTTAAAACCTTTTAGCAGGTAAACACTATCAACCTTTCGCGGATACCTGGACAGCCAGTGTTCAAGAGGTCCCACTTTTATTGGACTGGGCCCCTTTTCCCTCTTGATAATTACCTCCCCCACCTCCTGGTTTCTTTTGATTCTCACACAGCCTGGCCTTTGGGCAGTTACTGAAGGAGTGAGAGCCGCCACACATGGGGTATTCATGCTTGAACTGACAAGCTTTTCTGCTACACACTCTCTGAGAACCAAACTCCCAACAAAGCAGGCAGGGTTGAGCCACCTGCCCCACTGAACTGCGGGAAGAGGCAGCCAAAGCCGAAGAGGTTCCTGTTGACCTGGCCAGCAAATGACCACTATCGGAACGGTTGCCCAAATTTGGACGCACAGGAAACATGACTTGTAGCCACAGCTGCTGGTGAATACGATCCCACTGAAGGGAAAGGTACAAAGCAGTCCTCATCCTGAATTCCTCAGTCCAGGCAGGCCCACTATACATAGTGTACCCTTTATAAATTATATCCATGTATTGGATGAGCGCAGCCACCCCCCAAGGCTGGGCATGTGCAATCACTCCAGCATAGATAAAAAACCCAAGCAGCCAATTGGCCCAAGTCCGATCCACCTTGTGCTTCTTCAATTTTTTTTCCTTGTTGTCCAGGTCTTCCTTATCCTTTTTCTCCAACTCCCGGAACAGGAGGGAGAAGATATCAACATACTCCCTATAGCAGCGCCCACCTCACGGCCTCACTGGATCTCTATATTTTCGTCTCTTCGGGGTATTTTTACCTGTTCTGTTGATGGGACCCCAGCAGCTTTGTTTATTCTTCCCACAAAATATATAGGCTCACGAGAACTTTAACTTAAACCACAGATTTATTGTAACAAAAAGTCTTAACTGGGGATATGGGAGATATTTACACAGGCTTATTCTTTGTTCAGTTGTTTCAAGCTTACAGTCACTTTTACTTTCTTGGATCTCTCACAGTTACACAGTTCACCGTTCCCTTTAACTCACTCTCCACCTCTAGCCAAGGTCTGGCCTCTTGGGATTGATGTGTCTAGTCTCACCCCTCGACTGGAGTCTCTCCTCTCAGCCCTTCTTGGTGTCTCAGACCCACATCCACTCCCTCAGCCTCCTCACTAGATCTTTAGAGTAGTTTCCCGGTGTCTGTGACCATTCTGGTCTTAACTGACTCACACACACACAGCCCTCTTGGCTGGTTTTGTCCAGCTGGCAGTCTCTGGAAGACTTCCCCGTCTCCAGCTTCTTCACAGGATCAACTGCCCTCTTAGCCCTTCTGGCCGGCACTAACTGACCCTCTCAGTCTCTGTCAGGTCCCCACTGACAGACTTCTCTGACAGGCCTCCACTCTGTCAGACTCCAACTGACTGAACTCCTGCCTCAGCAGTTTCTCTCCCTCAACTAACTTTTTTTCCCTCCCTGAGAGCTCAGAGCACTTTGCCCCCACCCTCAGGTCACCTGACGCAGCCCTGTGCATCTTCAGCTTATGCTTAACCCATTGCTTTCCGTCACACTCCCCCTTTAGGATCTTATCTTTTGTTGCAGGCAACAAATGATCCCCTAAAGGCAAAGCTACATCCCCAAAAGGTAAGGTGGTAAAAGGGACCGCCGCATAAGGAGAAGGGATGCCCCAACCCCCCATAACAGAACCTGCAAAACCCTGCTGCCCCACACCTGGCTAAACACCATAAGGGCCTGCCTGTCCATGCTGCCAAGACCAACTTGGCTGCGAGCCAATACCTGTGGAGGGAGAAAAACCAGAACTCCCTGCAGCCCCACCAGGTGCAGCAGGTGCGGCCTGCCCCCACAGACCCCAAGGCCAAGCCAGCCCAGAATAAGCCTGTGAAAAGTTCCCAACCTTACCTACCGCTCTTATAGGCACCAACGTCGACCCGGGCCCAGCAGCTCCCAACGATGTCACTGATCCCACATCAGAAACACCAAGACCCACGGCACTGCCAACGATGTTTCCACCAGCCCTGCCCTCAAGGATAGATAACCTGGTTAACAAATTTGCCCGAAGCGCCCTTTTAGATGCCTTTACCCCATTTACACTCTCTGAGGGAGGAATACCAGACGCTTCCTCAAGCACCCGCAGCCTTTGCATAATCGCTACCTGAACTTCGTCATCGCCCTCATCAAAAGAAGACAAAGGCTGTGGCGGCCTTTTTGGTGGGGCCTTAGGGGTCTTGGGCGCAGGCTGTTTCCCTTTGGATTTTCCTGCCCCTTTTCTACCTGACATCTTGCGAAACCCTGAACCAATAAGGACATACAGAATACACCCACGTGGCACCTCACACCACCCCAAAAGCCTCCTCACCACTAAAATAGCAGCCCTTGAAAGCTGTAAGAAAACCCTGCCTATGGAAAGCCAGCTCAACTAGAGCAGTCCCACAAAATGGCTTCCCTCAAAAATCCTCTTAAAATGGCCGCTGTCCCACCAAGAAGAAAGGGAACCAAATATGGCCGCCCTCACACACAAGGAAAGGGAAGCACAATATGTCTGACTCCACTCGACAGCACACCTCCAATCCAACCAGGAGTTGCCCAGCAAAAAAACCACTTTTGCCCTTTAAATCATGAAACAACAGAAAAAACCACACACTCCCTTCCACAAAAGGAAGAACAATTGCCCCCACTCAGCTAAAACAAGAAAAACGGGGGAGGGGGGATAACAACAACTCAGGCACAGGCTGTCATGGAGTTCCTCTTCCTCCTCCAAAGCCCCACACCCGATGGCTGCTGAAATAAGCCAGACGCTGCACCGCTCCTTCCCAGGTTATCAGCGATCCGATCACTGATAAGTGTTGCAAACAACCCATGAGCCAGCCAGGAGTGAAAGAAAATGCTCCCACCGGCCCAATTTCCAACGAGGAACAGAAGCTGGGGGCGGGTGTACAGCCGATGCAATGGCCAAGTCCTGCCTTCTTCAACGTGCGCCCAGACGGGCTGTCAATCCTCCCTTCCCCTCCAGGGAGGCAAAGATCGACCCAGCAGCCTAGCAGCAAAGCTGCTGGTTGCTAGCAATGCAATCTGAAGATTCCCCAACGTCCCTCTGACGGAGCCTGGAGCCAGCAGGACGGTCTGCTGTTACACTCTCCAGTTGACTGGGTTCTGAAACCATTCTTGCTACCCACCTGCAGCTGATATGCAGCATTCCTCTTAATGTGCAGAGAAAGATGTGAATAGTCAATGCTATGCCAGAACTTGTAATATTTAATGTTTTGGGGGAGAGGGAATCTCAGTAAAAAAATAAATTTGCCATGAACACCTTTTGTCACACCATTAATCCCACAGACCAAGTGATACTAGTGCAGAATTGAACTTTAAAAAAAAAACACCCACAAACTACTTGGGTATGTCTTCAGGCCTCTGGCCAGTTCTGTAGAGCAGGAAAGAGCAAGAGTTGACCAACCTAGGCAGCTGTGAGAATTCACTAAGCACTTTTCTGTTTGTATATTTGGCATAAGGTTTTTTTTTATTATTATTATTTCTGTCCTCTGGAATTGAACTGTTTCATTTATTTCCATTTATACCTTGCTCCAAAAGATGAGATGGCTGGACAGTGTTACTAATGTAACAAACACGAATTTGAGCAGACTTCGGAGAATGGTGGAAGACAGGAGGGCCTGGCGTGACTTTGTCCATGGGTCGCAAAGAGTCGGACTCGATTGTGCGACTGAACAACAACAACCAAGGGCTATGCACATCTTCCATAGATATTTTAAAATGTTACCTAAGAAGAAAAAGGGGACAGGAGGAGAAGCAACCTTCCACTCACCTTTCTTGAGGCCAGTGATGGGAAACTGTCCCTACTTTAAAGGTAAAGGTAGTCCCCTGTGCAAGCAACATTCGTTTCCAACTTTGGGGTGACATCGCATCACGACATTTTTGTAGCAGACTTTTTATGGGGTCCCCCCAGCAAGCTGGGTAGTCATTTTACCGATCTCAGAAAGATGGAAGGCTGAGTCAACCTGGAACCAGCTACCTGAACCCAGCATCCGCTGGGATCGAACTCAGGTCATGAGCAGAGAGTTTGACTGCAGTACTGCAGCTTTACCACTCTGCGCCATGGGGCTCTTCATCCCTACTTTGGTTTCCTCAAATAAGAAAACTGAAGGACTACTGTAGTGAATATCTGCTGTGTCCCAGGTCTTTCTGGAAGAGAGGAGAAAGGGAGGTTCTATGACTGAGACTGGAGTCTGTTCCAAAACACAGTTGGATGCATTTTTATTCAGTGGGCGGAAAAGAGTGCTACAGTTTTTGCATTATTTTAAGTCTCACCAGCAAGCCGCAAATTGATAGCTTGGATCTCTTTTGCTTTCCCAAGGAGTCTCTTCTTTTTAAACAACATTCTTGGTTGCATATTACTGTATTAAACAATCTTATTGTATTGCTTTTAATAATAAGATGGGTGAAACAAAACAGTGGGAACTAACCCTTTGTTCAGATAGGGAGCCTGGTTGTTTCTTTTAAAACAGATTTAAAAAAGAAGATACAAAGGAAGAGAAAATAAAAACAAATCTTGCTTTTCTTACTTCTATTATTTTCTGTCCCACCTATTATCTTTTTCGTTTCCTGCCTAGACAGACCCTGATCCTTCCTTAGTAGAAAAAGTAACTCTGTGTGTGTTTCCCAGATTGGAAAGGACAAGGGTCTGCTGCATTGGTTAACTGTGCATATGGGGAAGGGGCAATGAATAGACCCTGGCTGGGGCCAGAGTGCTCTTTTCCATCTTCATATTTTCACTATGAGGAAAAAGACAAGACCTTCTACATGCCCTTTTGTACTTTGTCCTGTGTGGGGGAGCCAGAGTTAGGAATCGGCATGAACTGGCTCACGAACTAAAGTTTGTGATGAATTTTGGCCAGTTTGTGATTCACAAACTGAAGTTCGTGGCAGGTCAACCAGCACGAACTTTCATGCAGCTCATGGCTGTCCCAGGTCAACCAGCACGAATTTTCATGCAGGCCATGGCTTTCCAGACACACTGTCTCTACTCAAACAAAATGTTTGCCAAACTTAAAACCGACAAAGCAACTTCAAAGCAAGGGGAGAGGTGGAATTCTCCAGCCTTGGAAACACCAATAGGTTCCCTGTGCTTTTGATGTGTGAAGCTTGCACTTTTGAACCTGTGCCTGACATTTTCCCCAAAAGCACTTTCCTGAAGGCATCTGCTTTGGGAGTCCAGATCCCTTAAATCCAATCTGCCTATTACTTGGAGGGCACGTAGAGGAGCTTTAGGGGGAGACCCACACAGTTTGATGTCTCTAGCCTGCAAAGGATCCATTTTATACACTCCTGGATATATGCCTGTCATTTCCTCAGAAAGCACTTTTCTGGGACCACATCTTTGGGGGAGGGGATAACGTAGACCCTGTAAGTCCAATCTTCACAAAACTTGGAGGGCAAGTAAAGGAGAGTCAGCCAGAGATCCTCTGAGAGTTTGATGCCTCTTAGCATGCTTGGGGGGGGGCATTCTACTGCATCACAAACCTCACAAACAGAACCAGTTCATTTGGCACCTAAAAGTTTGTGTAGGTTCATGATTCACGAACCAGGCATGCCATGAACCAAACCACATCTTCCTGGTTTGTGCCCATCCCTAGCCAGAGTCTGTCCTTCTCCTCCTTTCTGCAGACACTGTGAAACTTTAAAAGGACATTAACAGGATATCAGTGACTTTATTCCAGTAACCTAGACAGTCATTTGTTCCCAAACATTGACATGTTTAGCAGACATGCCCCATTCGGTTTCTTTTGTCATTTAGGTCTCTAGTTGGATGAAATACAGTGTAAAATATTGTACTTCCATCAGATGTGCTAGATCTAGTGGAGAAAAATATATGATTAAATATTTCATTTAATGGCTGTGGCAAAACATCTTGGTGGCCAGAGACTAGACACAACTTCACTTGTCCACAAGACATCTCCCTGATACCACATACCACACTGCTCTGGTGGTTTCCTTGATCTTTCAGAGCTGCAGGAAGCTGATTGGGAAGACAGACAGGTCATCTTCCATGGAATGAGCTTTGCATATAGTTTATTAGTCTCAATCTTTAGCAGCTACTTGAAATGCTCATGCCAATGTTTTGTGACAGTATGATACTGACAAGCTTTGAGAATTTGTTCTTTAAAACTTTTGGGGGGTTGGGAATCAAAGGATGGCTTTATTAAAAGTAACACGAGGAGCTGGGTATCTATGATCTTCAGCGGGTGTCTTTTTTGGGGAGGGGAAGAGAATCCTTTTTTCCCATTTGCCACAATTTTTAATTAAGATCTGCTTATGCTACATGAGTCTATAGATTATATTTCTAAAGAGCTTACACTCCAGCTGCGTTCTTTCCCCTTTTTTGCAGTCCTACAATTACATATTTTCTCCTTTAAACCGCTATTACCATTTAAAGGAATTTAATCATTTTTCTCCCCATTTCCAAGACAAAAATCAGATTATGGTCAGCACTGAAAAATAAGCCTTCGTTTGCTAACCTTGAAGGTAAATGAAGAAAGGACATTGTGGGGAAAAGAAAAGGCAAGAGTCTTTCCAGGAGGGATGGCTTACTAAGGTGTTCCATACTGTTGTTAGAGATATGACAGGGTTATAATTTTCCCAGTCAGCTGCTGATGGCTGTCAGAAATGCAGCCTTCAGGCAAAAATCTCAGGCTTGGTGGGAGGTGCCTGATTCTCACGGTTCACTTGCAAGCCTGTGCCTGGTTAACAAGGGATGAAGAACACGAGGAGCTCGCTATCACATATCAATCTCATTTTTATCCTGCCCTTCCTCCACAGAGCCCAGGCCAGCATATGACATTGAACACATGAAGCTGCTTTATACTGAATCAGTCCCTTGGACCGTTGAAGCCAGTATTATCTACTCAGACTGCTCTGGCAGCAGCCCTCTAGGGTCTCTGGCTGAGGCCTTTCAAATCACCTGCTGCCAGATCCTTTAACTGGAGATGCTGGGTCCTGAACCTGGGTCCTTCTGCAGATGCTCTATCATTTAGCCACAATCCCTCCCCAACAATCTTGTGAGGCTGGTTACACTGAGCAAGGGGAGACTGGCAAACGTTCACCCAGTAAACTTTGCAACCAAGCCAGGGTTTGAGGAAGAAGAAGATACTGGATTTATACCCTGCCCTTCACTCTGAATCTCAGAGTCACAGAGTGCCTTACAATCTCCTTTACCTTCCTCCCCCACAGCAGACACCCTGTGAGGTAGGTGGGGCTGAGAGAGTTCTCACAGAGGCTGCCCTTTCAAGGACCACTCCTATGAGAGCTATGGCTGACCCAAGGCCATTCCAGCAGCTGCAGGTGGAGGAGTGGGAAATCAAACTCAGTTCTCCCGGGTAAGAGTCGGCGCACTTAACTACTACACCAAACTGGTTGTCTCTTGTACCTGAGTGTCCCAGATCTGAGTCCAGCTGTCTAACAGCTGCATTGCACTTGGCTCCTATGCCATCCAAGTCTGTGCTACTCTCTTAGAGACAATATTTTAATAGGTCCATAGTAGTTCAACAATTATATTTTTGTGATACAATAGTTGTAATGCCAGAGGGAAAACTCCAGACTTTTTACATTTTTTAAAAAAAATTCAGAACAAGTACTTCCTCTGATTTTGTAGATTTTTTCCCCTGGGGGTATTTCAGATAAATAGCTCCTTTTATGAAAAGAAGGTAATCATGCCACTATGTGAAGACATTTTTTATCTCCAAACTCTCTGCCCAAGATTAAGTTGGTATTTAAGCTATTTACATTTCTGTGTGTATGTGTGTGTCTGTGAGGGAGAGAGAGGGATCCTTGTCTCATATCTTTAAATGTGATTGCTATGTGTGACATTAATTTAGACCTGCTTCTCTGGGAGCACAGCATAATCTAAAACACTGAAAATGTTTAACTTTCAATATCTTAACCAAATAATACCTGGTTCCACCATGCTAAATATAGTGATGAATATTCTCAAAGTGTCCATGCATAAGAGCGAGGGAAAATGTCAGAACAGCAAGTAGCTTAGAAAGCAGTCATCTCAAAGAGATTGTCTCCTCCTCAGCAAGACCTCTGAATTATTTGGAACTTTTCCCATCTGCTACTGCAGCTATTGATCTCTTCTTCCCTTTGCTAAAGAAAGATCAAATTTACCTGGGTGGAAAACTTAGGAATGCAGAACTGGGAAGAGGGAAAAACCCAACTGTTTCTGAACCCAAGATGGTCTATCTCCTTGGAAGAGAGGAGTTTATTCCTCTGAAATCCTCAAGCCTACTTTATATTAGCATCATAAGGATGGCCATTGAGATGATTAAATTGACCGAAACACATTTTAAAAGTGCTGGCAGCTGATCTAATCCGAGCAGTATATGCCATTTTAAAATTTCCATTGTAATAATTGGCTTTATTAATTCATTGTTAATCATAAATGTTTTTAAGTGATGGCACTTAATCTTGCTTGAAGATTTCTTTCCCAATGATAACACTGCCATCTATCGGTCAATTTCTTTTAGGGTTTTTTTGGTTCATCATAATGTCATTCTCCTGGTGAATCTATCTTCCATGTTCTATAGCTGCAAAGAGAGCTGTGATACCCTAACAATTAACTGTCCTGTTGAAGGCAATGACCTACTTTACTAAATGCTAGGGATGCCAGCCTCCAGGTGAGACCTAGGAATCCCCCAGAATTACAGCTCAACTCCAGATGACGGAGATCAGCTCCCCTGGAGAAAATGGATGCTTTGGAGGGTGGACTCTATGGCATTGTCACCCACTGTCCCTGTCCTCCCCAGGCTCCATCCTCAAATCTCCAGGAGTTTCCCAACCTGGATCTAGTTACCCTACTAAATGCAAGAAGTTTTGTATCTATTGTTCAGAATTTATCTAAAATATATATGACACAATCAAAGATTTGGGCAATAATGCATAACAATTTTCACAACACTTTATATGATCTAAATAGTAAAAAGTTCAGAATTAGAGGAGGTAAGATAAGAATGCCCGTGATTTGGAGGAAGCCATCAATACCTTCTTGCCCGTTCATACTTGATTGTTCATATTCCATGGTTAAAATCTAGAGAAAAGACCTCCAGTTTAAATGAATAGGAGTTGTAGAAGAACTTTCCTTGATTCCAGTGTCACTCCTTTCATTTCAGAAGGTCTTATATAGGAAATCTCCATTCTGTGTGCCAGTTTGGGTTGCAATACATTTTTTAGAAGCCCAACAATTTTCTCCAGTAGTTTGCTAGGCCAAACTTATCTGGCAAATGGGAGAAAGTTTTGCATTTGCCAGACAATTTGTCAGACACTGAAGTTAAACATCCATGTGCAAACCACTGTTAAAGACAAGTGTTGTCTCATCTTAGTAGGGCTTGCTGCATTGGGGTTGAGTTGCCTGAGTGTACCTATCAGGAAATATCTGTGCAGTAGTCAGGAGCTGCATCCAATTCTAAATCAAAACCAAAGATTGATCATGAACAAGGAGATTAGGGGTAGTCATCTGTCACATCAGCACCATGGACAGTTCCAAGGAGCCAGGTAACTTGTTCTAATAAGTTACAAAGGGGGCTATTCAGACAGCTCTAATGTTCCCCACAAAACTTCCTGCCTATTCCAGGCTTTCCCCTTCCTAAGGAGCAGAATGCCTTAAAGAGAAAGCTTCCTTACTTGGAGCCTAGCTTCGTATTGTTTCCTGCCTATCTTCAGTCAAATTCAAAGATCAGGGACTGTGGATCATGAGGATTACATAGAGGACAACAGAAGCTGGGGGGGGGGGGGGTGTTTTGCCATATTAGAGAATTCCAATATGGTGGCTCCAGCTCAAGGGGCTTTTGATTGAGTTTTGGTTGGCTTCTCGGTCAGTGTTGAAGTCTGTGCTGGTACCTCAGAAGTATACCACCAGTGCTTCAATCGATAAGGCCCTTAAGCCCAATATATTGACTGCTACTGAGGACCAGAATCCTGATAAATATTACCTGAAGTATCGTAAAAGAAAATATTTTCCCCTTCCCACAAATTTAGTAATTCTGAAGTGGCTGATTTTCCCTTCTTGTACATAAATTAGCATTAGGGAAAAGCAAATTCCCATTTTCATTACATAATAGTTTCTCTGATTATCCATGTGTAGACATTCCTTTTCTCTGCCCTTCTGCTCTCTTTTTAAGAATTATTTTTTTCCTCTGTGTTTCAACTGAAAATATGTATTTGGAGTTGTATTTTACAGTGTATTGTATAGATATTTGGCTGAATCAATATTGGAGTCATGCTCTGTTCTTTAAGGGTGTGGTAGGGGCTTTGGGGAGTGCAGGAGATGGGAGGAATAAAGCCCTGGCCTCCAAGATCAGCTGTTGTTCCTCAGGGTGCATATCTTGGGGACTTCTCTGCATGATATAATGGTTCTCAGAGAGTTAAAAGCCTGTTGAATAACTACTATATAATTGTGTAGACAATCATATGAGAAAAAATATTGTTGAGTTCCATTTTGATTTGTTGTGCTGGTGAGTGGGTAGCCTAAAATATAGTCATAGAAAATTTCATCAGCATCCCAACTACCATATCAAGTTTTGAGGAGATGTTCCTCTGGGATTGGGTTTCTGGGTTTGATCAACTTCCAGGATCTTTTCACAATGACTAAGATAGCCTGAGTAAAAGGGGAGAAGAGGGTTCCAGTCACCCTTGTTCCCCTCTCTTCACTTTCCTGGACCTTTCCACAGCCTGCTTCAGCATCTCACAATGATTCATGCCCTCTGACTCATTGGAGAAACCTGCTCAATTAAAGAAGTCATCCTCTGTTGAAGCTGGAATATATCTGTATCCTGCTGTTTTGAGGCTTGATGCAACAGTGGAGGATGAACCCTCTAGTGTGACATCTGGTTCTAGGGACTGAATCAGAATCTTAGGATGGAGGCAGACCTACACTTATGGGTGAGAGAGACTTCACTCATCTTTGGGGATTTAGGGGTCTTCAGTTATACCTCATGACTGCACCCTGAACTGTTTCCTGGGTTTAATCTTCCACCCAGTTTGAGTTTTTGGGTGTTCCTTCTCATAAGTAAGACCCAGGATATGTTGATCAAGGAAGCAGCTATACTATAGAAGCCTTAAAAGGAATGGTGTACTTCTTGAATATGAATACCAAAGGTTCTTATTTTAGTGATTTGTTTTCCTTCAACTCACATGTGCTTCATTGTTAATGTTGATTTATTCCATTGTTCATTGTGTTCCTGTTGTTGTGTTCCTTGCACAATTTTCCACTCACCAGCTTTCCCCTCCCTCCTGCATTAAATTTACTGTTTGATTCTATGAGAGCATATATCTGCCTCCCAAAGATTAACGTATAAATCCCCAAAATTAGCTTAACGTTGCAAGGAGGGTTTTTAATGTGTTCTGGCTCAGAATACATTACGGGATTTTTAGACCCTGACGATATTTGTGGTTTGTTCTTAATTCTGCTACTGTAAGCAGGTTTTTTATTTGTTTTAGGGGGGAGGGAGATGGATCTGTGAGCCCAGCTGGTAGTTATAATTCATCTTGACTTGATGCAAGATTTTGCAGAATGCCAAATGACAATTGATTTTGATAATCTATTCTGAAGTGTTCTGTTCTCAAAATGACAGTGATGCACAAATGCTTCTTTTCTGTGTAAGCATCAAACATAAAAATGGAAGTTTTCTGTTGTTATTATTCTTGTGTAACATAATTAGCCTGCTTGGCCCAAAGCAATGTGTGTATTTGAATGTATGTGATTCTAGGTCTAATCATATATGTAATAATAGTGCTTGTTAATAATGATATGATTTAGCATTATTTGGTGTACAAGAGGACATTGCCTCCCCAGTTGGAATAATGAGAAGACACAAAATTGGATTAAAGGGCCACTTTATTAACTTAACGGCAAGGGCAAAATGTGGGGACAGGTCAAGCCAGGGGTCGTACCAGACCACCTCCTTGACCTGAAAATGGGCGAGCCCCCAAAGCCCCGGGTATGAGCCAACCCGGCAGCTCAGACCTGGCCGGCCCAGCAACATGATCGCCACTCACCCAAGCTCCACCATCCTGAAAGCCGTGCAGCCTAGAATGTGGACACTCTCTGTGTGATGGGATCCTGGCGCTGACCTTGGGCCGTACAGCTTAACAGTCACCCAGGGAGGCCTTTCACCAAAAATGGTGCGATGCAACAGGAGCTCACCAATCCCAAAACATATTCCCAGCAACAAACATATTTCCAACAACAAACAGCCACTTACAGTGCCAAGCCTCTGCTTAGGCCACTGCACCCAACCCGACCCCTAAAATCTGCAACAGCCCTTGCCGCAAGTCGGCCAAAAAGGCCTCATTGCCCTTTGCAGAAAGATGAACCCCGTCATCCCTAAACAAGTCCCCAAGACTCGCCTTAATGGAAGGATGAGGCACATAAACACCCAACCCCCTACCAAGGGCTTTACGCAAGGCCCTGTTGGCCTTAATGCGGGCACGCTCCAAACCTGCTGGGTCCCAAGCTGCTCGCCACACCCGGCGTGGCAACATGGCCAACCACAGGATAAGGACACCCAGCCACCTCCTGCCAATCAAGGCAATATCCATCTGGGCCTTCCCCTTCATCAAACCCAAGTCATTCTCTCCCAGATGTATCACCAAAATCTGGGAAGGATGGGTCCTCGCACCCCCAAATAGCAGTGGCGGGAGCCCCGACCACCTCATGCCCCGCGGCCCTGCCACTCAATGACAGCTCTGTCGCTCAGGCCCAGCTGCGAACCAACCGGCTTCCATCAGGCCTGATGTGCCGCCCAAAACACAATACTGTGGCCACGTATAAGGATCCTTTTCCTTTCAATGCCAGCCACAGCACCTAGAAGAAAAAAGCCATTAAAACTGTTGAACAGCAAAACAAACTTTAACCCCAATGGTCACACAAGAAACTGAGGGGGGGAGGAAGGGTATGGCCAGCTAACACGTCTAATTCCAGGTCTCAAGGCCGTAACGGCTGAACATAAGTTTGATAGGCCCTTGACTTCCAACGACGAATATCCTCCCCCCCCATAACCCATCGCTGCAGCCGTAGAAGCGGCTCCAATCCTAAAGGAGTGGGTGCCGAACCTTACCCCGCCGAGACCTAGCTCCACCAATGCTCGGCTCGTAACAGTCCAAAATTGATACCTGGTCAAGGGTGATGCATCTACATGGCAAAAAAGAGGGCCCTCTGACCCTCCTCGCAATTCCATGTAGTGTATCAGCGCAGCAACTGGGCATAATTCCTTCTCCGAGCACGGCCCCAGAGTGACCGTGCAACCCTGCTACTTTTGGTCCATCTTTGACCAACGGACACGTAACGTCACATAATCCCCAGATAATTTAACATCCCCCAACCGCAGGGCCCTTGCAGAAGCATCGTTACGGGAAAGTGCAACCAGTTCAGACACTCGAAAAGCCCCGAAAAAGGCCGTCAATGCGGCTGCATGGAAAAGCGCCTCTTCATAAACCGAGCCACAAACAAGCGCCCATGTGGCATGAAGCCCCAAGAGTATGGATGGCGAAATGGGTTGTCTGTCATCAGCCCGATGGCCGGTCTCGCGAGACCAACCCTCTAACATTTTTAGGATACGAAAATCCTTAGTAACATCCGAATGCCCACGCGCCTTACTCAAAAAAGACAATGTGGCCATTTGTCCCCTAAAAGATTTTACAGAAAGGCCCCGTTCCCTTTGCAAAACACAAAATTGCAACAGTTGCTTGACAGGGACCAGCCATACATCTGGTAACCCGCCCCCCTCCCTGAAGGCAAAAAACTGGCTAGCTGCCCGGTTATACGACCTTTTGGTGCTGGGCACTATGGCGAGGTGGATTGCCTGGCTAACTTCATCCCTCTAATCTGCCACAATTCCACTGGAATGCACACGGGAAACAGGTCAGCCTCTGGGGCTAGCTGCCGAAAGAGTTCCATCTGTTGGCGAGACAGAGAGTCCGCCACACCATTACAAATGCCAGGAACATGCTTTGCTAAGAACAAAATATTTAACTTCAGACAGCGCAGGGTAAATGCCCTAACCAATCTCATCACTGGGGGGGACTTAGATGTCAAGCTCATGTTGTCACACCAAAAGTGCATCATGTGATTAGAAAGAGCATCACCCCAAAGGAAAATGGCCACCACAACAGGAAAAAATTCCAAAAAAAGTCATGTTCCGACGTAACTCGGAACCCAGCCACTCTTGTGGCCATTGTTCGACACACCAGTGCCCCGGGAAATAAACCCCAAAACCTGTGGTACCAGCAGTGTCAGAAACAATCTGAAACTCCGCTTCCAACTGTATATCCCCCCTTCAGAAGGAAATGTCATTGAACTCTTCCAAAAATGCCTCCCAAACACTAAGGTCGTCGCGCATCTCCCTAGTGACTCATGTGAAATGATGCGGCAAATGAAGGGTGACCATTCCGTCACAAAACTGCCTTAAAAAGGCCCTACCAGGAGTAACCACTTTGCATGCAAAGTTCAAATGGCCTACCAACTGTTGCAACTCCAGGAGAGTGCCCTTGCGCTTATACTGTACGGACCTGATCCGTGCCAGGAGGCTCTCTCGCTTATCCTCGGGCAACCTGGAAAACTGGCGCATGGTATTGAGTTCAATACCAAGAAGGGTCAAAACCGTAGAAGGGCCCTCCGTTTTTTCAGAAGCCAGTGGTACCCCTAGCTCCCTGAATAACCCCTCAAAATACCTTAACAGAAAAAGGCACTGCCCCGAGCCTGCAGGGCCCACAAAGAGAAATCATCCAGATAATGTGCTGTGTTCCACAACCCAGTTCTAGCACGTAGCGCCCATTCCAGAAAGGTGCTGAACCACTCAAAAGCGGCGCATGAAACTGAACATCCCATTGGCAGCGCTCTATCTACGTAGTAACACCCTTCAAACGTAAAGCCTAACAATTCAAAATCCTGTGGGTGCACTGGGAGAAGGCGGAATGCAGACTTAATATCACACTTCGCCAGCTCCGCCCCCACTCCACACCGCCGCACAATCTGCACGGCCCAGTCAAAAGAAGTGTATTTTACCGAACAAAGCTCAGCTGGTATCGAATCATTCACTGATTGTCCCCTGGGATAAGACAGGTGATGAATTAACCGGAATTCGCCAGCCGCTTTCTTAGGCACTACCCCCAAGGGGGAAACCTGCAAATTTGGAACCGGTGGGGTAGCAAAAGGGCCTAACACTCGGCCTTCAGCACACTCCTTTATCTTTGCCCTCACAGTGTGCTCTAAACCCTTCACTGAACGCAAATTTGAACAAGAAAACGGGGTCCGTGGACCCTGATAAGGAATTCTAAACCCATGAACAAACTCCTCCAAAAGGTAACGTGCTTCGTCCAAACATGGATAATCCCATAACAAATCCTTAAGAACCCTCAGCTGAATGGGGCTGGGCCCCTTTTGCAGCATGCTGCCCTGGCCTGGCACCCGGCCGCTTATTAGCACCCCTTGGTTTTGACCTGTTGCAGGCCGTGAACGCATGTGGCCCCCCACAAAGCAGGCACTCGTGCTTATACCTACACGCCTTCCTGGCACACATGCCTTGGAAGGTAAACTCCTAGCAAAGCAGCCGTGGCTGAACCGACTGCGCCGCGGTCGCACGGGAGCCAGTAAGAGTCGCTGTCTTCTGAACAAGGTGGCTGCTATCAGATTGCTCCCCGGCATTTGGTTTTGCAGGAGCCATAAACTGCAGCCAAAGCTGCTGATTAATCTGGTCCCATGGGAGGCTAGGATTAACCGCCGCCCGCATGCGGAATTGCTCGTCATACTGAAGCCACGCCCCACCAGTAAAGTCATTATACGCCCTATATATAATATTGCAATACTGGAAAAGGGGGGCAGCCCGCCAAGGCTGGGCCCTGGCTATGACCCCCGCATAAATAAGGAAACCTGGTAACCAATTCGACCACGTTCTATCCACCTTCCTACGCTTCAGCTTCTCCTTCTCTTTTTCGTCAAGTTTGTCTTTTGACTTATTTTCCAAATCCCTATATAAAAGACTAAACACATCTACATATTCACCTTTTAAAATCTTGTCCCTAGTGGCAACAGTAAGATGATCACCTAGAGGCATAGCCGGGTCTCCAAATGGCAAAGCGTGAAAATCCACCAAGCTTTAAGGGACTGGTGGGTGAGATGGAACCCCCCCAAACCCACTCTGTTGTGGGGGGCATGATGATGATGTGGAAGGGGTCTGCTGCCAGCCCCATAGTAACCCCCCCCCGCCATTGCATGCCCACCTGGCCCCGTGCCACTAACCTGACCTCCTGCCATAGGAGCTGAGTACCACGGCACCCAAGCACCCTCCATTGCAGACGTAGTGGCCGAACTACCTACTTGCAGGGTCGGCATGCCTAAAACTGAATGCTGCACTACAGGCAGCCCCGCCCCCAAATAGCATGCCCCTAATGCCTGGGACCCCGCAGCCGTCCCAGAACCCGATGCCATATTGGGACTCCAAGGACCCCATGGCCATACCACACCCAGCTGTCAAGCTGGTAACTTACCTTCAATCTTGGGCGGCACCACCACTACTGCATCAGGCTCCTCCCTCTGCTCCTCCTCAGGCAGCACCACCTCCCGTGTTCCACCGCTGCTTCCTTCGGCACCCTGCAAAACAAAAAGCCAAGCGAGCGCCTCCTTTTGGAAGGAAATGGTGGCCACTCTCCTGGAACCCATGAGCCCACTGGCTCTCCTAGAAGGGCCCCCAAACCCTCTTGCCTCCTCCAAGGCAGCCAGCTGCTCCATGATAGCCTGCCTGGTCCGCACATCCTCACTGTCCTCAGGTAAGGGCTGGTCAGGGGGAGGCCTCTTAGGTGGCCTCTTAGCAGGTTGTTTCCCCTTTTTGTTACCTTGACCCTTCTTTGGCCCCATGCCCAAAACTACTGGAAAAATGCCCTGGTGAACCTGGATCTCCTTGGTGGTCTCTAATCCAACTACTAACCAGGGCTGACCCTACTTAGCTTCTGAGGTCAGGCTATCCTGGACCATCCAAGGCAGGGCACACAACCCCTACACAAGCCTGACTAACAATGCCCTGTGTGCCTACAAAGAAAAATGGGGGGTAGGTAAAAAAGGGGGGGTCCCAAACCCCTACTTAACAGGCAAGACCCCCTTTTTCACCCCCCTATAGGGGCAACCACCCACTTCGGAGCACCAACAACGCCCAATATCCTCCCCCAAAGCCAACAACCGAACTGTCCTGCGCCTTAACAGCGCTAACACCCTCAAACGAGGCCCCACGGGCTCCACTCTCCGCTGCCGTGCCACGCAGCCAAGGTACAAGCAATCTCAATGCGGCACGTCAAATGCTGACACAGCCACGCACTCCGACCCATCCTCTCCACGAGCCCAGGCCCCAACGCCGAACCGCTCCGGACAAAGCAGACGCCGCTCTGCTCCCTGTCAGAGAGCGATTTCCAACTGCGTGTTTGGAGGCGGGGCCAGCCTTTTAAGGCCGCGCCTCACCCCCCGCCCGGAAGTTAAGCTGTTCCACTGCCTCCATCCTGCCGGAGAGGCAATGGACAGCCCCCAGCCTCAGCGGACGATGGTCCACTCGGCTGGGAAGGGGCCGAATTCTCACTATGGTTTAGGCTCAGAGAGGCTAGATCACACAAGGAGAAATGTAAATGCACTTATGTCCTTCATAACTGATCTGTGCTACATGTATTTTCTATTCATGTTCTACTCTCTATTTTCTATTCATGTTCTACTCTCTTTCTATTCATGTTCTATTCATTTCTACTCTATGCAGGTTCAAAATGTGTTGTCAGGTGCAGCTCCGACAGCATCTTTCTCAAGAGCCTTCTAGGCGTTTGTGACTGGGAGTGGGAAGGATGCAAAAAGAGAAAGGTCTTCAGATGTGCTGATGGATATTTTTTTTCCTCACACAACAGAGGTTGCAAGAAAAATGGGTTGCACAGAGCCTTTTTGCTGTGCAGTCTGACACAGTATTACACCACTCTCAGTTCATGGTTTTCAACTGATAGAGCTCTACTTAGCACTGCACTGTTACTGGGGTTGGCGCAAAAATCCCAGGCAAAAAGTAACCTTTTCAGTTGCTCTCCTCCTCCATTTCTTGTTCTTTACAGCAGTGGCTCCCAACCTTTTTGGCACCAGGGACCCGTTTCGTGGAAGACAGTTTTTCCACGGACCGGTGTGTGTGGGAGTACTCGGTATTTTGCTGCCCTAGGCTGCCCCTCCAGCCCGTCCCTGCCCCCCCAGGGGGTCTTTAAATGAGGGGTAGATGAGAGTCACTGCCTAGCTGCCCCTTCCACCTACCTGGGACCTGGGCAGATGAAAGAGGTGGTGCTTTGGAGCAAGGCCACACTGCCTCTTTTGTCCACCCAGGTCCCAGGTGGGCAGAAGGTGTTGTGGGGCTGCTGTGCCTCAGAATGAGGCCACATTGCCTCTTTCATCCACCTGGGTCCCCAGCCGGCAAAAGGGGTGGTGCAGTGTGGTGTCTCTGCCTCACGGCCCAGTTGCTAACAGGCCATGGACCGGTATCAGCCCACAACCCAGGGGTTGGGGACTCCGGCTTTACAGGAACATTAGATTGGGTAATGTGACACACTTCCATTTTTATCAGGTTTATAGTGAGCTGCTTTACTTATCTGAGACCTTGAGATGAATATAACTACCACCATGTGTGTGAATTTAGCTCTGTCATTGTGCTTTATAGGTTCCTGCCTGTAAGGAGATGGGCCATGGTTCAGTGGTAGAATATCAACTTGTCATGCAGAAGGTCCCCTGGCACTTCCAGTTAAAAGGATCAGGTGATAGGTGATGTGATGGACCTCTGCCTGAGACACTAGAAAGCAGCAGCCAGTCTGAGAGGATGGGCCAATGATCTCACTCAGTATAAGACAGCTTTGTGAATATGCCCAGAAGAAGTTGCAATATGAACAGAGTCAAGAAAGCAAGGAAGAAGGGTGGAGGTAGGTGGTCTCAAAGGAACAATAAATCTTGCCTCTTGGTTTCCAAGAGGGAATTGGTTGGTATGTGTTTGAACCAGAATGCTAAGTGGACTTTTGATCTTTTTCAGTAAGGCCTGTCTTATATCCTGTTTTTTAAAGATTGGCTTGAAAATTTTAAAAGCATTGTACACATTTTAGTACAATTTCTTGATCTCAGCCCGTATCCAATCATTCAGGTCCAAAGAGTAGTTAAGAAGGTGTGATGATTTCTGCCAATTCCCTCTCCCATTAGAAATCTCCACTTAGCCCCCAAGAACAACATTTCTAGGGACTCAGCAGCCTGCAGAGGTAGTGGAGAATCATCAGAAATGGATACTCTCCCTTAGGTAAACTTAAGAGTCAAATCTTTGGACTTGTGGCCTTGAATACAAGGCATTGTCTCAGGGATCATTCCAGAAGAGGTGGTTCTGTTCTTGTGGGGCCAGTAGGATACAGAAGATGTCTTTTGACACCTAAGTGAAGAAGGAATTTCACAGATGAGAACCTAGCAGACTGTTCTCACATTTTCCATGTCCAGTTTTAATCAAACATAATTAGTGGTGTTAACCTCAACTTTCATTATATTGAGTATTAGTCTTTTCTGTAAGTTCCTTTTTATCCCATATATAGATTATCTAAAGAATCAAATGATGACCAGCGAAAGAAAGCCAAGACTGATCACTTTTCCTTCTTTTTTTGACATTAAGAAAACCACTGCTGTTGTTGTTTTATTTCATTTATATCCCACCTTTCTGTTCAATGGGGACCCAAAGCAACTTATATTATTCTCATCTCCATTTTATTCTCCACTGCAACCCTGTGAGATAGCTTAGTATGAAAATATGTGACTAGCCCAAGGTCTCTCAGCAAGCTTCCATGAAATGAGTGGGGATTCAAACCTGAGTCTCCAGGATACTATTCCAACACATTAACCACTCCATCACACTGACATTTGAGTCAAAAGTAACTTTAAAAACCTGCATTCTTAAGGAATCTGTTCAATGTTGTTTTGGAAATTGGTGGTCCCTTCTAAAGCGGTTGCTTGTCTCAGAACATCAGCAGCCACAGTGATTGCTGTCAGCTCCCACACTGGTCATCCGTGCTGCTCATCTGGTCTGAGCTGAGGGACCCCTGCTGTGTTGGTACACAGCCCCACAAAGCCTCTCAGCTTGGTTTGCTCTTGGGCAGGGGTGGAATTCTAGCAGGAGCTCCTTTGCATATTAGGTCACATCCCTCTGATGTAGTCAATCCTCCAAGAGCTTACAAGGCTCTTTTTTGTAAGCTCTTGGAGGATTGGTTACATCAGGGGTGTGTGGCCTAATATGCGAAGGAGCTCCTGCTAAAATTCCACCCCTGCTCTTGGGTCATTTAAACTCCCCAGCCTGGCACAACAATACAGAAAATAGAACACAAATGTCAATGATACGTTGAGTTTCTTTTTTAAAAAAATTGCAGGACAGTAAATGTGACTCTTCCTTTGAAGACATGTGAAAAATCCTTTCCAGAACCAGGGCTACAGTAACCCCACCAACATCTTCCAGCTTCTAAAGTTGCTATGAAAAACCTTGCTAGCTATATTCTATTCTTTGTCAGAATTGAATGACCCTATATCTTTTACAAATGATCTGGCATGGTATAGTGGCTATGAATCAGAACAACCCCAATTCAAATCCTGCTTATGCCATGAGCACTCTTGCTGGTCCTGGACCAACCATTCTCTTTCAGCTTCCCAGCTCTAATATGGGAATGACAGTACTGACCTAGTTTGCAGGATTGCATCAAGGATTCTTTTTTTCTTTTCTTTTTTCATGTATAAACAATTTTATTAGTAACATATGGTAGTAGAACTATTTCTACAACTTATAAAAACCTTAAGATGAAAGCATCATTCTACCCCACATCTTACTTTCCTCCCACCCCACCCCCCAATAATTGACCCCCGCCAGTGTTATTTTTTAGAAAACAGATATTAAAGGTACCTTTAACTATCAAGAAAAAAAACAAAAATTGATTCAGAAAGAAAAAAAAAAACCCTTCAAAAGTTATATTCTTGTCTTAAAGGTCTTAATCTTCAAAAATTGTCCAGTGTCCTTTTATTTTCCACTCTTTTTCTACATATCTTCTGAATTTCTTCCACTCCCGATTAAAGAGTTCTAAATCGCAGTCTCTTAATTTTCTTGTTAGCTTATCCATTTCACTCCATGACATAACTTTTAAAGTCCAGTCCCATTTTTCTGGTATTTTTTCTTGCTTCCACAACTGCGCATACAATGTCCTAGCAGCTGAGAGCAAGTACCATATTAAAGTTCTATCTTCTTTTGGAAAATTCTCCATTTGTAATCCCAGCAGAAATGTCTCTGCTTCTTTTTTAAATTCATATCCTAGGATCTTAGATATCTCTTGTTGAATCATCTGCCAAAACATTTTAGCTCTTTCACAAGTCCACCACATATGGTACAAAGAGCCTTCATGCTTTTTACATTTCCAACACCTATCTGGCATAGGATTGCATCAAGGATTCTAACAAGCAAAAAGATCTGAAATTCTTAGAACTCTTAAAAGCATTCTACAGCTGCTCAGTATTGTTACTAGAAATGAAGCACTGAACGCTTGGCAGGGAAATGCAGGAGTAAATAATTTCTTCATTCTTTGAGTGAATCCCCTGAGTTATTGTAAAACATAGGCTACAGAGTGCATTTCTTGAAGGTACACATTGACGACCGTGTGGACTTTGCAATGGTATAATTTGATATACAGCTGTGAATTTAGTTGTTACCACTCTGATATTAAGTAATAATAAACTTTATAGTTACAGTGTTGTAAATTACTGTAATGGGGGAGTTCTAAGATAAATATAGTAATTTCAGTATTCTTACCAAAGTGGTATTTACCACAGTTATACTCTGAAGGCTATAATTTTAGCATAGTCATTTTTACCTGGTTTGTCTATATCTTGGAAATTAATACAAACTCAAGAGCGGTTCACACAAGATCCAGTCGCCTTCACTGCAATCCCTTCCAATCACCCTTCAGCAGTGTTCCCTCTAAGCTGAGTTAGCGAGAGCTAACTCACAGATTTTTAGCCTCCAGCTCACACATTTTTGTCTTAGCTCAGGAAGAATAGCCTCAGAGCAAACTAATTTATGCAGTATCTCACACCTTTAATGCCAGTAGCTCATAAAGTAAAATTTTCGCTCACAAGACTCTGCAGCTTAGAGGGAACATTGCTCCTTAGTACAGGGATCATGTGCCAAAAATGGTTTGCTATCTGGATATATTCCCACTTTGATGCCCACAATTACCAGAAGCTTCAATGAAGCTAGAATTGCCTATAAAAAAGACTATGGAAAGACCATTGACTGAATTTCAAGAACTATTGGTGGAATTGAACAGTAACACTACAGGATTGTTATCTAAAATACTTAAAATAATTTTAAAAATAGGAAATACCTCTCTGCTAAAATATCAGAAACAATGGCAACAGAAAATATCAGAAACAATGGCAACAGAAAATATCAGAAACAATACTTTAAGTAATCAAGACTGGTTAACTATTTGGAAATCTTCTTGCTATACTTCCAAGGTATTAAGTTCCAAATGCTAAAACTCATCTCAAGATGGTATATATACTTTCAAGCATTATGGCTCATTCAAACACAAGTATAGATTCTCATTGCACAAAAAAATGTGGCCTCAAGGAAGACTTTTTTCATTCTTGGTGGGCTTGTACATATATTCAAACTTTTTGGAGACAAATAATAACAGAAATACAGCAAATTACTAATAGTCAACTACCTTTAGACCCTAAAGTCTTATTACTAAGTAAATGGTCAGACCCAGGTAATTATTTTAGTAGTAATGTGGGGATACACATGTTGTTATCAGTAGGCCGCACTACTATTGCAGCAAAATGGGTATCTAATTCCAAACCGACAATTGTTGAGTGGCAACAATGCCTGTGGGAACATTTTGTTATAGCAAAAATTTATAGTTTAATGATTATATCGTCTATAGACAAACATGAGGCAAAATTTATCTCTATTTAGTTTCCTATAGTGGAATACTTAGCAACACAAGGAACAGTTCCACTTAACCCATTAGATGCTCAAGTGCTATATTTCTAATTATTATTGATTTATTGGTTTATTATGGCTTATTGGTAGCTTAAGCGCTATTCTCTGCTATGATTTGTTTTTAGAAAAAAATACTGTATACTTATTTACTTCTATGTATATTTACCTAAGAACCATAAATAAAATTTTAAAAATTATATAGCGAATGTAAGAAGTCTTTAAGATACTGTATTGAAGAAATGACCCTCTATTTAAAATAAACACATTTTAAAGCTAGAATTGCTATCACTGGAATTGCAATTGAAGCATATCTGGAGCATTTTCATTATACAACAGGGTTCTCTTCCCTGGAGTGAGTGGAATACAACCCAGAATGAAAATTTACATCCTTAGATCTTCAGATGTCTTGATCTATCACTGCTTTTAAGATCTTCCCCTCACAGATATAACCAACTAGCGTCTTTAACTTGCCTAAGATTATCAAAGCAATATGAATTTCTTCCAGAGTTCTATGTCCAGTGCAACTTGCACACTCATCCATCATATATGCAGGCTGCGGTGGAGACAGCTTCAGATGTGCAAAATGAAATATGTGTGAAACATCAAAAAAATTGATGCAGAATCTCATGCATAGAATCTTGTGTGGTATTGAACATATGAACCGATGAAGCTGCCTTATACTGAATCAGACCCTTGGTCCATCAAAGTCAGTATTGTCTACTCAGACTGGCAGTGGCTCTCCAGGGTCTCAAGCTGTGGTTTTTCACACCTATTTGCCTGGACCCTTTTTAGTTGGAGATGCCAGGAATTGAACCTGGGACCTTCTGCTTACCAAGCAGATGCTCTACCACTGAGCCACCATCCCTACCCTTTTGAATCTGTTGGAAAGATTGTTGGCTCTGTCCAATGTGCTAGAAAAGAATGTGCCATGTGGCACAGCAGCAGTAGCTCATTCATAAAATACGGGAATGGCTAGTTTTGGACATGCTCTTATTATTCTAAGTTAATTATCTGGCCTTGTTAGAGACCTGCAGAGCTTAAAGATATGCTGGCTAGCATTTAGATCAGGATGAGCCTAACCAGCCATGTCTCTGCTACCACTGTCCCTTGTTTTTTACTGGTCTGAAGTCTGCTGCCCCTCCTGCTTCCAATACTCTCTCCTCCACCTTCCTTGTCCACCTTCCTGCTAGCCACATATGGCCACTCAGTACCATCTCCAGGACTTGAAGAACATTTAATCAAGGAACCTTCCAAGCATAACATTGTTAGAATGACATTCCTGATTTACCCACTTTGGGACCTCATGAAATGCTTGGCGTTCTACCCTCTGGAGCTGCCTGTCCTTGGATGAGAAGTTTGCTTCCTCAGCCCAACTGGCCTTTTGCTTCCATATCAGAAACTGCACTGTAGCAATGCATCAAGATATTATAGCCAGAAGACCTATCCATCAGCTGTTAAAATGTTTGTGAAAGTTCCATGACATCATGGTGATGGGAAAGGCAGCAGAGAGGTCAGGTGACAGCCAGTTTCTAAACATTTCAGCTTAATGTTAAACAGCTTTATCTGTATGTCTGTAACAGGGGTTCTTCTGAGTATTGTACATAGACACAAGAGGACCTGTAAGAACCTTTTAGATGTCTCATTGTCCCCTTTCCAACTATTTCTTATTTCTGTTCTTTGAAAGTCTACAAAACCTCTCCCCTCTTCTTGCTTCCTTCTCTACACTCACCAGCCACCCTACCTTTATTCACACTGGGTATTCCCAGATCCTTGTCTAAAACACTAACCACTACACCACACTGGCTTTTGTGGGGTGGCTGCTGTTGAACAGTAGTGAGCAGCTGGGCTTGGTGAGTTATGCGAGTCATGCAAGTCAACCAATGAATCCTTCTTCCAAGGTCAAAATAGCCATGTCTGGAAAGGGCCATGTCTCCTCCTACTGCTTTTTATGGACAGAAACCAAGGTTTGAGAGCCAGCAATAATGTTGTGGTTGCCTAGCATAGCCATAAGGCCTATTGAGAAGGCATTTGAGTCTGAAAGCTATAGATACTGCTTCTATTATTTGGGGTGGAGTTAATCCTTCTTTTTGGAGTGGATTTCAGATTTTTCTGCAAACCAGGGCTTTTTCAGGTTTGTAGAAAGATCTGTCCTATCAGTACAAGATCCCATTCTCTGGATTTAAGTATCCACAGATGGTGTCATGCTGAGAATTAGATACATTGATATCACTATATTTTTGACATCTAGAAATAGGTTCATGGTACCGAACTCAATCTTCAGGACAATCCCTCTGTAATTGTTCTTCTGCAATGGGAAAGTCACAAGCAAGCAAAGCGAGTGGCTGCTCTTATCAACAATTACTTGTATTGTGTATGAAGAAGCGCACGGTTCTGTGCTTTGTGCCAAAATGCTGGGTTTTGATAACTGAGCCTGTCAGGAACATATTGAAGGTCAGCAGAACTGCAGCTGAGACCAACCGTTAATAGTAAACATTTTATTGTATGATTCAGCAACACTCCCAAACTAATCTGTCATTCATCATTGTTAGAACAACTGCAAGCCATAAATGTGATTAATTTGTTTCTACTCTTTGGGAGATTTCAAAGCATATATCATTCTTGTCCATCAGACAACTCACTTAGGGAAGCAGGCAGAAAGCAGTAAAAACTATTTGTTCACTGGCTGTGCATATATATGTGATTCAGTGAAAGATGCCAGTGTGATTCTCGCCTCACTTGTTAATAATGAAGGGAGCAATTCCATGTCTGAAACAGGATCTCTTACACAAAACTGCCTGCTCCTCTAAAATGACTGGGCAAGGGGACAAATACAAAAGCTTTATGTATTCATTCCAGCACACATGGTACCCTAGGCTGGGAGGGGGTGGGGGGGAGAGAGATGTGATTTCTTATTTGCTTTCCTTATAACATTATCTTGCCATTGAGAGGAGAAGAAGAAGAACCAGAACCAGTTTGGTGAAGCGGTTCAGTGTATGGAGGTGAACAAGGTTTGATTCCCCACTCCTCCACATGCACCTGCTGGGTTACCTTGGGTCAGTCACAGTTCTTGAAAGAGCTTGTTCTCTCAAGAGGAATTCTTGAAAGAGCTCTCTCAGCCCCATCTACCTCACAGGGTGTCTGTTGTAGGGAGGGGAAGTGAAAGGAGATTGTAAACCACTCTGAGACTCTGAGTGAAGCGCAGATTATAAATTCAATCTCTTCTTCTTCTTCTTCTTTGTAAGGCCTGGGGGGATTAGCAACTTTCTTTGAGGATGAAAAACAGTTGCTCCCCCACAGCTGTATTTTGCCAAGAACAGTCATTTTATTTTTTATAAGTAAAAAAAAGATAGACAGTTGCATGCTGGGGAAGGATGGAGAATGTATCCATTTTAAGCAAGTCCCTGCAGAAATCTCCATATGACATTTCCACATGGAACTGATAGACAGGCCTTGTCACTCCAGCTAGCTCCGCATCTCCACATGTGGTCAGACACCCTTCTTCGTTAATTTGAGGTTTTCATTCCTTTCTCAGCTGTTTCTCCCAGTTCAGCTTGCTGTGTAAAATTACAGTCTCTGTATGTTGCAAAAAAAAAAAAAAAAACCCACCCCAAGACCAAGAACACCACTGAAATCTAAGACAATCACACATCCAAATGATCCATTTATGAATGTTCGTGTGTGTTTGACAGCTTATAAAAAGGGATAGTTTGGGTGCCCTCATAGGTCATTCCTATGCAACAAGCGTGTTCTTCCCCAAAGGAAGTTGATGCAGATAGTAGATCATCCATTTGGTGTAAAGTCAGAGGATGGACCTAATGGTACATTAGCTCCCTTGAACCCATGTAACATAATTTGATCCATTTGAGAGGTCCTGGAGAGAGGGGGATGTTGTAGCTCTTATTTACAGCATTTATAGACTGCTTACCTCAAGGAGATTCAGGCTGTGATCCTAAAAGTACTTTCCTGGGAGTCAGTTCCACTGAATAAAAAATCAACTTATGTCTAAGTAGAACTGTTTGAGATTGTCAACAGTTCTCTTCAATAAGGTGCCAGCGTGTTTAATCAAGGAGTTAAACAACCAACAGAAGGACATGTTGAGCTCAGTTCACCCTGAATGGGTAAAACAAGGAAGAGAGGAGCAAGCAGCAAATCATTGGAGCCAAGAAATAAAAACTTGCATAGTCAGGAAGCAGAGTGGGAACAGGAAGAGAAGACGAAGAAGACGATGATGACGACGATGATATTGGATTTATATCCTGCACTATACTCTAAATCTCAAAGTCTCAGAGCAGTCACAATCTCCTCTACCTCCCCACACATACACACACAATAACAAACACCCTGTGAGGTAGGTGGGGTAGGTAGGGCTGAGAGAGCATTTTACAAAAGCTGCCCTTTCAAGGACAACTTTGCCAGAGCTATGGCTGAACCAAGGCCATTCCAGCAGGCGCAAGTGGAGGAGTGGGGAATTAAAACGGGTTCTCCCAGATAAGAGTCCGCGCATTGAACCACTACACCAAACTTGCAAAGCAGGGAACAGAAGATATGGTATATTGAGCTGTGGGGCATTCTACAACGAGCTCAGCAGTTTTTCCATGAATCAGGTTAATTTCATCTGAAGATCTGGGCTGAGCTGCCACCAAGATGATGCTCAGTTCTATCTTGCACTACCACCAGATCCCAAGGAGGCTGTGGAAACCATGAACAGGTGCCTTGAGGCAGTTATGGAATGGATAAGGGCTAACGATCTGAAATTTAATGGCTTATCTCTTCTTCTGGATGGAGCTGCAGTCAGTGTGCCCTCTAAACTGAGTTAGAGTGAGCTATCTCACAGTTTTTTAGCTTCAAGCTCATACATTTTTTGTCTTAGCTCAGGAAGGATGGCTCCATAGCAAACTAATTTATGCAGCAGCCAAATCGCTCACTCCAACTTTAATGGCAGTAGCTCACAAAGTGGAATTTTTGCTCATAAGACTCCACAGTCTCTCTATAAAGGAACAGGGTTGTAGCTTGGGCATCCAGGCTTGCTGTTGGATAAACAGAGGGCAGCAGTGGTCAGGGGGGCAGAGAAGATCCTGCCACTGTGGAACATGGTCTGGTAACTTCTATATTAGATTACAACAAAGCACTGCATGTGGAGCTGTCCTTGGAGACTGTCTGGAAGCTACAGTTGGTATAAAATGCTGTGGTCAGAGAGCTGGCTGGAGTGGGTCAAAGGGACCATATCATTCCATTTTAATTAATGCTGGCTTCCAATTTGATTTCAGGATCATTTCAAGGTACTGTTACTAACCTGGCCGGAGACCAACATACCTTAAAGACTGCCTTCTCCCATAGGAATCTACCCACTCACTCCAGTCATCCTTGGAGGTCCCACTCCAGTTGCCCCTGCCATGTGAGTCAAAAGAGGAGGCATCTTTAGAAAGGGCTTTCTTTGTTGTGGCACTAATACTTTGGAATGCTATCCCCAGGAAGATTTGTCTGCATTCCTCTACTGGTATCTTTCACCAGCAAGTGAGACTTGTGTTTCATCTGACATACCCCCCAATAATGGTTATTGGTGCTCTTTCTAGTGTTGTTTGTTCATGTTTTTAATTGAATTTTATAATTTTAACTAACTTTAATTGCTTAAATGTTTTACTGTTCTTATGTTAGCTGCCTTGTTGACTCTGATTGGGTGGCAGGGCAGCATTCAAATCCTTTAAACAAACAAATGAATCATTCATTCATTCAAAATGAAGTTACAGTATTCAAAAGGCCATTGACCATGCACAAAAGGAAACTCACTGTGCCAAATTAATATATGAGTGAGCTCTTTTTTGTGAGTCGCAAAGCAGTACGCAGTGGTTACCTATGGAGTCCCACCAAAGCATCTTATGGATCATATGAAGCTGCTTAGTCCTGATTCATACCATTAGCTTGGTATCAGGCAGGGCTCATTTTGTAGCAGGAGCTGCTTTGCATTTTAGGCCACACACCCTTGATGTAGCCAATCCTCCAAGAGCTTACAGTAGGCCCTGTAATAACAGCCCTGTAAGCTCTTGGAAGATTGGCTACATCAGGGGTGTGTGGCCTAATATGCAAAGGAGCTCCTGCTACAAAATGAGCCTTGGTATCAGGTATTGTGTCAGACAGCTGTTCTCCAGAATCTTAGGCTGAGAAAGGTCTTTAACAACACCTGCTTCCTAAAATCCTTTATTTAAAATACTGGACACTGTCAGGCGGGGGTTCATTGAAGCTCACAAATAAGCAGGCTTATCATTTGAAACAAAGTTGCATTTATTGGATACTCCAAAGTTACTCCAGCTTGGTAGGCATTGGAACTGATGGAGAGCAGTTCAAATCATTGGTATTTAACATTCTACATCAGAGCATTTGCTTCTACCCCCAATTCCCAAAACAAAGGCTGCTTTTGCATGTGAGAGTTTTCACAACCTTCTCCCCTTATCTTTTCCATTGGTGGTTACATTTTCCCGGTGGCAATTTCCTTGCCGCCGCTAGGGAGGAGGTGAGAACCTGGCACATACTTCTTACTTCAAAGAGGACTTGGCAACCTTTGATATTCTTGGGAAGCTACTCTCTACATCCCCCCCTCCCTCTTCACTATTTCACCCCCCTGTGTTAGTGAGCATATCTAGGCATTAATTACTATGGTTAGTAGTCAGTATTTGGCAATAGTATTAATGAACAGAGCCTGACAGACACACTGAAAACTGAACTTGATATCTTCTGCACACAAAGCAAGTGTCCTCCATGGGTCAACGGTACCTTCTTCTTGATGATGCATCCTTCCAGTGACTACAAGCAGATGGTGGGCAGTTTAGTGGGTCATTGTGCAGATCTGGTTCACATGATAAATTCCTTCACTAATGCATTTTGTGTCCTGCGCTGCTTCTTTAAATAATCAAGAAAGTTGTGTTGCCTAGCTACAGTACATTTCACAAAGTTTTTGCTCCTGGTTAGAAGTCACTGAAGTCAAAATGTAGTGTTTCTCTTCTACCCAATTAGGAAGTTTAAAAACAAGAATCTTTGTCCCTAGCAAGGGAAGAAAAAACCCTCTAGAATCTGAGTTTCAAAAGGAAATTTTATCATTAAGTTTCAGGGAAGATTAACACTCAGTGTGGCATTAGTGCTGCTGACAATTTGGCAATCAAATTTGATATGCGGAATTCATGACCTGAATCCAGCACAAAGAATTAAAGCCTTGATGATTCATGAGTGAGCTTTCAGTACGACTTCTAAACAAATCAATCTGTCTTTCTGTCTGTATGCAAGTTCAACTTGCAACATTTAAAAAGGAAAAAGTTATTGTTATGAAATAGAAGAATCAGCCTAAGTCCAATTCAGATAAACCCCAGAAACAAGCCTTAAGTATCAGACATCCAGTACCATTCCACACATACAAGAGAGCAAGTGTAGTATGACGATTGGACTTGAAATGGAGAAACCTGGGTTTAAATTCGATTCAAACTAGGGTTGCCAGGTCCCCTGAGGCCACTGGCAGGGGATGGGTGGATACAGTTGCCAGATCCAGGTGGGGAAACTGCTGGATATTTGGGGAGGAAGCCTGGGACCTTAGTGGGGTACAATGCCATGCAGTCCACCCTCCAAAGCATTCACTTTCTCCAAGGGAACTGATCTCTGTAGTCTGGAGATAAACTGTAATTCTGGGAGATCCTCAGGTCCCACCTTGAGGCTGGCATCCCTAATTCAGACTGTGGCCATGAAACTCAATTATCTTGGCCAGTTGCTTTTTGATGATGATGATGATGGTGATGATGATGATGATAATTGTGGGGTAGGAATATGCTCATCCTAGCTACATGTGCCACTCTGAGCTCTTTGTAGGAAGTCAAGGGTAAAATGAACAAAGCAGAATTCAAGGTGCACCTTTAAGACAACCAAGTTTTATTCAGAACGTAAGCTTTCGTGTGCTCTCTAAGCACATTTCATCAGACAAGGGGATCAAGTATTGTGGGCTGAAATACATGCAGTTTGTTGATTAAGAGGGCAAGCTGACTGTGATCACATGGTGAAGCAGTGTGGCTTGGCCATTTCGTCTGGATAGCCATAAAAGGTAATAACGTTTCCTGCCAGTTGGTGTTTCTGCAAATCTAGGTAAAGCACAAAAGGACATGCATTTCCTAGCTGTAGTCCACCTAATATACTTATCAACATTATTTTATACATTATGACTCCTGCTTTGTTCAACTGCTTCAGACCAACACAGCTGCCCACTTGGATCTATCTTCAAGGATAAAATGTGAGGGATGGATGAATACAGAGATCTGGAGCCAGGACTAGGTCATAATTTTTAGGGAAATCAAGGATCCTTGTATTCATCATCCTGTTTTCAACAACAGCCAGTCAGATTCTGTTGAGAAACCCACATGTGGAACATGAAAGAAGCAATCCTTGTCCCATTGTTAGCCCACCCAGCAACTGGTATTTAGAGACATACTCTAAACATGGTGATCCTGTTTAGGCCTTCCTTTCATGACTTTGCTATTGTGAAGGGTATTTCTGGACTTTACAAGCTACTTCCTACCCTGTACTTCCTGCATTACCTGACCCCTTGACCCTGCTGTTAATTACTTTTCCCATAACCTCATATATAAAATGACTGTTCAGTTAGGACCCACTCTGTCCATCTGCTGAAGTGGACTCTAGTCCATAGAAGTCAATTATGGAATGAAATCTTGCTGGACTTGAAGATGCCTCTAGTTACCTATATAGATTTGCTGTGCTTGGCTCACCAAGCTACCCCTTTAAGGGTGTCACTGAAGTCTGGCATTACCCAGTGAACTTTGGGATTATCCTTCAGTCCAGTTGGTATACTTGAATCAATGCCTGCAATACATGAAGCTCATTTGTGAATGTGCCCACGTGTTCCTTATCTCGCTTATGTGCATCTTTAAAACCATACAGTGCTAAGTGCTGACTATTCATAAACTAAGGACTCTGGATTATGTGGCTTTTGAGGCCATTGCAGATTTCCCTTCTAGCCTCCCACTATTAAATCATAAGAACACCCATGGGAGGGGCCATGGCTGAATGGTAGAACATTTGCTTAGCATTCAGAACATCCTGGTTCAATCTTGACATCTTCTGTGAAAAAGATCAGGGAGTCAATGATATGAAAGATCTCTTCCATCTGAGACTCTGGTGTGCCACTGCCAGTCGGAGTAGTCAATATTGACCTAGATGAACCAACAGTCTGACTCAATAGAAAGCAACTTGATGTTTTCACAAAGCTCTTCAGACTCTGCTGGAGATAACTTTTTTTTTTTTGCCAAGGTCATTACACATTCAATAGTGTTCAGTAAAAAGCTGTAAAAGAAAATGCACCTGGCTGCTTCTATAATGGTTTGTGTATCTGAAAACGGGAAGCGTCAGGCAGATTGGTTACAGATTATTTCACAGGATTAGTTACCCCTTTTGGAGATGCTTTTCTTGGGATAATATACAATAGATTCTGAATCATCCGCTATAAACTCTAATTTTGCATTGGGCACAAGCCCATCAATTTGTGTCTAATTATATTCTTCCATGTGAGATATAAAATACCTCAGGGTTTTCTATAATAAGCCTCATTAATGTGGATGAGAAATAATTCTGAAATTCCTTCTGCCAGGGCTAATGTTAATACTGATTCTAATTGCTCTTATAGGGCATTAAAGTGCAGGGGTTTTTAAGGGAAAAAAAATTAAACTAATCATTTAACAAAGCCATTCTTATAACCCTGTAGTTTGGAATGGCGGATCTTAATTTTCTTAAACCTTTGCATCATTAGCTGTCATGTGTGTCTGGAGAATAAGGGAAATAATAGATATTTAAAGGAGTGTTCCAAAGTCAAAAGTGGAGTTAAATGCTTGAACTCTCCTGAGGAGCTTCAGAGGTGCAACTTTTTTTTCAGAAATGGACAACAAAAGATGCATTTATCCCCAGCAAAAAGGGCAAAATACATCTGGGTGAAGAGGGTGGGAACTTCCAGTCTTCCCAGAGACACAAGTTCTGAAAATTCTATTCTTCAGTTCAGACAGGGAGGGCAGGCAATTATTACAGTAGGGAAATTTAGGACTGAGTGAGTGTTCTCTATCCCATTTCATTTTATGTTTCTCTCTCTTTTTGTCAGCCATTTTGGTTCCGTGCCTCTGTGATTCATTGTATATATTTGTTTGTATTGAACATGCATAGTAGATGGGATTTACTATGGCATTTAAATAATATTTATAATTGCCAAGTGTGTCACGTATGCATAAACTGTACTGATTTAAAGATCATAGAATCAAAGAGTTGGAAGGGACCTCCAGAGTCATCTAGTCCAACCCTTTGTGCAATGCAGGAAACTCACAAATATCTCCCCCTAAATTCACAGAATCTTCATTGCTGTCAGATGGCCATCTAGCCTCTGTTTAAAAACCTCCAAGGAAAGAGAGCCCACCACTTCCTGAGGAAGCCTGTTCCACTGAGGAACCACTCTGTCTGGAAGTTCTTCCTAATGTTGAGCCGGAAACTCTTTTGATTTAATTTCAACCCATTGGTTCTGGTCCTACCTTCTGGGGACACAAAAAAAACAATTCCACACCATTCTCTATATGACAGTCCTTCAGGTACTTGAAGATGGTGATCATATCACCTCTCAGCCACCTGCTTTCCACGCTAAACATGCCCAGCTCCTTCAACCGTTCTTCATAGGACTTGGTCTCCAGACCCCTCACCATCTTCATCACCCTCCTCTGGACCCATTCCAGCTTTATATATATATATATGATGTATGAATGGTGCCAGAAAACAGGTCAGTTTTACAGGAAAGTACAATTGAAAGAAGCCAGAGCCAAACAATAAAGCATCATCATAAGAACATAAGAACATTAGAGAAGCCATTTTGGATCAGGCCAATGGCCCATCCAGTCCAACACTCTGTGTCACACAATGGCCAATGTGTGCGTGTGTGTGTATATATATATATATATATTTATACGCACGCACATATACATACATACTTATACACACACACACACATATATGTATATATACTGTGGCTAATAGCCACTGATGGACCTCTGCTCCATATTTTTATCCAATCCCCTCTTAAAGCTGGCTATGCTTGTAGCCGCCACCACCTCCTGTGGGAGTGAATTCCACATGTTAATCACCCTTTGGGTGAAGAAGTACTTCCTTTTATCCATTTTAACCTGACTGCTCAGCAATTTCATTGCATTGTGAGAAAGGGAGAAAAGTACTTCTTTTTCTACTTTCTCCAGCCCATGCTTAATCTTGTAAACCTCTATCATGTCACCACGCAGTCGATGTTTCTCCAGCTAAAGAGCCCCAAGCGTTTTAACCTATCTTCATTGGGAAAGTGTTCCAACCCTTTAATCATTCTAGTTGCCCTTTTCTGCACTTTTTCCAATGCTATAATATTCTTTTTGAGGTGCGGTGACCAGAATTGTACACAGTATTCCAAATGTGACCGCACCATCGATTTATACAGGGGCATTATGATAATAATAATAATAATAATAATAATAATAATAATAATAATAATAATAATAATAATAATAATAATAATAATAATAATAATAATAATAATAATAAAAACAACTTTTATTTATATCCCGCCCTCCCCGCCAAGGCAGGCTCAGGGCAGCTAACAAGACATGGTAAAACCATGATACAATAAAACAATATATAATATAATTAATAATTTAAACAGTAAAACCAATAAAACAATATAACATTATAATATAATCAAATTGTGTATAAGATGGCTCGGTGTTATTGATGTTATCAGGGGTTCCGTCTTAAAAAGCTAGCTGGAAGAGGACAGTTTTGCAGGCCCTACAGAATTGGTTAAAATCCCGCAGGGCCCACACCTCTTCCGGCAGTTGATTCCACCATTGGGGGGCCTTCATAGAGAATGCCTGTTCTCTGGTAGTTTTTAGTTTGGTTTCTTTTGGCCCAGGGATTTCGAGAAGATTTTTTGAACTTGATCGTAGTGCTCTCTGGGGAACATATGGAGAGAGGCGGTCCCTAAGGTAGTGATACTGGCTGATTTGTTTTTAGTTCCCAGCATAATTGTTAATAATTCCCAGCATGGTGTTGGCCTTTTTTATTGCCATAGCACACTGCCTTGACATTTTCAATGAGTTATCTACCACAACTCCAAGATCCCTTTCTTGGTCAGTCTCTGCCAGTTCACAACCCATCAACTTGTTTTTGTAGCTAGGATTCTTGGCCCCAATGTGCATTACTTTGCACTTGGCCACACTGAACCTCATCTGCCACGTTGATGCCCACTCACCCAGCCTCAACAGATCCCTTTGGAGTGCCTCACAATCCTCTCTAGTTCTCACCACCCTGAACAATTTAGTGTCATCTGCAAACCTGGCCACTTCACTGCTTACTCCCAACTCCAGATCATTAATGAACAACTTAAAGAGCATGAGACCCAGTACTGAACCCTGCAGCACCCCACTGCTTACCGTCCTCCACTGCAAAGACTGCCCATTTATACTCACTCTCTGCTTCCTATTAATTAGCCAGTTTTTGATCCACAAGAGGACCTGTCCTTTTACTCTATGACTCTCGAGCTTACTAAGGAGCCTTTGATGAGGAAATTTATCAAAAGCTTTCTGGAAGTCCAGGTAAACAACATCATTTGGGTCCCCTTTGTCCACATGTTTGTTCACCCCCTCAAAGAAATGTAACAGGTTAGTGAGGCAAGATCTTCCCCTACAGAACCCATGCTGAGTATTCCTCAATAACTTGTGTTCATCAATGTGCCTACTCATTCTGTCCTTGATAATGCTTTCTACCAACTTTCCCGGTATTGAAGTCAGACTCACTGGCCTGTAATTTCCCGTATCTCCTCTGGAACCCTTTTTAAAGATGGGGGTGACATTTGCTACCTTCCAGTCCTCAGGAACGGAGGTAGATTTCAATGAAAGATTACATATTTTTGTCAGGAGATCCACAAGTTCAACTTTGAGTTCTTTCAGAACTCTTGGATGTATGCCATCCGGACCTGGTGACTTATTAGTTTTTAATTCGTCAATCAGTTGTAGGACCTCCTCTCTTGTCACCTCAATTTGACTCAGGTCTTTCAACACCCCTTCCAAAATTAGTGGTTCTGGAGCGGGCAAACACTTCTCATCTTCCACAGTGAAGACTGAGGCAAAAAAATGCATTCAGCTTCTCAGCCATTTCCCTATTCTCCTTCAGTGATCCTTTTACCCATTGGTCTTCCAAGGGCCCCACTGCCTCCCTGGCTGGTTTCCTGCTTCTAATACATTTGAAGAAAATTTTAGTGTTGGTCTTTATGCTTTTTGCAATATGCTCCTCATAGGGTGAGGTCAGACATTCATAAAATCCTGCTACGAACATGAGTGGAGTCCGGAAGCATGTCGGATTTTAAGCGGTTGTCCAAACATCAGCATCTGCGAATGGTGGTTAGCTTGTTTGAGTCCCGCGTTGAGACGACTGGGGCGCAGACTAATTTGATACTGCTTTAAATCAGGAACAAAATCCTTCTGACGGTTCCTGAGTGGAGTTTCTCTGTTTGAACGCTCCATCGTTGGCGACTCGTCGGAAGCACACCACCGCTTCCCTCCCAAAGCCCCTGCAAGTGATATCACTGTGCCAGTGCATGAGCGAGCAAATGTTGGCTCGATAAATCGTTTACCTGCCCTTATGTCCGGAAACAAAAATCACTTTTGAAAGTAGATGTGAACTAGATGTAAACTGATTTGAATTCCTGGGTTCTTTTCTGCACGCATAGTGCTTGTGCTGGAAAAGTAGTGCCAACGGACTGGCAAAACTTTAGTGATCTGACCCATTTAAAAGCGACACGCTGCAGATAGCGAGCATCACTGCGCTTGCGCTAATGCAGATTGACATCTCATGAAACGAGGTCCGGTAGAGAAATCTGATCGACCAGCGACGGGACCCACATGGGATAGAACGGGAGCCTGGCTGTTGTCTGATCGGAAAATTGATTGTGCGGATTATAATACAGGCACGTTGCAGATGGATTTAATGGTGAGTGTGACCGCACCCATAGTCTCTTTTTGCCTGCCTGATCACAATCTTGCATTTGATTTGCCACAGCCTGTGTTCCCTTTTATTAATCTCACTTGGACTAGCTTTCCACCGCTTAAAGGAGTCCTTCTTACCTTTTACAGCTTCCATTACTTTGTTTGTTAACCATGCAGACCTTTTCTTATACCTGTTTGTGGCTTTCCTAACTTGTGGTATATATTTTATCTGAGCTTCTAAGATTATAGTTTTAAATAGCCTCCAAGCTTCCCCAAGGGTTTTGACTGTATTTACCTTTCCTTTCAGTTTCCTCTTCACATGCCTCCTCATCTCAGAGAATTTACCCCTTTTAAAGTTAAACGTGGTTGTGCTGGTCTTTTGGGGCAACTCTCTATTTATACAAATGGTGAAATCAATAACGTTATGGTCACTGCTCTCAAGCAGTGTGATCACTTTTACATCTCTCACCAAGTGTTGGGCATTACTTAGGACCAAATCCAGGATCACCCCACCCCTGGTAGGTTCTCTGACCATCTGCTCCATAGCACAGTCATTGAGAGCATCTAGAAACCCAATTTCTTTCCCTCAACCTGAACACATATTGCCCCAATCAATCTGCGGGTAGTTAAAATCACCTATTACGACACAGTTTTTATGTTTAGCCGCTATCTTTAATCCTTCCATCATATTATAATCATCCTCTATCTTTTGATTTGGTGGATAACAAATTCCCTTAGCTAAATTTCTTTTGGGCCCTCTATTTCGACCCAAAGCATTTCTAGAAGGGAATCGAATTCTTTGACCTCAGTCTTACTGGACTGTATACCCTCTCCGACATACAGAGCCACCCCACCTCCAACCCTTCCCTCCCTATCCTTCCGATATAACATATCCAGGAATCACCATGTCCCACTGATTCTCCTCATTTCACCAAGTTTCTGAAATTCCCACAATGTCTATGTTTTCCCCCATCACTAAACATTCCACCTCACCAATTTTACTTTGAACACGTCTAGCATTGGTATACAAACATCTATAATTTCCCAGGCAAGTTAGGCCCGCAACCTTCCTCCTGCTGCCTCAAGACTTTGGCAGACACTCCATACTGTTTGTCACCATCTCAGTGAACAACTCTGATCCATTACCCAGTAGAAAAGTAACAGCTAACCCTTCATCTCTTTGAGATGAGTCCTCCCAAACTAGAGACATTTCATCTCCTGTCAGCTTTCCCCCAAGATTTAGTTTAAAAACTGCTCTGCCACCTTTTTGATTTTAAGCACCAGCAGCTTGGTTCCATCTGGGGAGAAGTGGAGACCATCTCTTTTGTACAGTTTCCGCTTATTCCAGAAAGCATCCCAGTGCCTAACAAACATAAACCCTTCCTCCCTACACCATCATCTCATTCACACGAGACTTCTAATTTGTGCCTGTCTCTCCAGCCCTGCATGTGGACCAGGTATCACTTCTGAGAAGGCTACCTTGGAGGTCCTGGCCTTAAGTCTCCTGCCTAGCAGCCTAAATTTTTCCTGCAGGACCTCACAACTGCATTTCCCCACATCATTGGTGCCAACATGCACCACGACCACTGGCTCCTCCCCAGCACTATCAGCCTATCTATAACACGCGTAATGTCCGTTACCTTCGCACCAGGCAGGCAAGTCACCATACAGTCAGTACGCGGTTTTGCCACCCAGCTGTCTATTTGCCTAAGGATTGAATCACCAACTATTAAGACCCCACCTGTCTCCTTGCCCATGGATGGTTCCTTGGCGCGAAAGCATACCCACTCACCAACTGAAGAAGAGGTCCCTTCTGAGGGCGCATTCCCCTTATCCTTAGCACGGTGCCCTGTTCCCTCTCGACCCTCATGCTCCCTGGAAGCAATGGGGCAGCCACGTTCAGAGTGGGGCTCATCTAATACATCCCCAAGAATCTTCTTCGAGTGCCTAACAGACTGTCTCTGCTTCTCCAGGTCAGTCACCTCGGCCTTAAAGGTACGAACTTGTTCCCTGAGTACCAGGAGCTCCTGGCATCAAGCTCACACCCAAGACTTCTATCCCATGGGCAGATAGTCATACATGTGACACTCAGTGCAAAACACTGGAAAGCCCTCACCCCCCTGCTGGCATTCTACCTTCATGATAGCTTTTTTAAAATATACAGTCCCCTTTTAAATCCTGTTTGTTTATGTGGCTCTCCTTCTGGAGGGTCTACTTACCTTATTGGGAACACAAAGAAAATAGGGATCTGGGTTCCTGGTCCTTACACAGCCCCCAGGCTAAGAGCCACAGGCCAAGAGCCCTTTAGCTCTCGCCCTTCGGCTCGCGCCTCTGGCAAGGCGCAACTTAATAATGCAAAGAGGGTGGGGCCTCAGTCTGCCCCAGGAACACAGTCACTCCTAATCAATCAGCAACAATCACCTTCAGCCCACTCAAACCAAACAAACAGCAGTTCCCCAGCAACCGCACAAATTCAGAAATTCTCAGCAAGCGCACAACTCAGACTTCTCTGCAATTTCCCCAGCTGTTTAGAAAGCCAGTCCTCACCCTTATAGCACTGCTTATCTGCTCTCTCTCAGAGCTCTCTGAAATGTGTGGGAGGGGGGGCATGGCATGGCACCAACCAAGATGGCCACTAGCTTCTGAGCTCCACTACCTCTCCTCTCTCCTTTGATATTATATCAACACACGCAACTATTTAGCCCTTTAAATATAGTGATTTGTTCAATTATACATAAGAAATGACTGAGTCTGGTTATAGCTTGCCTCAATTCATCATGATTTAACTATTTTACTTCACTTCTAAGTCACATATCCTCAAAATGACTGCCAAAGATTTAGCAGCCCACTAAATGGAGATGGAACAAAATAAAACTGATCTGGAAGCGATGAGTGTTATGGGGGCTAGAATCTTGGACAGTATGAGATCATTCTTCAAACCTCTAAAGAATCACCAATGTGAATTTCACAAGGAATAATTGCAGTTGAAAAGGAGATTTGGCAAGGGGTTCAAAATGATAGGGGTGAGAAATGTGAAATTATCTCTAGTGGTTATTTGGTCCTCTCTCACATCTGAGAAATCTATGGAAGATCCCTGCTGGTGTTTTTTGCAAACTCTTCCAAATGTATCCTGAACAATACTCCAAGTTGCATAAACATTGACTACAATTCAGCAGCCAGATAAACCAACCCAAGATCCATTGGTATCAATAGGATTTGGCAGCATCATTGTCCTGGATTGCAGCTACTGTGAACAGATGTAAGAATCAGAATTATGACAAGATTGCTCTGTGATGCTGAAAGGCACTTATACACTTGATAGAAATGTTGATGACAAGCAAATGAAGAAGAAAGGAAGATAGCTTTGTAATCTTAAAATGATTGCCTCTAGATTAACAGATTTGGATAGAGGAAGGGAACATTAGCATTCAGCAGTTTACTGCAGAAGCTGCTAAAAGATGTGTACCGCTTCTGTAAAGGTTCACACTTGACTAGCAGTAACGAGTGTTACATTACTGCCTAAAGATCGAGCAACAACTTGCCGCTGTTTTCCTTTGGCTGTCTGAATAAGATGGGGCAAATATTCAGAAGTGAAGTCTAATTATTTTTAATGTCTGAGCAGAAACTGGAGGGCTAGATTGCTGTTTGTTCACATGAAACTCCCGTATATGGAATCAGACCCTTGGCCTATCATGGTCAGTACTGTCTAATCTGACTGGCAGTAGTTTTCCAGGCTCCCAGACAGCTCAAGGTAGCATATATAATTCTCCCCTTCTCCAATATATCCCTTTAGCAACCTTTTAGAGTCTGCTAAACTGGGAGAGAATGACTGATCCCAGGCCACCAAGTGAAATTCACAGCACTGAGGATATGAACCCAGGTCTTCTCAGTTCAGTGCTCTAGCCATCACACAGTGGCGTAAGGAGGGGGGGCGGGGGGAGCGCGCCGCCCCGGGTCTGGGGGTCCCCGCATTGGCAATGGGGGCCCCCAAACAATGGCCGTGACGCCGTGTTTGCTGCGCTGCGAGGGGGGGGAGAAAAAGAATGGAGGCGCGGCGCCCGACAGCGACGGGGAGCGCGCGTGCACATCGGGGCTCCTTGTGCCCTTCCCCCTCCCCTTTCCCCCCCCCTCTCCGTCTCACGCAAAGGCGGCGGCGCGTCGCTTTTTCTCCTCCCTCGCCTTGCCTCAGAAGGTGCGCGTGCCAGAGGAGCTAACGCTTGAATCTCTCTTTTCACTCCCTGCACTCAATAACCTCATGAGAACCCAAACACACGACACGAGCAAAGGGCGGGGGCGGTTTCACGGTCACCACAATCAGATCAGAGTCCCGTTAGGGCTGTGTGTCCTAGCCGATTGTGAAGCGAGAGACTTCCTCCATCTGATCTGAAGCATGCTTTCTCGGATGCAAGTCTCGTTGTGGGGCTTACCTCCTAGGAAGCTGTGCATAGGTTTCGCATTTGGTAGGAGAGAGCAGAGAAAGGCGATGATTCTGCCGGACCCGAGCAAATAACTCAAGCCAGAGCCCTGGGCAGGCAAGCAGCTTCTTTCTTAACCTGCACCAGAAAGGCGGGCAGGGGGCTTCCTCTTTGGAAAGTACCCCCCCCAGCGCCCAGTTCTCTGAGTCATCCCGCCAGCCGGCCGGACCCCACACACCATGCCGAGAGACCCACGAAGCGCAATCCTAAACCTCCGTGCACACCGTGGGATCTTCTCCCGGGCAAACAAGCTAGGAGACAGTTAGCAGTATTAATTACTCTTTACTTATGTAGCAGGCAATAATCATTCACTTCATTACATAGTTACATATGTGTCTACATAGACTCTGTAAAAACCAGTAAGTGTCACAGATGTTTAAACCCGAACATTCACTTCTAGCAAGATTCACTTCTAGCAAGGGAGGGGAATCTTGGGAACACCTAAGAGAGATCTGGGCTGAGCTTTGGTTACAGGTATTAAAACCTGGGTGTGGGCAGTGATGTGAACCTAAGGTATTCTGTGGCTCTTTAGTCAGACCAGTGGAGTGGATTCAGGAACAGTTCAGGATGTTGAAATTGTATTATATATCTTTTTCTTTCTTTGTTTAAATAGTTTTGTAAGCCACTTTGAGCCCTAGGGGGAAGAAAATCAGGCTTGGAATGCTTAATTACTACTATTCCTAAATGAATTTAATGATTACATTCTGGTGAAAAGCAGAGGAGGTTTGCCATTGCCTTCCTCTGCAGCCTTCCTTGGTGGTCTCCCATCCAAATACCAGCCCTGCTTACCTTCTGTGATCCAACAAGATCAGGCTATATACCATACCATCTTTCCTCCTTTCATAGGGACACCTGATGGTTCACCTCAGTTCCTGTTTGCTGGTTGGAAACAGGAACCTGTATGTGCTTTTTTTAGAGTGCAGATTTGAACCTGAGTCTCTGAGATCTCGCTCTGACATCCTAACCGCTACACCACACTGGCTTTTTGCACAAGTGTTGCATGGGACTGGCCCAGGCAACTGCACAGACATTGTTGGTGCCTTCCCCGCTGGTAGGCATGCTGCTTCAGCCATCTTGGTAGGCACAACCAGACACCCATCTCCCGCTGATGCTCTCTGACAAGCTGCTAAACACCCCACAGAGAAAGAAACACTTCTCATTTACAACTATGCAAATTTGTTTCTTTTCTGATATGCAAATGAGGGAAGTCACATCACTTCCTGTTTCCAGCAGGGCTCCCTCGCAAGTGGTGGCCATCTTGCGGAAGTGACATCACTGGAAGTGACATCATATCCTGTTTCTGGAGGCGTGCACACACACACATAGGGGGGCCCACATAAATCTTGGGCCCCGGGCCCCCAAAGCCCTAGCTACGCCACTGCCATCACACACACCATTATGCCATTACCCATGTAATCCTAAAGTGAGTTACACCCTTCTAAAACCATTGGCTTTAATGCACTTAGAAGGGTACAACTCTGCTTAGGGTTGCACTATACATGACACCTGTTTATTTCCATGGGGCTCATGAAGAACTTCTGTTTGATTGCTTCAGTGTCATTTCAGAACAGAGAAACCAAGAGGGGAAAGCAAAACAGACCTCCTCCTCCTCCTTCTTCTTCATCTTCTTCTGCCATCAAGTCACAGCTGCCTTATGGCAACTCGGTGGGGTTTTTAAGGCAAGAGGCATTCAAAGGTAGTTTGCCATTGCCTGCCTGTCTTACAACCCTGGTATTGTTTGAAGGTCTCCTTCCAAATACTGGCCAGTGCTGACCCTGCTTAACCGTTGAGATCTAACAAGATTGGGCTAGCCTAGGCTATCCAGGTCAAGGCGATGTGCACGTAGGCCAGCTTTTCTGTACAGTGATAGTGGACATGGTCCCTTCCAATTTCATATCAAGTCTAAAATATAGGTTTAGCAATGCAGTTGGAAAAGTATGTGAACTATTGATGGGACTTTTCCTTGAATACCCAAATAGTATAATCCAGGGCTCTTTTTTATAGCAGGAACTCCTTTACATATTAGGCCACACACCACTGATATAGTCAATTCTCCAGGAGCATACAGTAGGCCTGTACTAAGACTCCTGTAAACTCTTGCAGGATTGGCTACATCAGGGGTGTGTGGTCTAATATGCAAAGGAGTTCCTGCTACAAGAAAAGCCCTGGTATAATCTGTTTTTTAAGTATTGTGAGCTGTCTCGCTCTCTCTTGCTTGCTTTCTTACACACACACAAACACTAAACTGATGTGGGAAAGATATGATTTTTACAGCAGCGCAGGGTCATTACGAAAAACAAAAAGAAACAGAGAGAATACAGAAACTGCTTGGGAATTACATAAATTGCTCTGGAGTTGCTTTGTATAGATTAGGGTATGAAAAGCATTTATGAAGTATGGCATTGTTGCATTCAAATGGTAAAGCAGAAGAAAAGCTTTCTGATAGTAAACTGGCTGGCCACTGGCAGGAGCAGTAAAACTAGACTAGCACCAGTTATGAAACAAATAGCAGGGTTTTTTTCCCCCAACCTACTTGGGGAACAACCTACCCGGGGTACAACCATGTATGCAAAAAAAAAAACCCCTTTTAAAATTAAACAAAAGAGTGGAGGACTTAAAAAAAACTAGCCTGGTGGGGACTGAGCATGCTCCAGAAGCGACCAAATATTCACAGCTGAGCATCATTAAAAGGAGGATAAGGGTTATAGGAAACCAGTCTGCTCAAGCCTATCAGAGCTCAGAGAATACTTAAGGGGGCAATTTGGGGGAGGGTGGAAAGTGTTGTCCACACTCCCTTCTTTTCCCACAGTTCCTCATGGGCCACCATCTTGTCCAGTATAGTGCATATATTGTACCACAACCACTTCAGAACAAAAACTAATTTGCCTACAAAGATCCTCCTCTGTGAATTATGATATCAGTATTCACAGGTAAGTTCTGAAATCTGTAAAATTCAATAGCATTATCTGATGTTGAATTATACTTAATTTCAGATTTGGATTATGGGCAGCCCACAGTGCAGGGTTTTTTAGTATGTGTTTGGCTTCGACAGATGTGCAGTAGTTTTGGTTTGTGTCCAGCAGACATATAGTGGCATTCAGCTATATCCAGTTGTGACATGCAGTAGGCTTAGTTTTTTTGGATTTATATCCTGCCCTCCTGCCAAAGCAGGCTCATTTAGCATTTGATAATAGACAGTTTAGGAGGCTTCCTATGAGGCTCCTGCCAAAATCCAAACAACTGCAGTTTTTCCAGGAAGTAAGCCCCCCTGAATAAAATAGGACTTACTTCCATTTAGACCTAGTTAGGATTTCTAAAAGAAGACCAATATTACATTCAGAATTCCAGTTTTAAATCTCACTGTTTTTACATTCAAAGCTTCAATTGCAAAAGTGGAGACCGTGTCGAATTGTAGACATTTGACGACATTGTGTGTTAAATTCAACATCCTTTTTGAATGGAGCAAACAAAGTCACAAACTGAATGGTCTAAATGCAGTCAGTCTACAAACTTGACTTATTCCTTACCCAAAATTCAGCAGCTCTGTTTTCACAAAGATCCTTTTGGTTTAGAGCACCAAAGGCTGCCTCGTTGCATCCGGAGTGAACTTCAGCCCTTATTTCAGACACCTGTAGGGAGCTTAGAATAATTAAATGTGAACATTTCCCTTCCCCCGTTTAAATGAAGAAGACCTTGTACAGTTGCACTTATTGAAGAGCGAGGTTCCCTAAAGGCTTCAGGTTGTTTTTGTTTGGCAAGAGTGGAGCAGCAAGCATACTGTGAGAACTTGGTATCACGGTAGGAGGCATAGTACCAATTTCAAAGGAGGACAAGCTACTCTGTTGTTGTTTCTTACTTTGGTCATTAGAATGTCATTACGTTCTCCCCCCACTCAAGCTGATTAGTTCTAGAAAGCTGTTGAAAAAGCAAGGCATAACCTGTAATTCAGGTGTCTGATTTAAGACTCCATGAACATGTTAATTTTCAGACCTGAATAGAATGATTCCAAAATAAGACCTGGAGGGTCTACTGTAGCAATTTGTATGTGTGTGTGTATTTCAGGGGAAGAAGAATATGGAAAGTGTCAGGCTTGCATCAAGGAAACTGCAGGAGCAGGGGGTGAACTGGAATTGCTGTTTTCATTATTTTTGGAACCTGTATGCTGGCTTTGGTTTCGGCCCTCCCTTTTGATGCTTTTTCTGGTTGCTTTATACCATTTACACACTGTCTATATGTAAGCTCCATTTTTTGCACCACATATAAAAGGGCGTTAACTGCACCCAGAAACATTCAGGATGAGGAAGCAGCAAAGGTGAAAATAAAGACACCCAGGTTTGTTCCTCATAAGGGAGCCGTGGAATTGAAACAGGGATGTTCAAAACAAACTGGCAAGCTTGCAAAATTATTTTTGGACCAGATGCAAGATCCTGGTGGCTTACAAGGACTCTTCTAATCCTCTCTGTTGAGTTGCCAGCAATAGAGACCTTGAAGAAGGAGAGGTGGCCTGGTGTGCAGCAACCCCCTCCCTTCAGTCTGAAGCCACATTTAGACACAGAGGCTCATAGTTGAGTGAGCACTGGCTTATAAATTGACTCTAAATAAAAAAGTCCCCGAGGTGGTTTACAACACAATGCTATTTTTGAAACCGAGTAAAATTGTTTTAAAATATGGCAAAATCAATAATATACAGTAAAAATCAATAGTCAGTTTTCCCATAGGGCAGCAGGGAATTGGTCTCGCCAGGGGCAGAAGCTCCCATGGTTAGAAAAGAAACAATTATTTCAAATAAGAGATGTCATACAAATTTATGTATATAATCTCACTTATAGAGCTCCCATAATTGGAATTAGTTTGGCATACAATAGATATAGCTAGCCTCCCAAATTGGTTGAAGAATAATAGTTAAGAGCTATGATTTAAGTAGTGCATATGTATTTTACCATTTAGGCAGCAAGTATGTATTACTGGAGTGGGGGCTAGGCAATCATAATGAAAAATAAGTTGAATTTGGATGCAGAATTTCATGTGCCTTTATCACACTGGCATTGTAATGGAAAGACCAAGAAAATAGGACTCAGCCTAATTAACAGCATTGGAAGAGATGGAGGGAAATGAAGAAGACAAAAATAAACATTTTTGTTTGCTTAACTGTGCTTTATTTTCATGGTTGAGTGGATTTTACTGGCACCACCACCGGCCGCCAAGACTTCTTGACATTTGTAACCGGAAATGACGCTATTGATCTTTGCATTAAACTTTTCTATAAAGTTCCAAATATTTTAAGCCCAATTGGAAAGTCAATATTAAGAATTCAAGTCAAGCATGTCATTTGGAAATGTCACTGAATATTTACTTGTGAATAAATCATCAATTTAAAGAGAGAGTGAGAAATTTTTCAGGTCATTCTTCCTTGGTATGAAAGAAAAGATGTCACAGTTGCAGAGAAATGCAGAAGACTGGAAGTTATAGAATTAGCTCACTGTCTCTTGCTTCTAAGAGACAGGTATAGAGAGACAGGTGTGGAGAGAACAAAACAAACCAGTAACTGACTTGACATGGAAAAGTAATACAATATGGAACTGTTACTTTAAAAAAAATAAAATTTCCAATAATGCATTGTAATGTATAAACTTTGTTTTTATGACCAGCCAACAGAAGATTATCTCAGACTAGGATGATACCAAATTACTCATCTCTGCTGTTTCAAACATGCATACACACACACACACACACACACACAAATCCTCTTTTGATTTTGCTTCACCCGTGGGGAATCAAACCCAGTTCTCCCAGATTAGTGTCCATGCACTTAACTACTACACCAAACTGAACCTGCAGCTGGGTTCTTTGACATCATTGTTCCCTTGCACCCTATTTCCCTCATAAAATGTGTGCCATTGTCTATATGTCTAATAGCCAAGTGTGGGCCAATCTGCAGATATCTAAATCCATGGATTAGACCCACACTGGCAGAAAACAGATGGTTCCACAAATTTGAGGGATACCCCAGGTTTCCAGAAAAATCTGGAACTAGAAAAATACATGAGGGGAGGTAAATATCCCCAAAACAATACTGTAGTCTGCACTGAAGTGGCAAAACTGAAGATGGCAGGGATGGGGGGTGGGGGGAGAGAGGAGGAGGAGTATATTGGATTTATACCCTGCCCTTCACTTGGTGTCTCAGCGCAGATTTCAATATCCTTTCTTTCCTCTCCCCACAACAGACACATTGTGAGGTAGGTTAGGCTGAGAGAGCTCTGACTGAGAACTGCTCTGAGAGAACTCTAAGGAACCCAAGGTCACCCAGCAGGTTCATGTGGAGGAGTGGGGAATCAAACCCTGTTCTCCCAGATTAGTGTCCATGCACTTAACTACTACACCAAACTGACTTTTTGCACACATATCCAGCAGGTGGGGGGCAGGAGTTATCACTGCCCCTCCCCCCACCAAGCTCACAACCCTGTAGAGGGGAACAGAAGTCATCACTCTCTATGCTTACCAAGCTGGCAAATCTGGAGCGCAGGAGTTGTTGTTGCCCTTCTTGCTGACCTGGAAAAGCTAAGGGGAGCACAAGAATACCTGCTTTCCCCACTGGCCGACCTGGCAAACCTGAAGGTGACAGGGGTGTGGGAGTCATTGCTGCCCCTCCCCCTCCCCCAAGCTGGCAGCAGAGGTAGGGCTAACAGACATGGGTTATGGGAAGAATGAAAGAGGCGGTGAGTAACTGAAGCTGCGGGAGTAGAAAAAAGATCAGGATTGAGTATCAGAGAAGGGGTGGGGAAGAAGTAAAGGCAGGGGGAATGTTATGCCCCCTCCACAAGTTCATTGCAGGTCCCCTCTTTTATGTATATTGTATATTTAAGTGCCTCTAAATACCAACTGAAGTCACATATATAAAATAATACAATTATTTGTTGACGGCTTTGTAGTTTGCATATTGCATTATTGTTGATAGCTTTGTCGTTCGCACATTGTATTATTTTATATATGTGCCTTCAGATGGTATTTAGAGGCATTTAAGTATGCAATATATATAAAAGAGGGACCTGCAAGGAACTTGCAGAGCGGAGCATCGCATTCCCCCCTGCCTTTACTTCTTCTCCCCCACCCCTTCTCTGATACTCAGTCCCCGTCTGTATTTCTTTATTTCACCAAGCATCCCCAAGAGCTAGATAGCTCAACCTTCAACCTTGCACAGTTGACCCACTTTACAGGGAATTGTAACAGCCTCCCCTGCTACCCATTGTTTTAGGGGTCTATCACAGGCCTGCAAGAATAGAGTCAGGAACCTCTGGGTCTTTGCTGTACTGCCCAGTGATGGTGAGCCAAGTCATGGCAAAGTGAAATGCTCAGAGGACTGTGATCTAAAGGAAGCTCAAACATCTGCCATTTGGATTCATGTCCTGTTCAACATTTGCAAACAGGGAGCTGGTTTGTCAATCAACCATTCATCTAGTCATTGACCCATTTGTAGCTATTCAGCAATTTGTTTTACCATAATCTTTCCCAGAGGTTTTTTTTTTTGGTAGAAAAAGCCCACCAGGAACTCATTTCCATATTAGACCACACCCCCTTGACATCACCATTGTTTCACACAGGAACTCATTTCCATATTAGACCACACCCCCTTGACATCACCATTGTTTCACACAGGAACTCATTTGCATATTAGACCACATCCCCTGATGCCAAGCCAGCCAGAGCTGTGTTCCTGCTCAAAAAAAAAAAAAAGCCCTGATCTTTTCTAACAGCGCAGTTGGCTTTTTGCACATGGACATTCTGGCATAGCCAAATATAATCCTGCTACTTCTGTCTTTGCAGCACTACTGCTTCACTTGGCAGGCAGTTGTTTGAATAAATAGTTAAGTCAGTCACAAAGCATATAAATCGTAAATGGTTAAGTCAGTCACAAAGCATATAAATCGGTCATAAATAAATGGTGTTGTTTAAAAAAAAATCCTGCCATTCAGTGTTCATCTAAGTACTTCTTGTTGACTTTAATGGGTGTGGATCAATGTTCCCTCTAAACTGCATAGTCTTGTGAGCAAAAATTCTACTTTGTGCATTACTGGCATTAAAGTTGTGAGCTACTGGCATTAAGGTTGTGAGCTACTGCATAAATGAGTGCGCTCTGGGATCATCCTTCCTGAGCTAAGACAAAAATGTGTGAGCTGGAGGCTGAAAATCTGTGAGCTAGCTCACGCTAACTCTGCTTAGAGGGAACACTGGTGTGGATCTGTTTGAATTGGCAGCATTTTTGCACCTTTTTGTTTTGTAAAAAAGCTGATGCAACTGTTGAATGATGCAAAATTTGTTGGCATCCCTAGGCATGATGCCCTCCTGGGCCAACTCTGCCCGCTGAGACAGCTCGCTGGCTTCTCTTGATTCAATAAAGTTATAAACATTGGATCCCGCAGGAATGTGTGTCTTCTGCTTCCTATTTCAATAGCTTTCTAAGCTCCTTCCAGCTGCCGCATCCCCCACAGTAAGCTTCCTGCCTGTCAAGCCCAGGCTGAGTTCTTTTGACGCATCAGTTAGTTAGATGTTCCAAGGGACTAAGAACGCTTTACCTTGCACAATAAACCCTTATGACTTGATCTTTAGTCTGAGTGACCTATTTCTCTGGAGAGGACCAGGTTGTTGCTCCTTCATTTCCTATCTGGATAGTGTCTTCCCTGCTTGCCCCATGATTTTTATTGTCATCTTTGATTCTGGTTCCACCTACCAGCTTCCAGAATTGGTATATTATTCTGCCACAGTTACATGTTTCACATTTTAATCAATAAACCTATTTTAACTGCTTTATACTGACTCAGATCATCAACTTTACAAGATCTCAGGTGAAGAAGAGTTTTTTTTCTCAATGCTTGCTATCTGGCTCCCTTTAAATGGAGATGGAAGGATTGAACCTGGGACCTTTGGCATGCAAAGCAAGTGCTCTGCCATCATTGAGCTGTGGTTTCACCCCACCTCTTCTCCAGGCAAACTATGGTCTCAATCAGCTTAGGCTCCTGTGCTTTTCATAATTGCAAAACTGGCAGGCATTGAGCAAGTGATCCTTCAGATTTACATGCTTGATTCAAGTCCAGTAGCACCTTAGACACCCACAAGGTTTTCGAGTTATAAGCTTTTGAGAGTCAAAGCTCCCTTCTGATGAAGCTTATGCCTCCAAAACCTTGTTGGTCTTTGAGGTGCTACTTGCCTTGATTCCAGATCTTTGTAACCATTGCCCATGGATTCAGACTGGGTGCCTAACCACTGGTCAGTAGTCAGTCACCTGGGGATCCTCCTTGGCCTCACCAGTCACCAGATGCAGAGCGTCAGAGTCAGTGCCCCCACCAAGTTGATTCTTGCTGCCTTCCCATCACAGCTTTCTAACATGGGTGTGCCTTCCAGACTAAAGGAAGCTGTCATTTTGCACTCCTGGGGATGCTGTCCCTGTCCCACAGTCCCCTTGGATATATTATATTTTTCATGTGTTCACAAATCTACCCAACAGGCGTTGTAGTATCTACCTTGCATGCTTGCTTGTAACCATATTTTTTCCATGCTGTGCTGGAGGGTAGCTATCACAAGGAGCTGGCTTATCTGGTAGTTATGGTAACAACTTAGAATAGTAAAGGGGTGGTGGTGGAATGCATTGTAATCTTGAAGACCCAGGGAAGATGTCTCACATTTACGCCAAAGCCTGAGAACTGTAATGGATACTAGGGAGAGCTTAACTTTTGTGCGCCATTGCCACCCCAGTCGGAATAACGAGACAGACAACAAGATATGGATTAAAGGGCCACTTTATTAACTTTAAACGGCAAGGGGGAAAACAGTGGGTACAGGTTAAGCCAGGGGTCAACCAGACCACCTCCTTAACCTGGAACTGGGCAAGCCCCAGGCCCTGGGTGGGAGCCAACCCAACGGCTCAAACCCGGCCGGCCAGGCACAAGATCCCGTTCACCTGCGCTCCACCATCCCCCAAGCCGTACAGCCCGGGATGTGGACAATTCCAAGTGATGGGATCCCAAGGCTCCCTGGAGCCAACCTTGGGCCATACAGCTTAACGGTCACCCCAGGGACACCATTCACTCAAATGGTGCAGTGCCGCGGGAGCTCACCAATACCCCACACAACATGTTCCCAACAATAAACAGCCAGTGACCAACCTATTTAACAGCACCGTCCAAACCAATTGCCAGTGCCAATCGACAACAGTACAAGGTAGGCAAAAACACGCCACAAACCGGCCAATATGTTTGAAGGTGAAAAATTCCTACCTGGCCCCTAATAAGGCGACCAGCCTAATGCCTGCACTGCATGACGGGCAGGCAGGTGGGCCGAGAGCGCGATTCTAACTGCGCCACGGGTGGCAGAGCTGGCCTTATAAAGCCGGCCACGCCCCCGCCTCCAAAAGAGAAGAGTCCACTGTCTCCTCCTTCCGGGGAGGCAACGGACAGCCCCCAGCCTAACGCGGCCGATTGGCCACTCGGCTGGGTGGGGGCCGAATTGTTTGTATTCAAACCATTCTCGGCAATGGCCTTTTAGTAGAAGGTCATTGCTATATACCTGATTTCCAATAAACCTTGACCATATTTATATGTGCTTGAATACTTCGGGTCAGCAACTGGCAAAACCTTACATTAGGCACACCTCCTCTGGGGTTCTGGGGCTTAGAGCTCCCTCTGGGGCTTCTGGCCCACCACCCTGGTCCTGTTCCCCATCTGTCATGCCTTCAAGCCACTTGCTGTCTTCATCTTAGCACCTCAGGGACCAACAAGGTTTTGGGAGCATAAGCTTCATCAGAAGGGAGCTTTGACTCTCACAAGCTTATAACTCAAAAACCTTGTTAGGAAGCTTGCTTTGCAAGCTCAATGTAACCTGTGCTTTATGATGTATGTAATAGTGCAGATCAGTTTTTTGTGTAAATAAAGTCCCAGTTTAACCCATAACTTGTGTAGTGTTTCATTTGAGGGGTGGATGGGCAAAAAGTTCTGTCACCTGTCAAAGGCACTCCATCCATCAAGTACAAAGGAGGGAGCTGAGCCACATCTGCCTTGATCAGTCTCTTTTTTCAGTGTTTCAGCAGCAACTATCCCAAAGAGGGGGAAGCCAAGGTAACATCAGTGACTCCTGAGCTTAAATAAGTTAAATATGTTTTATTCCATTTGTCAGTTCTGCAAGAACCCTTCAGCACTATGGTATACTTGTGTACTTCAGTTCTAGAGTTTATCACAGCGTCACAGTAAGCAAAGAATTCACACTCTATTCTGATGGTCTCACCTTTGCTGCTGGCCTTCTTCCATACATAGGCTAGAATCTCCTAGTCTGGTGAGACTGATTAGTGAACAGGAAAAAATGAGATGAGACCTAGAAGCACACACTCCCCACCCCACACACAAGGAGCCTCTCTTGCATCCCATCCCACAGGTAGATAGACAAAAAGGGGCAGAACTTGAGTGGTGGCACTACCTTATATAGCAGTGGGAAACAAGTAAGGCAAGTCCACTCACACACACAAGCACACACCCCCAACATGGCACCCACCTCCAGGATACTTGACAGTTCATTATTATTATTATTAAATCAGTTCCTTAGTAAATTTCTGGGCATGTAAAATATGTTTCTTCCAGGTAAGAATGCAACAGCGTAACAATGTTTGGCTTGTTTAAGGGTTGTAAGATTTTAAAAGCAATTCAGATTCAGCTCACATGTTTCTTCCATTTTCCATTGTGTTCTCACAACAACCCTGTAAGGTAGATTAGGGTGAATAAGTGTGATTCACCCATAGTCTTTGTGTCTTACTGGGGATTTGGCTCTTTGTCTCCTTATTTGTAGTCCAGAATTCTGACCACTACACCTTACTGTCTTTATTTGTTCTGCTCTTTATTTGTTAAATGACTCTTGGGCACTGGAAGTAAGCAAATGGTAGGGTTCTTCAAATGCATTATGTTTTGTTTTGTGCTAATTTGAAACACATTAGGTTGTCCTATGTTCTTCTGTGAGATGTGGAAAGCTGGGCATGTGCAACATGTTACACTTGGTGTGTACACTGGACCTTCTGCATGTTCTCTTATGAGTGTTTGTTGTGTTTATTTTTTATTTATTTTTTATTTATTTAGGATTTATATCTTGCCCTTCCCACAAGTGGCTCAGGGCGGCTTCCAAAAATTGGTCAACATAAAATTAAACACTTTTAAATATATAGGCAATTAAATATTTAAAACAGTTAAAACCTTAAAACCAATAAACATTCCAGTTACATATAAAACAGACGTCTGGCAAGCTACATTGTTCTCATCTTAGCTAGGTGTAGGCTAACCGGAAGAGGGTCATCTTACAGGCCCTGCGGAACTGAACAAGGTCCCGCAGGGCCCTCACCTCCTCCGGCAGCTGGTTCCACCATGTAGGGGCCATAACGGAGAAGGCCCTTTCTCTGGTGGATTTCAAGCGGGCTTCTTTTGGCCCAGGGATAGTGAGGAGGTTTTGTGTTCCTGACCTCAGTGCTCTCTGGGGAACATGTGGGGAGAGACGGTCCTTCAGGTAGGCAGGTCCCAGGCCATATAGGGCTGGGTTTCAGGAAAGGAGTACTACAATCCTGCAAGGACAAACTGTAATTTCTGCTTCTGCTAAATGAGAAGTTGACTAAGAGGGACTCACTTTCGATGCCCTGATCTGGATATATGCTTTCTACATGGCAGGGAATCATTAAATGTTTTGGTTCATGTTTTGAACAAAAAGAACTTTGGTGAGTCACACCACCAGATTATTTTAGAGCAATGGCAATATAGTAAACGTTAGTTCACCTAAGAGAGGGTGCTTCTTTTCATTTGTCAGATGTAGGGTTGACAACAACCTTGAGAAAAATATCCTATCCATTGAATAGAGACCTAAGATGTGGAAATGGACAGGTAAGGCTTTTCATGGAAGGAAGGTTAATATCATCACCTGATCATTATCATATCAAAGGGGTAGAATACTTTTTTCTCCAGGTCATTGGCAACTCGGTACAAAGTGCTTTGTAAAACATTAGCAGGCCATGGCAGTAGATTTTGACCTTAAGATTTTGTTTTGAGAATTCGGCCCCACCCTGCCCACGCCACGCAGCAGCTTCAGGCTGCGGGGCCGCCATTTGCCTCCCCTGAGGATGGGAGGCTGCCTGGCTTCCCGGGCATCCAGGGAACTGTGTGTGGGGCAGAGCGTCGGGGCTATATTAGCCCCGCCCCCACCCCCAAGTGGTGCAGTTTGATTCGGCTCTTGACCTGAACGGACGCACTTTAGCTCTGGGGCTGAGAGCAGGGGGCCTGCGGCGGGTTCGGCATTGGTAGTCGGCCTTTGGTCAAAGCAGGTTCGGACAATTCAGCGCCCAGGGTGAGGGCGAAGTGGCAGCAGTGACGAGGGATGGCATCGAGCCGCGCTCGGCTCCTCCGGATGGTGACAGTCCTTTCCCCCCCACTTCTGAATTGGGCAGCCAGGTTTGTGGGCGCTTCCTGGGCCAGGAGGCTCAGACCGAGGAGACAGCGAATGGCTGGACCTGAAGGCCTTTTTGGCAGGGTGGGGTTGGCAGGGCATGGCGCAGTGGGACCAGTTGAGTGGTTGAGAGGCCTCAACGGAGGGATGAAGCTCAAGGTGCCCCAGGGCACAGTGGAGCAGGTCTGCTTAGGCAAGTAAGGGGCTGTGGGCTTCCCCCCCCTCCCCCTCTGCCCCATTTGGAGAGTTCCAAGCCCAGTGGGGGTGAGTGGAGCTCACTCGGTGCCAAGTAAGGGTGTTGTTGGCTGACCCTTATTCCTTCCCCCCCTTGTTGTATTAAGCGGAGGGTTTTGTGCATCAGAGGTTCAGTATGGGGCCCAAAAAGGGGCAGGGGTCACCCAAAGGCAAGCAGCCAGCAAAACCACCAAAGAAAAGGGCGTGCCTGTTCCACCAGAGGAAGAGAGGGAGGATCAGAGTCAAGTGTACCAGGCTATCATTGACCAGCTAGGGGCCCTGAGGAGAGAGGGGGGGCAGCTGGGGGTACCATGGCCTGGGCGGGGTGTCAGAGAGCCTCGGGTTGGTCTGGCACGTTAACTTTTGAAAAAGAGGTGCTGGTAAGATTGTCTGCTTTACAGGAGGGCAGCAACCATGCTGGTGCCAACGCTTACCATAGCCAATGGGCAGGGCCAAGCAGGAGCATGATGCCCATGGAGGTGGTCCACAAGCAGGAGATGGCAGAGGAGATTGAGAGGTCGGTTGAGCCTATGGCAGTGGCAGTAACACCTATGGCTGTGGATGGTAGGAGCACCTTTTTACACCATTCTCAAGCATGACCTTGGGGCCACGGCGGTATGCCTGGGCCCACCAGTATGCCCATTGTGGGTTCATCATTGATGGGGCAAGTGGGTCAATGGTCAGGCTATTGCCAGCCTGGTCCATCCTGGGCAGTGTCAGCACCCCCACAGAAGAGGCAGGACCAGTGTACTTTAACGGGATCAAGCCAGACACCTACTTCTATGGCGGCAGCAGCAACCCTAAGTGGAAGTTCTGCACCTCAGGCACCACCCGGTGTTCTACCGTGGGGTGGGCACATGCTGATGTCCCAGTCCATGGAATGGCCCAGGGCGCAGTGGAACACATGGGCCTATCCCCCTAGCCCTTATAGGTAAGTCCTGTTCCATTCCCTACCGTTTGGAGATACAGCCGTGCCATTGAGGGATCATCTTACACTGGCCACGGGGGACAAGATCCTGAGGGGGGAATATGTGGATGTATTCAGCCTACTTTTTAGGGAATTGGAGAAGAAGAACAAGGATGAGATGAACGAGAAGGATAAAGAAAAGCTCAAACGCAGGAAGGTTGACAGGACCTGGGCCAATTGGCTGCCAGGTTTCCTGATATACGCTGGAGTTATTGCATGGGCGCAGCCGTTTAGGGCTGCACTGTTGCTCCAGTACTGTAATATTGTATACTGGGCATACACTGATTTCGTCGGAGCTGCCTGGTTGCAATACGACGAGGCTTTTCAAATGAGGGTGGCTGTTAATCCTTCCCTACTGTGGGATCAGATCAACCAGCAGTTGTGGCTGCAGTTGATGTCCCCTGAGAAGCCCAGTGCCGGGGACAGGTCAGACAGTGGGCATTTAGTGCAGAAGCAGACTAATCCGCCCAGAGCCTGCCCAGTGGCGGGCCAGTCGGTTCAACCCCAACTGCTGTGCTGGGAGTTTACATTCCAGGGAGTATGCGCCCATAACGCTTGCAAGTTCAAGCATGAATACCCCTTATGTGGTGGATCGCATGCCTTTTCCACCTGCAGTAAGTCCAGAACAAAGACGGGCACTAAACGCCCGGGTGGTGGCAGCAACCTGCCACCTGGAAAAGGTCCCAGTCCCATCCACCTGATGACACTTAGGCATTATCTGGTGGGCTTCCCTTTGGTGGCCAACAGGGCCTATTTACTGGATGGCTTCACTTATGGCTTCCGGATTCCATTCCAGGGGCCCTTGTATGGCATCCAACCTTCGATCATTTGTGGGAATGAAGCACTTGGTAAGGGCAAAGATTGCCAAGGAATGTGTGGAGGGACGGGTTCTAGGTCCTTTCGATATCCCTCCAGTTACATGTCTGCGGGTCTCCCCATTGGGGGTGGTGCCTAAGAAGGTGCCAGGGGAATTCCATCTTATATACCACTTATCGTACCCTAAAGGGGGGTCGGTGAATGATGCCATTCCCTATGTTCAGTAAGATACACATCCTTTGAACAAGCAGTCAAAGTTGTGCGTAGTTGTGGGCTGCACACGGAAATGGCAAAATGCAACATTAAGTCACAATTTCATCTGTTACCAGTTCATCCTGGGGATTTTGAGTTGCTGGGGTTTATGTTTGAAGGGAAATATTATATGGACCGGGCCCTGCCAATGGGGTGCTCAGTTTCCTGTGCTGTCTTTTAGCAATTTAGCTCATTTTTGGAATGGACGCTGCAGGTTAAGTCCGGGTTAAAGAAGACAGTTCATTATTTGGATGACTTCCTTTTTGTGGGTGCAGCCGGCTCCAGGCGATGTGCTTGGTTATTAAAATCATTTATATACCTGGCGAAGGAACTCGGGGTGCCATTGACGCATGAGAAGACCAAGGGCCCTGCAACTGTTTTGACATTCCTGGGCATTGAATTGGACACCTTCCAGTGAGCTTCATGACTTCCTGTGGACAAGGTCCAGGGTCTTAAGACTCGACTCGCAGCCCTCAAACTAAGGCGCAAGGTGTCATTGTTCGAGTTGCAGCAGCTCGTGGGGCACCTTAACTTTGCCTGTAAAGTGGTGGTGCCAGGTAGGGTATTCCTTAGGTGACTCTGTGATGCAATGGGATTGCTCCACTTTCCCCATCGCAGGATACGGAAAACTGCAGAAATGCGAGGGAACCTGGAGGTGTGGGAGGAGTTTTTAGGATCCTTCAATGGGGTTTCCTTCTGTAGGGAGGACATGAAGATTGAAGCTGACCTCCAGATCTCCTTGGATGCGGCAGGTTCCACAGGCTTTGGGGTATTCTTCTGGGAACACTGGTATGCCGAGCAGTGGCTGGAGGATTGGTTGGCAGTCGATCTTTGCAGGAATCTGACATTCCTGGAATTCTTTCCCATTTTTGTGGCAGTCTGGCTTTGAGGAGACCAGTTGGCCAACTACGTGGTGCACTTCTGGTACGACAACCTGGCAGTGGTACATGTTATCAACTCGTTGTCCAGATTGGCGCCGGTAATGAACCTGATTAGAGCCTTCACACTGCACTGCCTGCATTGCACTGCCTGCATTTGAACATGTTGTTCCTGGTGAGGCACATTCCCAGTGTGTGTAACGGGGTGCCGGACACTCTGTCCCATTGACAGATGGAGCGATTATGCCAGTTGACTCCCTGGCCAGTGTGAATGCCCCAGGACCTGTGACAGCTTTGCAGGCCGCAGCCAGTAGGGCAATCCTGTTAGCTCTGGCCCCAAGCATGAGACGAGCATATGAGAGGGCAGTACTGCAATTCAGAGCATTTAGAGTGGACGGGGGGTTATCAGATAGTTGGCCAGTTCCCTTGGCCACCTAATGCAATTCTATGTATCAGAGGGATAGGGGAGTAACAGTAAAATACATTCAGGGACAGCTGGCAGTCTTAGCATTTATTAGCTAAGGTTTCCCCGAAGTAACGGGGGACTTCCGCATAAAGAAGATGCTGGAGTGTTGGACTAGAGAGCGCGAGCCACGGGCAGATGCCCGGAAGCCCATATCACCCTCTGTACTGCGGGGTTAAGACGGCTGTGACCTGAAGTCTGTGCTTCTGAGTATGAATGTGTATTGTTCCATGCTGCAGCGCTGACAGCCTTTTTCAAGGCATTTAGGGTCAGCGAGCTGGTGGTGCAATCCCGCCGGAGTCAGTCGAATTGGGCATTACGGGATAGTGATGTCAAATTTATAGGGGAACAGGTGGTGTTGACTGTCAATTCAAGACAGATCAGCAGCAAAGGGGCACATCTATTATGCCCAATACAGGCTCTGTGCCAGTACTCAACAATCAGACCGGAAGGGGAGGGACCATTGTTTCGCCATAGCGAGGGGTCCCTCCTTACCAAGTATCAATTTTGGGTGGCCCTAGCCAAGCTGCAGTTGGGTGGCATGCGGTTCAGTACACACTCATTCCGGATCAGAGCCACATCAACAGCGGCTGCAATGGGTTACCTTGACCCGGCAATCCAAAGAGTAGGCAGGTGGCATTCCAGGGCCTATCGTTCATATGTCTGCCCTCTGGTTATCCCCTAAGGGGGATAGTTCTCTTAGAGTAGTTCCATTGGGCAAGTTATTGATCTGCATTGACTGTTTTTTCTGTTTCAAGTGCTGTGTCTCATCAGGAGAGGCTGCAGATCCTTGTCTGTGGTCATAGCATGGTGTTCTGGGCTGCCCATCACACTAAAAGGTCCCCAATTGGGGCTGAGTGAGTGGGCTATGGTGGAGTGGCAGGGCCATCGCAGTCTGAGGTGGCCCAGGCTCTTCCCACTATTCTTCCACTGTTGGAAGGGTCCTCTGCCTCACATTCTGGTCATTCACCTGAGTGGGAATGACCTGGGGTTGGTGCAGGGGAAGGCCCTGTCTGTGCAGGCGGAGGTGGATCTCCAGACCATCATGGGGAAGTGGCCAGGGGTCCGCCTGATATGGTCCACCATATTGCCCCACAGAGTCTGGCGGCAGCCTGGGACCCGGCTGCATAGAGCGGGCCAGACATAAAGCAAACCAGGTCCTGCAGAAGGCTATGGAGGGAGGCCTGGGTACATTTCTTCCTCACCCTGACATTCGGGTTGAAAAGGGAGAGTTATATTAGCACAATGGAGTTCACCTATCAGACCAGGGTAACCGGGCCTTTTTGAACTATATACAGCAAGGGCTCTGGGCCACCCGGTGGAGGCTTGGCATTTGCTGTGGCAGAAGAAGAAATGGGTTATTGTTACCAGTGAGCACCCAGGGCCATGCACCAGTTGGGTGCAGGCGATCTGCATGAGCGGCAGATGGGCTATACGGCTCAATGTCGTATAATGCAAATTGTAATGAGGCCTTCACCCCGGTTCAGCACTTTCTGATGATCAAGGCTGGATACGGGATGAGGGCATTTTGGCCTGGCCTGCCGAGCATTAGCCTCATGATGATGTCTCCTGCTGGGGGCAGGGGGCTCGCCCATTGTCTTGGACAAGGATAGGGTCATGGGGATGACCCCAGGGCTTGTCCAGTTTAGTTAGCCCTTGCCGCACAGGTTACGTTAAGTTACGTTATAGTTAATAAAGTGGCCCGTTTACCCATATACATGTGTCAGCCTCTTTATTCCGCCTAAGGGGGGGGGGGCAATTGCTTAGAATGGCAACAAAGCCACAGCTGCTGTGCTTCCTGTACCTTGGGAGTTAGTTTTTTTTCTTTAAAAAAATATTTTCTCTGAAGAGAGAGCATAAGATACCGACTAGCAACCTCAATGTAAGCAGTATGCCGGAATGGGTGACCATAGGATCATAGGGTTCAATCACATGAGCAGTTGGTCTGCCATAGCCACCCTTCTCCAACTCAGATTAAGTGGGTGTGATCACACATGCACATCTGGCCTTGTGCCCCACTCATCCTTACCTCATGCAACAATGACTCCCAGACAGATTAAACACCCACTGGGAAATTTCCAGTGGCTTCTTAGGGAAGCAGGTCCATAGTGGGTTTCCAGGCATCTGACCTCCCCAGCATGCCATAGAAATACATGAGCAGTATGATCACTCCACTCTGTTTCCAGAACATCCTTTTATCCCCCTCCTGCCCCACTCCATGGAGTGCTTGTACACTGTGCATGCGCACAAGTGGAACTTAAAAAAAAACCCATTCCCCGTCGTTCCGTCATTGCTGTGCATTAGCAATGTGAACAGATGACCATGGGGCTGTGCCTCTTTGATGCTGGCTGAATGCCCACCATCTGATCATGGTGGGGTGGTGCAAACTCAAATGGGTTTTCCAGATGCAAGATGCTGCCACCACAACCTACCTGTCTGATCACATGGTGTATATTTTTGGAGAGTACCAGATGACATTTATAGCCTTTCTAGTTTTTCATCATTTGTCCTAAGCTTTCTGTGTCTTATGTGATTTGTAAAGACCAATCCAAAACAAATTTACCCCAAATCCTACACAAGTCTACTAACTGGAACTTACTCTGAGGAAAGTGTCCTTAGGAATGCACTATTAATCTACCACCTGCCTTGGATCCTATTTGCCTAAGGAAAAGGTTTTCTTAGCTAGGGGTGGAATTCTAGCAGGAGCTTCTTTGCGTATTAGGCCACAAATCCCTGATGTAGCCAATCCTCCAAGAATTTACAAGGCCTTTTTGTAAGCTCTTGGAGAACTAGCTACATCAGGGGTGAGTGGCCTAATATGCAAAGGAGCTCCTGCTAGAATTCCTCCCCTGGTCTTAGCAATGTAACAAATAAATTCATATAATGATTTTTTTTATTTTTTTTTTACAAACCAGTGAATGAAAAACAGTTCTTGTGGCTTGAATGAGGCCTAGAATATTTATTTTGGGGGGTCACTGTGGGGATTTTAAAAAGATAAATACTTGTAACCACTAGGAATCCCACCTGTGTGATCATTACATTGTTAAGAGACCCAAGAAAAGGATGCTTCCCCTCCTCCCCTCCTTTTTATTATGGCAATCATAGGGCTTTCCCGTTAGCCCAAGCACAGTAAGAAACCTCTATTCGAAGGAAAGTAAATCCATGCCTTCTATCCTGTCTAAATCTTTGGAATGTGCTGCATTTAAATCAGGAAGCTTCTGGTTGAAACTCGAGCTGATTTGTTGAAAGTCTCTCTGCAAAATCCAAATGAATTCATGAAGAAATTCCCTGGAGTCAGTGCTCATGAGGATAGCAGAAGTGTGATGGGGTGGCTCTTAACATTCACAGTCACGCTTTTCAAAGTTTCAAAGGCAAGATTTTGAAAACGGAGCGGTTTCGCTTCTGTTGCCTTCTATGATGCACGTGGACTGATTTGCCCTCATGGAAAACCCTGGCTGCTCTTTGATGCTGTGCAGCATGGGAGGGGCAATTTCCTCATTCAGTGTAACATGAGAGGCAAAGTTGTGTCCATTGATTGAGTTTTATTTATTTGCTTCATTGATACAGCACCTTTCCCCCCAATGGGGAGCCCAAACATTGTTCTCCTCCCATCCATCTTCTCCTCACAAAATTCCTGTGAGGTAGGGTATGACTGGCTGAAGGTCATCCAGCAGAGTTGCCAGAGAGACTCTTCACTCAAGCGAGAGCAAAAATTGGGTAGACAGAGTGATGTTGTGATGATACTTCTGGTTGTACACTCATAGAGATTTGGGGGGTTCCTATAGTGTCATGACATCACTTCCTGGAGCAACCAGAAATGAAGTCATTTCCCATACCTTTTTTTCCCTCCTGCTGGACTGAGGAGTGGTCGCAGGGGCCTGAAACTGGAGGTGGGAGATTGTGAGCCATGATGACCAGTTCTGCACAAGACCTTTAATCCTGGTTTAGCCCTGTCCCCAAACTGATATTCTACGCTAGAATCAGAGAAACCAACTCTATGATTCTATGATTTTAGTATAGAATGTCAGCATGGGGACAGGGCTAAACCACAATTAAAGGTCTAGTACAGAATTGGTCATGGCTGGCAGAGTTAAGCCTATCACCCAGCAAGCTTCTATGGCACAGAAGGGATTCAAACCTGGCTCTCCCAGAACCTAGTTTGGCTATTACATCACAGTGGGAATTATACTCTTGACTGTATTATTTTTAATTCCATGTTTCAACCAAATCTTGGCTTTCAAAGTGGCTCTCAGGAATCAGAAGAGAAAACATAACAATTCAATAGAAATGTCCCTTAACCTGAATTGGCTGCTTTCTTTTGTTGGCCTCATCAATGGTTATTGGATCCAGGAAAATTTTCTTTTCTCATAATGTTCAGTTCTGACAATAATGCCTTGATTGATCGGCAAATGTGCACCAAGAAGACCATATCTTCAGTCTTCTCTTCTGCTTGTGGTGTTCTCTTTTTTTGTGGGGGTGTCTTCCAATAAAGCCACATTGTCTGCACATTCATATTCGGACTGGTTCTCTATTAGCCTCCCATTAGCAGTGTGACATTCAATAATATTTAAAATTGCAGCAGCATCAATATTATTTATAAGGTCAGCCATGTCAGAATGATATTATTGCTAGGCTTAAAAAGCCTCAGTAACTTTTTGCTGGAGGCAAAGCAGTTGCCAAATTGCTGTCAGAGCACGTTTTGAAGGTGGCTTCATAATCCCGGAGCTACAAATGGCTTCCCCACCTACTTCCTCTGTAGCGAGACCACTTTTGATTACCGCACAGAGCTCCAGTAATAAATCTTTCAGTTAGTGGAAGATGTTTGGTTGGTTTCTGCCAAACTGCTTATTATTAGCGACTCATGGTTGGGGAGCTGCAATTAAGACAACTTGTGGGCTGAAGTGCAGAGTATGAGTTGCAATATTGGTTCTGGTAGCTGAAAATAGCTTGAGATCAATCCATTTTCCTTTTAAAAAAAAATAAGGAAAATCCAGTTTCTGGTCCTCATGGTTGAAGAGCAAAGCTGAACTCTATCCAAAAGGAAGGAGACAGCCACAGGTTCTGTCAGGCTTCAGGCCAGGCCACAGGATAGAAACAGCTCTGGCAGCTTTAGTTGATGATCTCCATCAAAGGTCATGTTACTTTATTGTTTCTACTGAATTTATCTGCATCCTTTGATACAGCAAATTATGCCATCCTGTTAAGGCATTTGGAGGCAGAAGTAGGTATCAGAAGATGTATCTTGGACTGGTTTGAATCATTCCTCGCAGGTTGGATTCGAAGGGACACTGGTGGAGATCAGTTATCTTCAGAGTACTTCAGCAGAGTATCTTCAGGTCCTGGGGAGCTCCACAGGGCTCAGCCTTATCCCCTCAAGTTATTCAACCTCTATTTAAAGCCTTTATCAGAAAACATTTGTAGATTTAGAATTGAATTGGATGTCAACAATATGATGCTGACAGGGCCAGCTCGCCTATTAGGCAAACTAGGCAGTTGCCTAGAGCACCGAGAGAGGGGTGCTGAATTGGGCTCCCCCCCTTACCGGTGCCCAAGACAAATGCCTAAATTTGCTTCTCCCCACCCCCCCACTGCCACAAGTGCCGCTGCCACCACCGCCAGCCCCCTCCTTTCCCTTCCGCCATGCCATGCTCTGCCTGCCCCCCCAAAAAAACATGTGATCAGAGGAGCGCACCATGATGAGGATTGGCCCTACCAGCTTCGAGGCTGCTGGCATCTGAGTGTTCTTTGAAGAGAGAGCTGGAGGAGGCTTTGCTTCACCCTCACTTCTGGTTCTGGAAAGAGGGGTGAGAAGCCTCGTCCAGCATGTTCTTCAAAGAACGCTCAGATGCTGGCCGCCTCGAAGATGGTAGGGCCGATCCTTATCGCAGCGCACTCCTCTGATTGATGTGGGGATACAATGGAGTGCAGCACAGTGGAGGGAGGATGGGAGGCAGTGGGGCAATGGACAGGGAGCCTGCCTGGGGTGCCATGCACCCTAGGGCTGGCACTGGATGCTGATGCCGAGGTTTATCTCTTTATAACCGGAGGGCCAGTTTCGTGCTGTGGTTAAGAATGATGGATTATAATCTGGAGAAGCAGGTTTGATCCCTCACTCCTCCACACAAAGCCAGCTGGGTGGCCTTGGGTCAGTCACAGCTCTCTCAGAACTCTCTTCTCCCCTCCTACCACACAAGGTGTGTGTTTTGGGGAGTAGAAGGGAAAGTGATTATAAAGCCACTTTGAGACTCCTTTGGGTATTGAAGTGTGGAGTATAAAACCAACTCTTCTTCTTTCCCTGTGCAGGTGCTTTCTTTGAAGGGGTCTCCATCCTCTGGAGTGGCCTTCCTGAAAAATTCAGGAAGACTTGCACATTCCTGTTATTTCCCAAACTACACAAAACAGAATTGTCCCAGTCACACCTGAAGCTGCCTTATACTGAATCAGACCACTGGTTCATCAAGGCCAGTATTGTCTATTCAGACAGGCAGAGGCCTTTCACATCATCTGCTAACTGATCCTTTTGTAATGGAGATGCCAGGGATTGTACCTGGGACATTCTGTATGCAAAACAGAGACTCTTCCACTGAGCTACAGCCCCTCATATCAAGAAAATAGGGCTTTGTTGTTGTTCGGTCTCACAGTCAAGTCCAACTCTTTGCGACCCCATGGACAAAGTCACGCCAGACCCTCCTACCTTCTACCATCCTCCAAAGTCTGCTCAAATTCATGTTTGTTACATCAGTAACGCTGTCCAGCCATCTCATCTTTTGCCACCCCCTTCTTCTTTTGCCTTCTGTCTTTCCCAGCAACAGGATCTTCTCCAGTGAGTACTCCCTTCTCATTTGGTGGCCAAAGTATTTGAGCTTCAGCTTCAGCTTCTGACCTTCCAGTGAACAGTCTGGGTTGATTTTCCTTAGGACTGACTGATTTGATCTTCTTGCAGTCCAAGGGACTCTCAAAATTCTTCTCCAGCATCGCATCTCAAAAGCATCTATTCTTCTTTACTCGGCCTTCCTTATGGTCCAGCTCTCACAGCCATACATTACTACTGGGAATACCAGTAGTATTATAGGGCTACATCACAACAAATTGGCCCAGGACAATGCATGTAATTCACCCACTTTTGAAAAAACCTTCACTGGACCCTAGCGTCCTATCTAACTACAGCCCAGTTTCGAACCTGCCATTCCTGGAAAAGATAGTTGAGAAAGTGGTAATGGAGCAGCTGCAGGTTTTCCTGGATGAAACATCCACCCTGGACCCATTCCAGTCTGGCTTCCGCCCAGGCCATTGGATGGAGACGGTACTAGTCGCCCTCACAGATGACCTAAGAAGGCACCTGGACCAAGGTGGGTCAGCACTGCTGATTCTTCTTGATTTATCAGCAGCATTTGACATGGTCAGCTACAACCTATTGACCCACCACCTTGCCATCACCGGGGTACAAGGTGGTGGTCTTACAATGGTTTTCCTCCTTCCTCCAGGGATGGGGACAAAGGGTGATGCTTGGTGAGCAGACCTCCCTGCGACACCCACACATGTGGAGTGCCGCAGGGAGCTATTCTCTCGCTTACATTATTTAACATCTATATGTGACCCCTTGCCCAGATTGCCCAAGGTTTTGGACTGGGTTGTCACCAGCTGATGACACCCAGCTCTACCTGTTGATGGATGGCAGACGATCTTCCACCCCTGAACAGCTGTCGAGGGTGTTAGAAGCCATGGCTGGGTGGCTACAGAAGAGTCAACTGAAGTTAAATCCAACTAAGACGGAGGTCGTGTAGCTGAATCGAGTGGGGGTGGGTTCGTTCATCCAGCTGCCAGCCCTGGGTGATGCCACTTTGGTACCGACCCAGCAGGTGAAGAGTTTGGGAATGAATCTGGATGCCTCCTTCTCCATGGAGGTCCAGGTCACAACAGCTGCACGGTCTGCCTTCTTCTATCTACAGCAGATCAGGCAGCTAGCACCATACCTATCCTCCCAAGATCTGGCTACAATGATCCATGCAATGGTCACTTCCAGGCTGGACTACTGTAACTTGCTCTACGCTGGTTTGCCCCTGAAACTGATCCGGAAACTGCAGTGGGTGCAGAATGCGGCAGCTCGCCTGCTGACTGCATCACCTATATGGGTGAGCATACGGCCGGTGCTCTGCAACCTGCACTGGCTGCCTATAGAGAATCAGATCCGTTTCAAGGTGTTAGTTTTGACTTTTAAAGCCTTACACGGCCTGGGACCAACATACCTACGGAACCCTCTCCTTCCATATACGCCCCGGAGGTCGCTTCATTCGTCCCAAGATCTTCTGATAGTTCCCGGCCCAAGGGATGCCTGTCTTGCCTCTACCAGGGCCAGGGCTTTTTCGCTCCTGGTTCTGACCTGGTGGAATCAGCTCCCTATGGAGATCCGGGCCCTACCTGGCTTGTTGGCCTTTCGTAGGGCCTGTAAAACGGAGCTGTTCCTCCAGGTCTTTGTATGAGGCAGCAGGCATCTATCCACCTATTAGATCAGTTGGCCTCCCCCTATGCCCTTATGGCCCACTGCACCACTGTGTTGTGGTGCTATGCTATCTTGCTTCACATTATCATGCTGAACTAACCTATTGCACATTACTGATTGCTGAAGTTGATTTTATTATGATTTTGTTGTGATCTTAATTTAAATTTTTGTACTCTGCTCTGAGCCCCCCAAAAGGGGGAAGGGGCGGAATAGAAAATAATAATAATAATAATAATAATAATAATAATAATAATAATAATAATAATAATAATAATAATAATAATAATAATAATAATAATAATAATAATAATGATGATAATGATAATAATAATAATTGTATTTCTACTGCTGTGATACAATGTTTTGAATTAATATATCATATTTAATGTTCAAGCTTAGTTCAGATGACAAATCTCTTTCAAATTTCTTAAATTCCTAGTCCTATTACATTGCTTATTAGATTTTTTCCCCTATTGATTGCATTGATTTACATTATGTAATCCACTTTTTGAGTATCAGTGAAAAAGGCAGACCAATAATAATGTAATTACATGTACACTCCAACTGCTCCTATGTATCAGGGACAATTCCTATGTTCTGGTATCTGTCCCTGGTAGATCATTCTCTCCCCACCGCCCCCAAAAAATCATATTTCTAAATCCTTTTGGAGTTCCTTCTTAAAATGTTGTTAGGGAAAGTGTGGTTACTGTTGCCATTCTTCAGGGTGCAGCCCTTGCTTCAGGATTTCTAAAAATGAAATCTCAGAGAACGAACGTATTTTTAGCCCGTAAATGGAAGCACATGAACACTAAGACGCCATGCAGTGAGCAGCCTGCCATTTTACACAGTGCAGCTACTCAGCACTGTTTTCTTGATGGCATTTTGTTAGAACAGTGTTTGTTCTTTTGGAGAAACTATACTAGATAAAATCAGCTTCTTTGCTTTTAACTGCGTTCAAGAGAAGGTGTGGGAGAGGAAATGGATAAAGAGGGCACTCCTCCAACAACTTGAAATAGTGGCACAGGGATTGTAGGCTTTGAAAGTAAGCCCTGTGAAGAGCAGAAGGGTGTTACAAAATGTTGAGAGTCCTACGCAGGCATTCAAAGTCCCGCATATGGTATGTGAATAGAGGACAGCAGGATAACATCTGTTGGCTTTACTCTTGATATCCAAAAGGAAAGCACCAGTGGCTCAGTGATAGCATGCACATAGGGCTGCCAACCTCCAGGTGGTAGCTGGAGATCTCCTGCTATTACAGTTGATCTCCAGACAACTAAGATCAGTTCCCCTGGAGAAAATGACTGCTTTGGGGGGATAGACTCCACGGCATTATACCCTGCTGAGATCCTTCCCCTCCCCAAGCCCTCACCCTCTCCAGGGTCAACCCTCAAAATCTCCAGGTATTTTCCAATCCAGAGCTGACAACCCTATATGCAGGCTTTACATATAAATCCCAAGTTCTGTACTTAGCAACTCCTGTTAAAATTATCAGGTAACAGAGGGTGGGAAAGGCCTTTCAATAACTGAGGCACTGAAGCAGCAGATCAGACGATACTGAGCTAGATGGACCAATGATCTGTATAAGGTTAATCCATGGGCATGCATAGGTTTCTCCACATGCAGAGCCAGTGCTAGGGAGTTGGCAAGGTAGGCTGTCCCTGAGAGTGCCATCTGACCACAGGGTCAGGCTCCTAAATGCACAGGAAAGCCCTGCCTCAAAGCATTCTGTACCACCACTGCCACTCAAAAGCTGGCAGCTCCATTGGGGCTCCCTCTGCTGCCCTGGGAGCAGAAGGGTTATGGATGTCATGGTGCAGGAGGAGGCAGAGTGAGGTGCCCTGACAGCCTCTCGATTGGCCCATACCTACTCCAGCCATGCCAGGGCAACTGCACCCCATGGCCTATTGGGAGTGGCACCTCATGTGCCCTGCATGCCCCCCCACCAGAATGGCAATGGCTGAGAAAGAGCTAAAAATCTTGAGCCAACTGTCCCAAAGCTGGGTGGGGGGCAGCAGATGTGCCCTGCTCTCCCTTCCCCTAGGCAACCAGCTTCCCTGCCTGTCCTGGAAGAGCTCCTGGCCTGGGACAGGAGACACAAGCCAGAGTCCAAGAGCACCCAAGAGACCAAGGCAGGAGGGTGTTGTGGGAATTTTGGGAGTCTTCCAGCTGTTCTAGCCTCTGGGCTCCTGCTGCAGAAAGCCAAGCCAGAGTTCAGCCAAGTTGCATTCCAGGCAGGGGCTTCCGTGTACAGCAGACAGAAGAACATGGCTACCCCTCTTGAGCTGGGACTTGCTCCTGCTGGAGCCAGTGTGGTGCAGACAGAGACAGAGAAAGGGCCCTGGGTAACCCGGGTGGGAATCTCCCCTCCTGCCATCATGCTACTGCTGCACAGGGCGAGCATCCAAGGCGTGCAGGCTAGAAATAATTTCTCTGCTGTGGGGCTGGCAAAGGCTGTGTGGATTCTCTGGTGCCTACAGATCTCCCCCTTGTGCAGCAGGGCCAGCCGCTCCCCTGGAGGGCAGCAAATCCCTCTCATTCAAACAAGGACCCTCTGTGCCAGGACCATTCAGATCTGCAGTGCTGCTTGGAGCGGGGGAGGGAGCAGGGGGATGACACACACACCCCTCAGGATTCAGGAAGGGGGAGAAAAGTTCTGGGAGAGGGGGAAAAAAGGTCTCAGAGGGAGCAGCTAGAGGAGAAATGTCAAAATCTTGAAGCCATGGGTGGGAGGGGAGTCCTCTTGCTTTCCCAGGTCCTTTTAAATTGGTTAGAGGGGGCACAAGTAGGTAGCCTTGCTAGGATGCCAAGAAGTATGGCACTGGCCCTGTCCATGTGATCAAGAAAGCATCTTTCTTGGTCATATGGAGGAACCTTCTCTTTCCCAGGTACCTCTGTGTGCAAATAGGACTCTCAGAAAATGCTTGTCCATTGCAAATCCACTCCCCTGTTTTCTTTTCTTTTTTTTTGGTATTTTGTATGTGTGTGCACGCACGCTTGCATGCGTGTGACTGTATGTGTGCACACACCTGGAAGTCATGGCAACTTCTGATGACTGACCCCTACTGGGGGGCTGGAGGATGTTCAGGGAGGTGGCTGAATAAAGCCTGCCCTCCTGCCTCCTGGGATTCCAAGGAGGTCTCCCATCAAAGTACTTGCCACAGTCAACCCTGCTTAGCTTCTGAGATCTGACAAGATCGGGCTTGCCAGGGCTATCCAGGTCAGGGCTATTCCCCTCACCTTTATGTACACATAAAGCTCTTGTCCTAAATCTCCAGATGTTATATGGTCTATCCCAGTTCGTGAGTGGATGTGAGATGGTAAGGAGCAAGGATGCCTAATGCAGATCCATTTTAGCACGTTGCAACAAAGTTCTTCTCAAAATGTCTTCCAGCTGACTTCTCTATTTATCCAAACTGACTTTTTTTCAACATTAGCCTGCTTGACTCCCCCCCCCCCTCACCTTCCCCCACTCCTTTGCAGCTTCTAATTTAATATTTGAGCAAAGTTGCTCTCCAAGATTGGAATTACAGTCTCGAACCAAGGAAGATAAAATCAATACTTGTAGCAGTTATTGCTAGCTATGTAGTGTTTATAGATTTAAATATAGAAACAGTTTATTCTGTGGTATTTATCAGTGTCAGAGCCTAGAGACCTCCAAGAGTAGGAAAAACAGTGGGTGACTGACAATAAAACTGCAGGTTATCTGATATGGTGTAATTGCTGATGTGGTTGAACAGGCTGTTTAATTCTGGGAGGAGGAAAGAGACATATACCTGCCTAATGTTCCTGTGCTTAGTTCCCTAATGGGACATTAAAATATAAAAGCTCAGAGCATCTCTTTTGTTATATGGTCAGGAACTTTCCTTTAAACCTTTATTAAGTTTCAAATGTAGGTGCATAGTGTAGTTAAGGGGGCAGCAACAGCACAGGAGGAAGAGGAGGTTGGATTTTCACCCCACCCTTCACTTGAGAAAGCAGCTCTTTCAAGAACTATGACTGACCCAAGATTACTCAGCAGGTTCACGTGGAGGAGTGGGGAATCAAACCCAGTTCTCTCAGATCAGAGTCCTTGCATTTAACCACTACACTGAACTGCGTCTCAATGGCCATACTTCAGCCATACCATGGGGGTATCACGAGGACCCCCAACATGACCAAATCAAAGGCTAGGTTTGTTTTGTTCCTCTTTGATGACTGTGACTCTTTCCACATGGGGATTTTTGCCAGTGTGGGCTAGCATTGATAAAGGGAGGGGGGGTCTTTTTTCAAGAATTAACTTTTTTAGGAATAATAATAATAATATTTAATTTATATCCCGCCCTCCCTGCCGAAGCAGGCTCAGGGCAGCTTATCGCCATTGGTTCCACTTATTTTCGTTTTCACTTTTTAAAAGAGAGATTTCTCTTTGTAGAGAAATCAGTGCATCCTTCTGTAACTTTGGCCCTTACTGTTCAATGTAACACACCCCAAGGTGGTATTCTAGCAGGAAGGTAGAAAGGTTTGGGAAGACATTGCCTGCCTTTGAACACCTTCAGGGTGAAATTCTGATATTTTGTAGCATCTCCCTTCCTGACCCTCCTCTATTCTTGTTTCCTCTTAAACTGACATGAAATTCCTTTAAAATGAGCAAATGAAATGAATTGCTGGATTTTAGGGATCAAAGAGGGAAAGGAGAATTGCACTTAAAGCTGCTAGCGGACAGCAGGAATCCCCTGCTATAAAAGGGAGTATACAGATGACACTGTGCCCAATGTGGGCATGGCTCATCAGGCTCCTTTCCCACCCCCCTTTAGTCCAGAGACGATATAAACTACATTTTCTCCAGTTTAAAGAGGAAACTGTGGTGTGGCTGCTGGTGGAGCAGCCAGCAGTGGCGCTAGGACACCAGCCCGAGGTCGGTGCCCCAGACAAGGCATTGCCACTGCCCCAACGCCAGCTCTGAGAAAGGTGAGCACAGCTGCAGCGAGGCTCCCACTGTCAGCATGCGTGCCGCCGCTGTCTACCATTGCTCTGCCTCTTGCATCTGTCAGTATGCGTGCCGCTGCTGTCTACCATTGCTCTGCCTCCTGCATCTGTGATGTGAGAGGCAGATTGACTGTGGGCAGCATGCACGCTGACACCGGGAGCATCATTGTTGCGTCTAAGATGACTATTTCAGTTCACTTAGAAGCACAGGTGGGTGGGAGGGCCCAAATCAGCGCCCTCCCCCCAGCTCGGCACTCCCGGCAACTGCCTACTGCAGCTCAATGGACGCGCCGGCCCTGGGAGCAGCCCTTTGAATGATCCCATGTAGCCACCATTGTGAACAGGATGGAGCTAAGCTCCTCCTTCAAAATGGCAATGCTAAGGTCTGCACTCCACCACCACCACCCCAGTCCTTTAAGGCGATTTTGTTTCCATTGCTTGCTAAACTATGCTGTAACATCGCAGCATAGCTCAGTAGGAAAAGGAATTCTGACTACAGGGAGGCCTGGTCCAGTGAGGAGAAAGGAGGGTACATGAGAATGAGAGATGCAACAATGCCCTTCCTAGCTGCTCCCACACCACTTGCTGTTGCTGCCATGCCAGAAGGACCCCCATCTGGAAGAGGCCTCCCAGCTGAATGAGTTAATTGGAACTGTGGGAAAACCTTGTGTACGAAGCAAAGTGAATGTAGGATAAGAAGGCTGGGTCATCCAAACCGAACCACATTGATTGGGCTTCCTGGGATCTTCAGGACACAACTCACACTGGTGATTGTTTTGTTCCTCTGTGTTTAAGCCTGGTTCAATCTCTAGCTGAGAATTCCATCTTTCTGGCTTCCATTGTTGATGCTATCAGGGGATGGACAGGAAGCAGCCAAGCACCCTTTCTTTGTATTTGGATAAAATTCCATGGAGAATGACCACCTCAAGAAAAAATGTGTGTTGAATTCTCCTTGGCTGTTGCACTGGGTTTTGATGCATGTTTCTTTGTTTGCCAGTGATTGGTTGAAGACTGAGATAAACGTCTCTCTGGCGGCAGCATATGCAAGTCACTGCTTGATGCTATAGTCACAATGGGACTGAATGTTCTTGTGTGAATTGCACATGTTCAGTAACAGTGTTCTGTCAACTAGGTCACTCTCGCTCTGATTGATACCACCTCTGAGTACCTCCCAGGCCCGCTTCCAAGTGTCACATCAAACTGGAAAGTGACACAACACTCTGTCTGAGTCAGGGCTTTGCAGTCATGGGGGTTTATGTGTCTGTGAGTCCCACCTCATCAGGCTGACAGCTGGCTCCCACGGAGCCATCTCCAGCTCCCAACAGAGCAACGTGTCACTTGCAACCCCACAGGGGTCCTTAAACTACAGTTTGGAGTTGCGGCTGATACGATTAGCTCCTTCTGCGATGCTCTTTCTGAAACCCATCAAAAGGAAAATAGCTTCAGCTTTAACCATATTCCCTTCATGTAGTTACTGAGAATAAATACCAGGAAGGTTAATGCTTCAACCGCAAGTTTTACTAGCATTTCGTCAACGGGTAGTATGAAAAGTACTGTCAGGCCTTGGCACTTGCAGAACTTGTGAATTAGCCTTCCGGGTCCAGAGATGAATGCTGGTGCTACTTTGTTGTGATGGACTCTCCTTTCACAGCACTTAGGTAATGATAGTTCCATTTTCAAAGGCTCATCTTAGCCTTCAGCTTTGCTTTCTCACATTGTGATGCCAATAATGGTGATATGGATTGCTTCTGCATAAAGGTCTTGCTCTAGTGTGGTTGCCGAAACTGTCACCAGCAAGAGATCTGGAGATGGAGAAATGGGAGGGGCAAGCAATGTCAGCTAAGTTGTGATGTCACTTCCAAGGAAAACTTGGAAGTGACATAGGGTAACTCTAAGAATTACCAAAAATATCACACAAAAAAACCCACAGAATTTTTGGTGATTCTTCTATCTACCCTTTGCAATTTCCAACTTTTCCCCAGAAGTGACATCATGACATAGCTGACATTGCTATGCTTTTTTTCTCCTCCCCTCACTCTGAGTGCTGGGAAGCAAACAAGGCTACCGTCAGGTGGGAGGCTTGGCAGCCCTAATCCACATGATGTCATTTCCTAATTTTCAACTTTCTGGATTTTCCTTACTTTACTGCAAATTTTCCCAACCCCAGTTTGATACAGTCGTTTTAAAAACGCTGCATGCCCCATGAATGGAAAGGTGCAAATTCTTAAATGTCATGCTGACCTCTTGACCTTTTTCCTTGCCTCAGCCCCTGCAGCAATAGCCATTTCCCCATAACAATCTGTTGTCATATCAATCTATTGCTGTTAACTGCTACTTCCTCTGAGTTTGCAGCTTTCATTTTTTTTTTTTTTTTAAAAAAAGGGGGGGGCTCTAAAGATTTACTAGCAATTAGCAATTTTTTTTTTTGTAAGCCCTGATGGGGGGTAGGTAGTCACAGGGGGCAGAATCAAGGAAAGTGCAGGAAAATCCACCACCGGGCTGCTCCATTTCCACTGTGAATGCCTCTATATTGGGGTGGCCAAACTTGCTTAATGTCAGAACCACATAGAATAAACATCAGATGTTTGAGAGCCGCAAGACATGAACATCAGAAGTTGGAGGGAGGGAAGAAAGCAAATAGATGGAGAAGGGAGGGGTGGAAAGAAAGCAACTTTAACTTTAAATGCATTCTCCAAGTTGCTAGCTGGCTTGGCTTGGAGAATTGGTTTAAAGAGATGTGCCTTCTCTAAGCCAGTCAATGGAACGGTGGGGGCTTCAAGAGTCACACAATATGTGTGAAAAAGCCACGTGTGGCTCCCGAGCCACAATTTGGCCACTCCCTCTCTATATTCTGAAAAGCAATCATGGCTGCTTCCACATCACCATGTGAAAGCAGCCATGATTGCCACAACTAGGGAATCCAGACAAAGGCTTTTAAATCTCCCAATAAAGCAAAGAATATAAGACCCAAGCATGAGAGGTGAAATGGGTATGCTTTACCCAGGGCTGTGATTCTCAAGCAGTATTACCTGCATGTTATGGTCTATCTGTACCGTTTCAGAAATAAAATAGATTGCAGTTTGCTCTTTGTGAGGGAGGCAAGACTGAGGGGAGGCAAGACTGAAAACAATGCGAGAAAGAGCCTTCTCAATTGCCACCCCTCATTGTTGGAACCAACTGCTTGAGGAGGTCAGAGCCTTTCAGGAACTTGCCCAGTTCCACAAGGCTTGCAAGATGATACTGTTTCAGTTAGCATTTAACTGAAATGCTGACCACCACTGCCAAGACGCTGGATCCAATGGATGCTTAAGATCATTGAATGCCATCTTAAATCTGTATCGAAATTAGCACTGAATAATTTTTAAACTGTTTAATGCTTTTAACGTAAATGTTTTTTATTGTAAGCTATGTGTTGTGAGCCTCCCTGAGCCTGCTTTGGTGGGGAGGATGGGATATAAATCCAATATAGTGACTAAATAAATAATATATTTGTTGTAAAACATTAGCATGAGGAGGCAACCATAAGGAAATATGCTAGTGGGGCCTTTGGATGGTGACGACTGGGTGCATCCCCACTCTAACAGCCATGAAGCTCCTGAGAAGTATTTCCAAAAGTGTTTAAAAGAAGAGGCAGCACCTCTTAGCAAGTCTATTTACGAGCAGGAATTCCCAGGAAAGCCAACTTAGAATTGTGGCCATGCTATGTAGAGCCGGCATGAGCCGAAAAGTCATTGCACAAAACAAAAGACAAAAAGGTCATTTAGAACAAACCAATAAAAAAAACCCTTATCCAATCCTGATAGGCATCGAAGCTGTAAAAACCCAAAGCGTGAGCAGGAGCTGTTTGACATCATTCGGGTCCTGCATTCTTTGAGGGGACTGGATAATCATTGCCGTTCTTTTATCTTTCTTTGGCAGTTCTGCCCCTGAGCCATCTTAAAAGTTTACAGAACGCTACTGAACTTTCCGATCGGCGTGTCGTTGCTTTGAAATCTATCTTGTTTGCCTTTGATATTTCTTATTTTTCTTTCCCCCTTTATTATAGTTATGTGCCTGAACCCTTTTTTCCGGCATCTCTCTTCCCTATTGATTACGGTTGGAATAAGAAGCAAACATGATTAATATACCCCTCTAAACGTACACCCCTTTCATCAGTTTATATTATTGGTGCAATAATATCTGACCTTGACTAGTGTGCTAAGATTGATGGCTATGGTGAACAGAAAACAGCAAAGGCAAATCGACCCCCTTTGTTTTCAGGTTGAGGTTAAACTGGGGTGGGCTGCTAAGGACGTTGTGCGGCTGCAACTGAAATGTGACCCTGCGCCTCGGAAGCACAGCAGACATTGCTGGATTCTTTCCAAGAGAGAAGGATTGTTATTTGTTAAGTTAAAAGCAAGGCCAGTGTCAGCATACCTTTGGGTGGGGCAGCTGCTGAGCCCCAGGTCTTCTGACGGGGCCCACTGTCACCATACCTCCTGCTGCCCATCTGCTTGTTGTGACCCTTTCCACCACCCACTCACCTGTCTGCACATGCCACAGGAAAAGAGGAGAATGGCAGCGATACTCTAGTAGCACTGCTCCCAGATGCACACAGCTTGGGTTGCCAGTCCTCAGGACCTGGTGGGGGTTCCCTTGGTTTTTTGGGGCTTCTCCCTGCCCCCAAACAGTAATGTTGTTGTATGACATCCCTAACACAATGACATCACCCAGAAGTGACATCATCACATCAGGGATGTTGCACAGTGACACTCTGGTTTGAGGACAAAACTCTATGGTTTGAAGCCAGTTTTGCCATAGAGTTTTGCCCCATTGTTACTTCTAGAGCGACAAGGGGACCTGGTAACCATACACTCAGCACAGCCAGGGAAGGGTGTGCAAGCACAAGAAAGATTGTCAAATAAGCTATTGGGTGGGTGAAGGATGCAAGGGTGGACAGTGGGGGAGGAGAATATGAGCATGTAGACCTGGAGGTGTGGACAGGGGGCACAATGGCAGGTAAAGGAGCGGGGTCATGCATACTCACTGGAAACCTGCCCTAGTTGGAAGTATTTTACTGCCTCATAAAAAAAGGGTCCACAGATTTGGCTTGGCCTTGGCAGCGAGCCCCGCCTTTGTGGTTGTCACAGCTCCCTTCCCTAAATTCCAGGTTCATGCACAGGATGGGATATAATTCCTCATAACGCATTGGCTTTTAGGAACACACAAAGGTCTGGCTGCTTCATGGAGCCTGAAGGGAGATCAGAGAACATCCCCAGCTTATATGTCACTAGGCCAAGCTGCAATCCTTTGGACCCTAGCCTGGGAGTAAGCCCCATTGAATAACATAGGACTCAGGTCTAAGTAAACCCACTTAGGATCACGTCCTATAAAATGAACTTGCCACTGGTGAGCATATGGTTTAAGCTCAATGTTTTAAATGTGGTTGTAAAGCTGGATTCCTTGAGCATATTTTAATTCAAGGTTCCTGGAATAGTGAAGAGTTCAGAGCCTAGTGTAGGCTCTCACATCAGATCTATACTTCAGAATTGGTTTTTATGTCTGTTTTATATTTAGCTGTCCAGGCTTCTCTCAAAGAATTCTAGAGGGTGCTGGGAATTATCCGTTCTGAAAGACCTGCAGTTTGCTGGAGCAAGGGTCTGATTAGGAAACCTATTTAAATATCTAGTGGGCTATAAACTGGTTCTACTTTTACCAGTTTGGCATTGGCCAGCAGAACAGCAGGGCCGATTCCTCACTAGCCTTTGTCCCGGTCTTGTGCTCCTTTTTCCTGCAGATCTTCTGCTCGATTTTGCACACACCGCTGGGGGGCTGCAACCTGACCCGCCTCTTTCCCAAGTTCCCTCCGCTGTTTCAGGAACCTGATTTGTAGAGATTCCTGAAGCCATGGAAGAAGCTTGGGATAGAGGTGGGGCAAGTTGCAGCCCCACGTCAATATGTGCAAAATAGGCTTCCCAATCCCCAGGTCCCAGCGGGGGATCCCCTGGTTTTACAGGCTTCCCCCCTCCCCCAGCCAGCTGGCCGGCGGGGGAAGCCCCACCCCCACAGCCATTATGCAGCTCCATGAACGATTCCCATAAGGAATGATGGGGAATTGATCCGCGGTTATCGGGGGCTCGGGGGGGGCTGTTTTTTGAGGTAGAGGTGCCAAATTTTCAGTATAGCATCTAGTGCCTCTCCCCAAAATGCCCCCCAAGTTTCAAAAGTATTGGACCAGGGGGTCCAATTCTATGAGCCCCAAAAGAAGGTGCCCCTATCCTTCATTATGTTCTATGGAAGGAAGGCATTTTAAAAGGTGTGCTGTCCCTTTAAATGTGATGGCCAGAACTCCCTTGGAGTTCAATTCTGCTTGTCACACCGGTGCTCCTGGCCCCGCCCCCAATGTCTCCTGGCCCCACCCCCAAAGTCTCCTGGCTCCTCCCCCAAAGTCCCCAGATATTTCTTGAATTGGACTTGGCAACCCTAGTGCAAAATCAGACAGAAGAGCCGTGGGGAAAAGGAGCACAGAATCAGGACAGACTAGTGAGGACTCAGTCCAGGTTGTAAATACTCTAAAATGAATGGATGTGCCCTTGCTGAGACAAGGCTCGGGCTCTGGCCTAAAGTGACAGGCTGCCAGGCATTTCCAAGCCCATTTTGGCAGAATCCCTAATACAAACACCCAGAAATGGATTTTAAAGATAATCTGCTCTACTTGCACACTGATAGCAAACCTAGATGTATATATGCATCCCCAACAATGCATCCAGCCATTTCAGTGGGCCACAGATGTGCATTAAGGCTCCAACGAGATTCACAGATGCAGAAGCCTGTTTCCATGAACAGGTTAAGGTGGTTGTATTTATAATTTTCTTCCATCTTTTTCTTTTTTAAAAAATGCTATGAGGTGTTGGGAAGTGTCAAACTCACTGAGCATGTAGATTATTAATTTCATTTGGGTGGTGAGTGGGAAACAATATTAGGGACAATTAGCGACGTAGATTTTCATCCATATAAATGCACCGCAATTGCCTCCAAAGCTATTTAGTTAATTGATCTATAAAAAAGGTTGATTCATGATCTGCAGATAGACAGATTAATCTTCATTTGAAGCATCAAAACCATGTCTGGACAACAACCCTGTGTGAAAGAAGTATACTTATTTAATTTAGTCATCTGCCCTTTGTGGGAGGCTTTGGCTGTTTTTTTCTCATCTTCCAAGCCCCTCTGCTTTCTTCTAAAGTCTCAGAAGTTGGACTAATTCTCGCCTATTCATTTATCACACTTATACTGTCCATCTTGATGTAGTTTTATCTCACCCATCCTCCAAGGAGTTCAAGATAGCTAACATGGTCTTCTCTACCCCTCTCCATTTTATGCTCACAAGAACTCTACAAGGCAGGTGACACAGAGCTACTAGCCTAAGGTCACATGCATAGCAGAGTGGGGATCCAAATCCAAGTTTCCCAGGTGTGTGTCTGTGAGTGAGACACAAAGGCTGGGTCCGGAAAGGCAGTTTGAGGTGACACAGGGACAGACCCCAGACATTAAAAAATCAAGTCCAGATGCAAACATCTGGAGACTGTCCCACTCCCATACTCACCCCGTCCCCTGGCGTCCTTGAAGTAACTGAAAAAGCCACCACTTCTGAAGTGGTAGCAAATCTCCATGGCACTTCCCTGCTGCCTTTCCCAACCATCTGGCCAGGGAGTGCCTGGAAAGCACCGCTCAAGTGCTTGAGTGGTCTGACTGCTTCTCCAGCACTCATGCAGCCTGTCCCTGTCCCACCAGCAGGCCGCACACTGCCTGACCACCCCAGGGGCACTTCCTCCTCTGCCAGATTTCTTCCAGGATGGGAGGCTGCCACCCCAAACTGCTGGTCTGTACCCAGCCCAAGAGAGAATTCACAGTGAGTCAATTAAAAATCGCTACAGGGGCTTTTTAGTCAGTCCAAAGTGGCTTTCTTCGGCCACCCCAGACTGAATGGCTCAACAGCAATTGGTCTCACTTCGTTCTCGATAAACTGTGATGCCATAATGATTTGTCTGCAATGACATAGCAATCCTGGGCCATCTCAGTGGATAATGCGCAGCTCAGATGAACATTTCTGCATGCAGCCATCCAATATGAACTGGTGGCATAATCTCCTCGCTCATTTTGAATTCTGCGTGCTCTCCGCTACACACTCATGACCTGTGCATTTTGAGTGTCCCTATTGATTTCAAGCGGAGAGTGTTAATCCACAGTTACAAAGCAGTGTATGTGCGTCTATATGCAGCTCTGTGCCCTCTGTTAAAATCGATGGGAATCCTTTCTTGCGTGCACACGTAGAAGCCCTGAACATACATCAAAGCTTCTGAGCCTGGAACAGATCACTGAGTTGAGCTGAATTATGGATTGGCTCTAAGCTCCAAAAGTGTTCAAAGGGAATTGGCAGCCTTTGGCTCCATCCTGAAATATGAGGTCTGGCATGGCCCAAGAGGTGAGCAAAGTTGCTGCTCTGTACAAACTAGTGCTCAGGTGAAAGTGTACTGTGCTTGCATCTGCTTGCATCGTTTGGCATGGCAGAACTTGTGTAATGAGAGCCAATGCTTCTTAATTAAGGCAGTTAGATCTAGCCGTGCATTGAACTGCAGTATGTCTTTTTGCAGCATCTAAATCCATGGGAAAGAGTAAATAAGCATGCCCTCGATGATCAGGTAGCCTGCAATCAGTTAATGTCTCGATGTACCCAAGCCATATACCATGTAATGTATAGATTATCCTTTTAAAGCAGCACATGGTTAATGGGCATAGCCATAGCTTTTTAAAGGTTTATCTCAAAAAATATTTCTTTCTAATTAAGCATACTAGCAATAAAGTGTTCAAGTTCCAGCACAGTCTATGAAATACCCACATTTTCTCTCAGATAAGTTTGCCAGAGTCTTGATTTCTTTAGAGGCTCTAGGATTTGCAAGTGTTTTTTTTAAAGAATAACACCAGTGCCACCTAGAGGTTTGCATCTTGCAAACTTCTGAAAGAAAATAGCCTTGTATGTGCCCTCTCTATCAGCAGAGCAAAGTTTGAGTCCAGTGGCACCTTTGAGACCAACAAAGTTTTATTCAAGGTGTAAGCTTTTGTGTACACACACACTTCTTCTTCAGTGGAAATTATCAGTCCATACATATAGTTAGAGGGTGAGCAGTAAATTAGCATATGGTATAATGAAGATCCAGGGTCTCAGTTAATTAGTCTCAGCATTCCACAATTAAGGATACATCTGCCCATCATTCCCCAATTTTGGCCTACTTATTTCCTTCACTGTGTGTATCCCCCTGAATTAAACAAATGGTAACCATATAAACTAAGCTGATCCTTGCTTGGTCCTTGAATCAGTTAAATATCTTCATTATGTTGTATGACAATTTACTGCTCATCATCTATATGTTGTTGTTGTTGTTCAGTCGCACAGTTGAGTCCAACTCTTTGCGATCCCGTAGACAAAGTCACGCCAGGCCCTCCTGTCTTCCACCATCCTCCAAAGTCCGCTCAAATCTGTGTTTGTTGCATCAGTAACACTGTCCAGCCATCTCACTTTTGCCACCCCCTTCTTCTTTTGCCTTCTGTCCTTCCCAGCATCAGGATCTTCTCCAGTGAGTGCTCCCTTCTCATTTGGTGGCCAAAGTATTTGAGCTTCAGCTTCAGCATCTGACCTTCCAGGGAACTGTCCGAGTTGATTTCCCTTAGGACTGACTGACTGGATCTTCTTGCAGTCCAAAGAACTCTCAAGATTCTTCTCCAGCACCACATCTCAAAAGCATCTATTCTGTGCTCAGCCTTCCTTATGATCCAGCTCTCACAGCCATACATTACTACAGGAAATACCATCGCTTTGACTATACGGACTTTTGTTGGCAGGCTGATGTCTCTACTTTTTATTATACTGCCCAGGTTTGCCATAGCTGTCCTCCCAAGGAGCAAACGTCTTTTAATTTCATGGTTACAGTCACCATCTGCAGTGATCCCTGTCACTACTTCCATGACTTCCCCTTCTATTGCCAAGATGTGATGGGGCCAGATGCCATGAACTTAGTTTTTTTGATGTTGAGTTTCAAGCCTACCTTTGTGCTCTCCTCTTTCACCCTCAACAAGAGGTTCTTTAAGTCTCCGTCACTTTCTGCCATTAGAGTGGTGTCATCTGCATATCTGAGGTTCTTGATGTTTTTCCCGGCAATTCTGGCTTCTGCTTCATCCAGGCCAGCATTCCGCATGATAAATTAAATAAACAGGGTGACAATATACATCCTTGTTGAACTCCTTTTCTAATTCTAAACCAATTCTATACACATGAACTGGTAATTTCCATTTCATTGTATCTGAAGAGGTGCAAGAGAAACCATTAACAGATTGATATACCAAGTTAAGAACATTAAGAAAAGCCCTGTTGGATCAGACCAGTGGTCCATCTAGTCCAGCAACCTGTCTCACACAGTGGCCAACCAATTCCTCTGGAGGGCCAACAACAGGGCATAGAAGCCTGCTGTTACCTCCTAACTCAGGTTCAGAGGTTTAGTGCTTCTGAATGTGGAGGTTCCCCTCAGTCACCATGGCTAGTAGGCATTGATAGACTTATCCTCCATCAATCTATTAATTCCCTTTTAGAGCTGTTTATTCCTGTGACCATCACTACATCCTCTGGCAGTTTAGCTAGAAATGGTTTTGATGAAGCTGTGGTTGGTATTTTTCAAGGAGGTAATTAGTTCAGTCAAATGGTATTTGGTCAGATCCTATCTAAGAAAGGCTAGACAGAACCTCCAGCAAACCTGAAGACTCTGTAGCTACAATTCTTTTGTGATACAGTCCCAACAAAAGAAAGGTGGCTTTAAAAAAAAAAAAAAAGATGGGCCATCTTAAGTGAGTATTGTATATGCATACCAGTGGGGCTCATTGCTGGCTTGCTAGTCTCTTTGGAGAGTATGCAGGTGCTGTATGTGTGGCTGCATTCAACTATTCACTGTACTGTTTAATGGCTTTGAAAAGGCCAAGATTTAGAATTCCATTCTGCAATGCCAGTTGTTCAGAAAAAGAATGTATTTTTCCTCTAAGGATTGGTGAGCAGCATCCTCGTGCTTTGCATGTTTACGCAAAAAATAAGTGTCACCAAGGTCAAGGGAGAGTTATTCTCAAGTAGGCATGCATATAATTTGCACACCGAAGCCGCATACAAAGAGTTCTGGAGCTGGGGACTTCCAGTCCTCATTGCTACTACAACACTAGCCCAGATTAAGTATCAACAGGTTAATAATTGTACAAATGTGATGGAGGAAGAGGAGAATTATTTTTATGCCACATTTTTCTCTACCTTAAAATGTCTCAAAACATCAGAGAGAGTTCAAAGAGAACTGTGACTTGCCAAAGGATGCCCAGAAGGCTTCATGTGGAGGAGTGGGGAATCAAACCCACTTCTCCAGATTAGAGTCCACCACTCTTAACCGCTACACCACCTGGGAGAGGAAAATCCTCTCTATAGGCAGAGAAAAGCGGTTCTCGCTGTATTCCTAACACCTGCAGCAGCTTCCCCTAGTCCCACGCAAGCAGAAGCGAATGTGAAATTAACTAGGCCAGACTGTAGCTTCTGGTTCAGTCAACTCCACTGTTATGGGACACAGGGTTTTGGTGTAAGAGACGCTTATACTGTGAGCCTTCATTGGGAAAGACCGACACAAGCTTCCTACAAGCTTTTCATCATCTTCTCGTGTTACTGTTGTGCTGTAGTGACTGAGGAGTTTTGTTTAGTTCTGGCTGCCTCAACAGCGAAATAACCTTGACTGGAGGGAGAAAGAATAGACTGCAAGCATCCAATGATTTGTAAGGGGAAGTAATATAGTGTAGGAGTAAATCTGCATGCATGAAAACAGCTGGCTTGCCATGGTGCAACCATATTTATTCACAGATCATCTGCAAGGTCTTCTTTATCCTTCTGTTATTTCTTAAAGCAATACTTTTATTAAATGTATTCAGAATCAGAAACACTGGCTCCAAATCCTTTGACCTGAAAACAATTAAATTGGCATTCTTCCCACAGATCCTATCGTGTTTTTTTGCTTGTTAATTCAGTCAGCAGGTTAGAAAAGCTTTGCTTTAATAAGGATGGCCAATATTCCAAACAGAAGCAGCGATAATGAGTGCAAAAGTGAAAGTAATATGATTTTTTCTAATTATTAATGTTTACCAAAGTATTTTGAAACACTCACAGTTCTCTCAGAGCTCTCTCAGCCCCACCAGCTGGGTGACCTTGGGTCCATCACAGTTCTCTCAGAACTCTCTCAGCCCCACCTACCTCACAAGCTGTCTATTTTGGGGAGAGGAAGGAAAGACAATGGTAAGCTGCTCTGAGACTCCTTTGGGTAGTGAACTGGGATATAAAACCTCTTCTCCTCCTTCTTCTTCCTGGGCCAATGTGGCTAGCTGCAATCTCTGTCTAGTTGGGGAAATGCTGAATTTAGCCATCTGAAAGGGAGGCATGATTCCATTGCAGCAGAATTTTGTGGTATAAAAGAAACAAGCATTTCAGGAAACCAGCAATGAGGGAGGGAGGGAGTCTCAGTGACTGCACATCTTTTCTTTTCTTTTTTCATGCAGTAGGTTCCAGTTTTGGTCCCAGCCATTAAAAGTTCCAGTATCAGGTGATGTAAAAGACCTCTACTGGAGATCCTAGAAAGAAATTACCAGTCACAGTCAACAATACTGAATTTGGTAGACTCAGATGCCTGCTTTAGTGATGTGTATCCAACCTCACAATTCTTCAAGCCAAATTGATTTTCTATTTCGGGGGGTGGGGGGGAAGCAATGACCCAACAAGTCCCCCATCTCAATTTGCCCCCTAAGGTGTCCCTAAAGGTCTCTTGACACCCAAGAACCAAATTTCAGAAGGCTGAGTAGGCCATAGCAGGAGGGATAAGTGGAAAAGTCTCACTCCATGAGGTGTGCAGATAGTTGGGTACATGTCCGTGTACGGGAGCTTTGTGTATTGAATGAAAAATGAGCAAAATGGAAAGGATTTCAGTATCAAGATATGGGGGGAAAGAAACTGTGTGTTTATATATCTGTATTTAAACAATTCATTTGGTTTTGATTGATCTCCATGATTGATCTCCATTAGAGTATGCATTTCCATCCATCTAGGGAATTGGTCTATTATGAATCCTTCAGGTATGGGGAATTTTGTTAGCTAAGTTCACCTGGGAACAACTGTACTGTTAAAGATTCAGAAGAATTAAGCAGGCCTGGGGACCCAGTGAACTCCTGGCTCAAAGACTTCTAGAAGTCCAGTGCTTATAGCAAGAAGCTTTCTAAAGGAAGAACAAGGTATAACAAACATAATCCTAAATATATCAAATTAGCTGTCAAATCTCACGCATATTAATTCCACCTGAAGCTTGTCAAAATAGGAGGGCAGGCAATTTTGTCAAATTGGCTGTTACCTTGGTAAGCCCTCATAAACATCAGAACCGCTCTCCTCATTTAGAAATGGTGATTTAGTTTGAGAAATATGAGTAGTGTCAGTGAGCAATTAAATTTTAATTGAGCATAAAATAAAGTCCACTTGCTGGAAATTAACGCCAAACTGTTTGAAAAGGCACACTAACAATAGTTTCAGGGCTTGTTTTCTCAACAAAAAAAATCTCAGAAAGGTACAGAGAGGTCAGAATTCTTTGAATGAAGCACTCCAACAAGATAACTCCCACTTAGATTAATTTCACAAAATCATCAGTGTATCTTAGGGAATAAACTTTGTTGTGTGGAAATGCTTTTGAGTAGTTTTATATACTGCAGAATTCCTGTTATCCAAAACCATGGGTTTCCTAGATCTGAATTCCAACCCATTTATTTGCATGGCTGAATGATGAACAAAACCACAAACCAAACCTGGAGGTTCATTCACAAACTAAACTAGTTCATGGCCCCACAAACCACATTGTCAGGAACCACAGTCCCTTTAAACTGGGTTTGCAGAAAGCCTGAAAAACAGCTGAATGGTAGGAAGCAGAAGGCTCTCTTCCGTTCAGCTGTTTGGGGCTTTTTTGTGCAGTCACTTTAAAGGAACTGCAGAAGAAATCTTGAAAAACAGTTGGGCAGGGGGAGGCACTCCCCACTATTCAACTGTTTCCTTTTCTTGTTCAGTGCTGCACAAAAAAGCCTGAAAGACAACTGAGTGGTGGGGTCTTTAAAGCGACTGCACAAGAAAGCCTGGAAAACTGCTTTAAAAGTTCATGGAAGTTAATGACTGTAGACCTGTCACAAACTTTGGTTCACAAACCACAAACTGATTAAAATCTGTGACAAATTTTCCTTTGTGGTTTAGTTTGTGCACATTTCTAGCCACAACAAAGAATGCTTGAGTTGGGACAGATGTTATTATCCATTTGCAGGGTGGCACCTTCAGCAACCATTGCTCAGATGAGTACAAATGCTGCAGTGGGGCATATTGGAAGAGGTGGTCCTTTAGATTTGTGGGCATTAGCCCATGAAGGGCTTTTGTAGGCAATAGTCAATACCTTGAACTGAACCCAGAACCTAATGCAGGGATTTCAAAACAGGTATAGTATGCATGTTCTGCCTAGCTCCTAATAGTAATTAAGCTGCAACTTTCTGTACCAGATGAAGTTTCTAGGTTGTCTTCAAGGGCAGACCCATATAGAATACAGTGTAACAGTCTAGCCTCAAGATTACCGTAGCACTGATTCAGGTGGCCCAATCAGTTATGTAAAAGAGGGAGCCATCTTCTTGATTAAGAGCAGGTCAAAGAATTCATTTAATAAACTTCCTTCTCTAGCAATAATACTGGGTCCAGTGTAATCCCTAGAATCTTAAATGACTCAATAAGTAAAGTATCAAAATTACAGTGTCTTCTAAGACATCTGAATGGAGAAATGAAATGAAATTATCTCTGTGTGATTGTTGGTAGTGCAGCACACCAAAGATGATAGAAACCAAGGGTTTACTACTGGTCAGGGCCAATCTGGGATTTTAGACTAAGGTTACCAAAAAGTTTGTTAATCAGTTTGCTTTTTAAACATGATATGTTTCAAATGTCTAGATTCACCAACCACGGTGTGTTGAGCAGCACTGCCCTTTTTAGCTGCCTACATATAAGGGAGGATATATTCCTTGCTAGGACAGAGGCAAGAAACAGAGAAACTAGAACTTAAGTACAAACCAGGGGTTTTGTTACAAATGGGAAATTCATTGCGCAAATCATGGTTTCTTGTGGCGGTTGCATGCAGCCCTAGAGAGAAGACTTGCCCTGCTCTCAATCAGAAATATAATAACCGAATCCATGTCAAAGACACATAGGTTAAGCCTTAAAGCATTCGGTGCTGAAACACTGGTAAGCTTGCCACGTTTTAACTACCTGTCATGCCCCTCCCAAGGCTGTGCCCTTAGCAATCCAACCTCATCACACACTTGCCAGCCCCTTACGAATTCTGATATCTTGTAGCTTATTTTCCTTTTGTTCAAGCAGAGTTAATGTTTCAAATCTGGTTTCCATTGTTAACCGCCAAAGTCCGAAACAAAAAAGGGGGAACAGTCCAAGAGGGTTGCTTTCCAAACTTGGGCGAAACGAACGCCGTGCATCCCAATGGCTGTTATATAGTATATCAATATAAAATTAATCAAGTTTATGTCTCCTGTCAGTGGTCCGTTGTAATAGATGACAGGCGGTACTGGAGCCAAACCATCCAAGAAATGATTTGCTGGAGGCTTTGTCAGAAATCTGCTGACATTCAGGGTGCTCTTGACTGGAGCTGAGATAGGAAATTCCAGCTTTGTGTCATATATGCCTGCACTCTCCTTTCAGGCTTGTTTTGGCTTTCTGCAGCTGTTGAAAGGTCAGAGGTAATCAGATAAGCCAGGAGGATGCTATCTGTCAAGATAATTGACTTGAGCTGCTGGGTGCAGGAGGGGCCCCAGAGAAGTATCAACACTGACATATAAAGAGATTGTAAAGATGTCCCCATTATTACAGAGGTAGGCCTCCCAGAGCTACCCATGATCTCGGAATATCGCTTTGCAATAAAGAAATGCCTTCGGGCATTACGGCTTGTTTTTAACATAAGTCATCTTTAACTATGGAGAGATTACTTTCTTTTTAGCAGCAGCACATTCCATTTTGATGCAGGCATATGTAGGAGAGGCAGTGTGGTGTATTGGTTAGAGCACGGGGGGGGGGGGTGAGCAACCTTTTTGATCCTCTAAAGATGGTTGGTGTGCCAACAAACAAAGCGAGGGGTGAAGGTCCTACTCAGGCAGATGCGTTTGGAGCAAACAAGTCCCAGGAACACAACCA